>NW_026067940.1:6074876-6370821 GCF_014885135.2 Alexandromys fortis | reverse complement strand
TTTTTTTTTTTTTTTTTTTTTTTTTTTGAAT
Source organism: Alexandromys fortis (assembly GCF_014885135.2). Lineage (NCBI taxonomy): Eukaryota > Metazoa > Chordata > Mammalia > Rodentia > Cricetidae > Alexandromys > Alexandromys fortis. The sequence continues at coordinate 6,370,790 of NW_026067940.1, read as the reverse complement.
GCCCACCACATCTAGAGTCGGATAAACACTTCCTGTCCCACGTTCATTGGTCTTCTCTGATTGCTCTGTCAAGTCTGACAACTGGGAAACTCAGTCCATCTCTCTCTGGACAATTCTTTTCCCGTGTCCTAATCGACGTTATGTACACAGTAAAACCGTAGGAAAAGTCCTAACAAATGCTATCGTACTCCTTGCCGTGGCGTATGACATACTTTTTAGAGACGTGAAATAATCTTCACGAAGTTAAGTCAGACACCTGGTAACTATAGGGTGAGCCAAGCCAGCGCGCGCTCTGACCACGTCAAGGAGCTCCAACACTCAAACACTAGGGGCCGACCTTTCCCGCTTTCCTGCCTTAGAAAGACTCACCCGGAACCTTTCTTGCGGAGTCACAGGCCGCCGCCGGGACAACCTAAGGAGCACACAGCACAGTAAGCGTTAGTGGGCTAGTGATATGCCTGAAATCTCTTTCTCGCTTGCACGGTCCCGGAGAGAAAAGCCCTGCATTTTTGCACCTTTTTGGAGTTCTGACCGACGACGACATTTTTCTATTTCAAAAATATTATAATTGGTTGTTTCCAAAAAGCGTTTAATCTTTTTTTAAAAAATAAGGGATAAATGTAGACAGCTACGTAAAACGAACAAGGAAAGCGGGGGAGGAAAGCGGAAGCCGCGGGGCCTTCTAAATCCGAAAGTCTCCGGAGCTTGCGCCAGGCTCTTCGCGGCGCCCCCCACTTAGACGCGGGGCTTCTGAGCGGGTGGGGGAGAAAGAACTGTTGCCAGCGCGGAGAGCAGGCGGCCAGCGTCCGCAGGGATGAACCTCGAGTTGCTGGGTGAGGAGGGCTGTGGCTGCGCGTTAGCTAACGCTTTGGTACTGGAAAGGAGGGAACCGGGCGGGAAGGATCGCAGGCTGCAACCTTAGGGACACTTAGATGATTCATTGGATGCTCATGGTGTGGAGTTGCATCAGCAAGGGGAAATCCAGCTACCGTCCGGGAAGAATGCATTACCTTTCCGAAGCCGCTTTCAGATCAGTTTGTGGCGTCATAGGCGCACTTTTTGACTGAGCTGTGATTTCGAGGATCGCAGGTGCTGAAGTAACAGAGCAGGCAGGATCAGAGTTTTTGGAGATGCAGTCTGAGGCAGAGTGACCTAGGGTGAAATTGTGAAGACCTGTCACGGAATCGGGTACCTAGATAGAATAACTCTTACTAGAAATGTGTTATTTAATCAGATTTTATTTAAGAAAAAGAGTGTTGTGACTGAGCACTAAGTGACGTAGTTGGCACATAGAATCTGGTTATCTTGACTTCCAGTTTAAGGTCCTTAATCGTATGGAGGTGTGGATTACCGTTATTCTCGCCGTGTCTTTAAGTCATTGACTCCCAACTCCTTGTCCACATTGGTGTTTTCTTGTGGCCTTCTATGAGGTAGTTTTAACATTGCAGCTTGGCGACGTCAGTTTTCAAGAGCTCCTATATGACTTGGCTACCCTTAATGGTAAGGGACAGAGGGTTACAAAGATCACTTTTAAAGTGTTCTTTCCCTTCAGGTAGCTTTTTAGAGTGTGCATGCATGCATGTGGATATAATGCTGACAGACTAAGTATGAAAATATGTGGAAGATATGTATGAAATAAGCCATCAGTGAGAGATTTTTTAAAATTTATTATTTTATGTGTCTGGACATTTTGTCTGCATGTATGTCTGTGCATCAGTTGGGTGCCTGGTGCCCACAGAGGCCAGAAGAGAGAACCAGAGCCCCTGGAACTGGAATTACAGTTGGTAGTGAGCTACCATGTGGGTGCTGGGAATCAAACTTGGAACTTTTAGAAAAGCAGCCAGTGCTCTTAGCCTCTGAGCCATTTCTCCATTACCCCCAGTGAGAGATTTTTTTTTTCCTGCTTGTCCAAAATATGTATATTGTGAGAAAGAGATGATCAAGAGTTTGGACCGGTACTATTTTGTGGAGGCTCAGGGGCGACAGGTTGGACAGTTTGCTTTGTAAGGAAGGTAGGGCAGAGCCACTGACAGCTCAGTTGGAGCACAGATTTCTAAGTTTATCTGACAGTAATGTGTAGCTGAAACAATATAACACTAATCTGGAAGCTTCAGTGTATGAGTGATAAGGAATGTGGGAGCTAGGACATGGAAAGAAAAAACGAAGAGGCAGTGTTGGCAGAATTTTGAGTATAGTGCTCACGAGAAGATGAACCAAAAATAATATTAATAACAACAACAACACTACTGGTAAGATGGAAGGGCGTTTGAGAGAGAGGAGCTTGGATATGTTGAGTGTAGGCTGAGAGCTTGGGAAACAAGTTTTGACTTCTGATCACCATTCATTGTGGTTTTAATGAAACCCTGTGGATAGGTGGAAGAGAAAAGATGAGTGGGTCAGAGAAGAAGATCGCCAGGGACAAGATCTTTTGTTTCTTATATTGGGAGGAAAAAGAATGAGCAGGTGATTAAGAATTATATAACATATGCAGTTCTTCCATGAGCTAGGCACATTTTCAGGTTCCTTCCATAGATTTTCCTATGTACAGCCACTAGAAGAGGATATGGGTTAATAGTTCCTTTCCGTAGACACTAATTGCAGAGCAGTTGGGACTGAAAACTGAGAAAAGGCTGTTCCATTTTATCCCTGGGCAACTTGCACTCCTTAACAGTCTAAGATGAAGGTTGATTACAGTGATTTTAGGAAAGTGTGGGAGAAGTGGAGACCGAGAGCCTATTCTTGTTTATGAGAGAAAAGATGTTACAATAATCCTTTGAAGGGGTTTGCAGGTCCTGGGGAAAGTTCTTTCAAATGATACAGAAGGTTCCAAAGGGGGAAACTTCAGGAATATTTAGCATATCTGACAATTAAAAAGAAGTCTGGGTCTCCAAAAGATAAACATCTCTGTAGAAATGACTGAGTCGTACCTTGAGAAAGTTACTGATTGTATATAAGAGGAGAAAGAAACAGAAGTGGCGTGATTGTGGGAACACCGTGAAGGACATCTGGTCAGATGAGGAAATGAAGGAAGGACGATAGGTCGTGGGATGTAGCCACTCAGGTGGATCCTAGACTGGAGACTAATATAACTTCTGTGACCATCTGACCACTTCTTGAGACATTGCTGTGTAACAGGTGGCCTATGCTGGAGATGCAAAATTACCAGGACAGCCTCTCTTCCGTCCCAGGCACGTGCATTTAGGAAGTGTCACATCACCAGCCTAAGATAGGTTTTCAAACTCATTTTTTTCTATAAGTCATATTAAGAGATATTTTGTTTTTAAAAAATTAATTTTAAACTTTCTTTTTCCTTTTTTTTTTCAATTTCTTTTTCTTTTTGTTTCGAGACAGGGTTTCTCTGTGTAACAGTCCTAGCTGTCCTGGAACTAGCTCTTGTAGATCAGGCTGACCTTGAACTCACAGAGATTCACCTGCCTCTGCCTCCCAAGTGCTGGGATTAAAGGCATGCAGCACCACTGCCGGCTAATTTTAAACTTTTTTATTTAGTGTGGGGGGGGTGAGAGTGCAGGCAGCAATGCATATGCAGATCAGAGGACAGCACTGGGCAGTCATTTCTCTCCTTTCACCTTGTGGGAAGTTCTAGATGTCTAACTCAGCTCCTTAGACGTGACACCAAGTCTCCTTAGCCATCTCACTGGCCCAAGGAATAAACAATCACAACTGCTCTGTATGCACATGTTTAATTAGAATATTTTTGGCATGGGTGTGTCTGTGTGATGTATGCCTATGTTTGTGTGAGTGCACATGTGTGTAGGCCAGAGAAGTCGCGTATACAGAGGAATCGTGACTTCCTTTGTTATTCTCTGTCCTTTTCCTTTGAGGCACAGTCTTTTCTATCAATGTGGAGCTCATGTGTTTCTGCTGAACTGGTAACCAGCCCCCTTCAGTGCTTGAGTTACAAGCATGTGCAGGACTGTGCTGGACTTCGTGGGTCCCAGGATCTGAACTCCAGGCCTTATGCTTTGCTGCAAGTGCTTTTAACCACTGAGCCATCTCTCAGGCTCTAGAAGCTTTTGAAATTATACTTTGTGCCTTGGTTTATTATTCTCTGATATTTCCTGCACTAATTTTTTTAAAATCTTGTCCTAATGGATTATGGTGATTTATTCATTTGGGGGTGGGTTAAATTATACCAGCTGAAAACAAAATAAGATGCTGCTTTTGTCCTGGATAAAAACACAACCAGGGGGAAAAAACAAAAACAAAAACAAAAAAAAAAAAAAAAACCACAACCAGGAAAAGAGAAACAAGTAACTCTGTAATACAGAGCTGCAGTACCTTAGTACACTGTGGGGAATCCATATGAAAGCAGCTAGTTCTGCACTGTTGGTGGGACTGATGTAAAATTTGGGGAAATTTTACAGAGGTACTGTTCAACTGAAAATACTGAGATAGATATGCCAAACCAAGCAACCAATGAAAAGCCGGAAAAGGAGCCTTCTGTAGGGTTACCTTCCAGTGGAGAAAACTATAGAAGCAAATGTTCTTAGGCATGAATGAATGAGGGTGCAGGAAATGGTGTGTTTTGCAGCTGGTACTCGGCATGGTTAATTGAAGCTCTGGCACAGATGCTGACCATACAAGACAAAAGACAAATGAAAAGTGCTGGCCAGGGCCAAGCTGAGATTGCTTTTCAAGATTATACTTAGAGTTTTGTTCATTTTGTCCAGCAGAGAAGGGTTTTAAGTGAGTGAGCGCTGTTCTGCTGTTGTGGTGGAAGAAGTTAGACCTGCAGGTTTTCTGAAGGGTTGACCGAGGCAGGCGAGAGTAAGCCAGTTTTTACCTGTGGGACTTACCCTTTGTGACTAGCTCTCTTCACCTAGAGTATTGAAGGGTGGAAATGCCTGTTGAGTAGTTAACTCAGTGCTGCCTCAGTCTCCTGAGTGCTAGAATTACATAAAGGTATTCATAACAATGCCTTTCTTGATGGTTTTTCAATGTTTGTTCTTTGATTAAATAATTTGTGTGTATATGGTGTGGATACCTATTGTGTGTGTGTCCATTGGTGCAGGTGCACATGTTTGCTTATATGTGGAGAGGCCAGAGGCTGATGTTGGGTGTCTTCCTCTTCCTGTCTTCAGATGGGGGTCTGTCACTGAACCCAGCGGTCTCTGATTGGCTAGACTGTCTGACCAGTGAGTTCCAGGGCCTGTCCTCTTCCCCTGCACATTCCCTGACCTTGGCCCTTTACATAGCTTTTGAGGCTCTGGAGTCCTATCTCTAGCCAAATGATTTTTAAAATTTTACATTAAAAATACATGTGTGTGTATGTGTGGTGCATGTGGAGGTCAAAGAACAACCTGTGGGTGTTGGTTCTCCTTTTACTTTATGGGTCCTGGGGATTAATTAAACTCAGGACTGCAGGCTTGGCTTTCATCACCTTTACCTGCTCAGCCATCTTCATGATCCTGATTTTTGTTTTTAGTATTTAAATGAATACATGTGTTTGTTTACTTCTCAACCATGTGAATATAGTCCGATGATTGGGAAGACGCATTGGCTGGATCAGTAAATGAAACAAACATGTCACCTTGTAATATGTATAGTATTTTATTTAAAAAACTTTGAGCAAATGTTTATGTGAACATATGTAAGTTTTTACTTTGTTAAGTGTTTTGAAGGCTGTTACCTTTTGATTGCACATTTCTTATGTATGTATGTGTGCTCGCCAAGATGCCCTTGCCATGGTGCTTTTGGGAAAATCAGGGGACTCCCAGGAGTTGGCTTTTCCCTTCTGTGGGTTCCTGTGATTGAGCTTGGTCACCAGGCTTGCATGGCAAGTGCTTTTATTTCCCCGCTGCCCAAGCCATCTTGCTGCCCCCTGTCTCCTCACTCCCCCTTTTCAGGTGGGTGCTATGGATACAAACTCAAGTGTTCAGTGCCTCCTGTCAAGCACTCTAGCCTCTGAGCCAACTCTCCAGGCCCAGATACGCATTTCTATGTAACACTTGTTCTACTTGAGTAACTTTAAAAACAATTTTCAGAAACATAGCTCTTGATATATTTCAGCATTTGCTTTCAGTCCCTTTCATGATTGAATGTCTTACAAGCGTTTCTTTGGTTTTGTAAGATAGGACTCCTGGATAGGCAGTGAGGACAGTTGGTGACCCTGCATTCTAGAGGCTCACGGACTGTTCCAAACTCACAGTTTTATATTCTACTGCTGGAGAACTAGACTTATGGCTCCAGGGTGTGGAGCTAGAGTCTTGTTGTTAGGAGCTTAAACGGAAGCTTATTGCTCTCAGCTCAGCTTGCCAGCACAGCAGCACACAGCGGCTTCTGGGCTGCGTCCTTGGCTCCCTCTACTCCAGCCACTAGGGCTAGTGTTCTTCACTCTGTAGTCTGTCTGCCCTCTCAGGACACCTCCAAGCTGCACCAGGTGAGTGTTACAACTCAGAGTTAGGATCCCTTGACTTTCCACTTCCTGGGGTTTTTGAAAACAAACAACATGAGTGAAAGGAATCTTGCATTTTGACAAATCTCTTTAGTGTTACCTAAATAGAAGTTGGTTGGATTCACGTCTGCTTCCATACTCATCAGCTTTGGAATACTTTCCTGTATGCACAAGAGTTTGAGAAAGATATGTCGTCTGCCTGTGGTGATGAGTAGTGTGACCTCATGGACGCCTGAAAAGGTGTCAGCGCCTCCCACTTGGGCAGTGAGCTGTGGACTGTTCGTGGGCTGCGGGTCCTTGTGTGATTTGTGTGTCATCCACTGTCTTTCTTGCCTTCTTGCAGAGTCCTTTGGGCAGAACTATCCAGAGGTGAGTTTAGTTTTGTTGTTAATGTGTGGTAAACAGTGATTGCCTTTTATTTGATGACTAAATAATTAAATGTGTCACACACATACATATATTATTTACACAGTGTTCTGTCTGCATGTATTTCTGCAGGCCAGAAGAGGGCACCAGCTCTCATTACAGATGGTTGTGAGCCACCATGTGGCTGCTGGGAATTGAACTCAGGACCTTTGGAAGAGCAGGCAGTGCTCTTAACCACTGAGCCATCTATCTCTCCAGCCCTCCAGTGGTGGCACACTGCCTTTAATCCCAGCACTTGGGAGGCAGAGGCTGGTGGATCTCTGTGAGTTTGAGGCCAGCCTGGTCTATAAGAGTGAGTTCTAGGACAGGCTTCAAAGCTACAGAGAAACTCTGTCTCAAAAAAGAAAAGAAAAAGAAATGTTTAACTTTGAGCAATAGGTAATATGCAATTTTGGCTGAAAAATTTCAGTAATTTTTTTAAATCTTAAGGTTCTTTTTTTTGTTTTTGTTTTTGTTTTTTGCTTTCCTGAGATAGGGTTTCTATGTAGCTTTAGAACCTGTCCTGGAACTTGCTCTGTAGACCAGCCTGGCCTCAAACTCACAGAGATCCAACTGCCTCTGTCTCCTGACTACTGGGATTAAGCATGCATGCAACCACTGCCTGGCGTTTTTTTGTTTGTTGTTTTGAGACAAAGTTTCACTATGTAGTTATGGCTTTCCTGGAACTCACTTTATAGACCAGGCTGTCCTCAGACCCAGTGATCTGCCCGCCTCTGCCTTCCGAACGCTGGGATTAAAGGTGTGCACCACCACTGCCCGACAAGGTTCTTTTTTTTTTTTAACTAAAAGAAAAAAATATTCACAATTTTAATTAAAGGGCTTTTTAAAATAAATACTTCCATCATTTATACAGTAACTTTTTTGTGTACTTTACAAGTTTTGATGAATGTATTTATATAGAAATAATGATCACTATGTGTAATTAGCATTTGTAACATTTCCTGTGCTTCATTGTAGTTACTTTATAAAGCTTGACATTGATGTAAAATAATGTAATTTTTTAAAATGTCAATCACACAAGCTGTTTCATTGCGTTTACATTGTCCTGGAACCAAAGAACTCTTCTAGTTACTCCTGTAATACTTTGCTCATTGACCTCTAGAAATTTGTGTGAGAGATTGATCATCACTGTTTCCAGAGGTTTTGGTTAGCTCTTATAATTATTGTTTATTTTTGAAATCAATTTAAAAGATGTAAGCACATTTGCAGAGATCATTTTTGCATGCATTGTCTTTTATGATGGCCTTTGTGTGTGTTTTGCATTTGTCTTGTAGGAAGCTGATGGAACTTTGGACTGCATCAGCATGGCCCTGACGTGCACCTTTAACAGGTGGGGCACACTGCTTGCAGTTGGCTGTAACGATGGCCGAATTGTTATTTGGGATTTCTTGACAAGAGGCATTGCTAAAATAATTAGTGCACACATCCATCCAGTCTGTTCTTTGTGGTAAGGAATTTTGATTTTATTTACTTTATTTTTTGTAGTATTGTAGATTGAATCCAGGACCGCATACATTCTGGGCTAACACTACTACTGAGTTAAATAAATACCTCAGACCCATGATTTTTTTTCTTTTTTTTTAAATGTGTATAAGTATGTTTGCATGTATGTGTGTATGCATGTGTATGCATATGGAGGCCAGGGTTAATTGCAGGTATTGTAGATCTGGTAGGAAAGGCACCCCAGTCTTTCTGTGTGCAGACTTGAACTTAGTCCCTCATAGTTAAATTCTTATTTTTGCCATCATTTTTCCCCAGAGTCTAGGAAATGCATTTGCCTCATCTCTGATACAAATAATCATGAATATTTTCTGAACACTCTTTATATGCCAGGCATTGGATTAAGATATGTATATATGTGTGTGTGTGTGTGTGTGTATATATATATATATATATATATATATATATATATACTCTAATTCTTTCAGTAGTCCTCTATAAGTAAAGACTTTATCCTTCCTATCATAGATGCGAAATTGAAGCCCAGAAAAACTATACAGTTCTCTAAGATCACATAGCTATAAGGTTAAGTAATGTTTAGGTTGTGAGCTTCTATTCTTTTTGCATTGGCTGCTAAGTTCTTCAATAAAAAGCATTTTTCATATTTGGGTTCATATTAATTTGTTTTCCTTTATGTTCCTTCTGTATTTTCTTTCTCTGATTCCTGCCTTGTGTGGGTTACTTGAACAAATATAGGGTTTTATATTGATTCAGTGTTTCTTTGTGTACCTTTTAGTGGTTACTAGATTAAGCACAGTCTAAAATACTCCATGGTTGACTTTGCAACAGTTCAGATAAGGTATAGAGCCCTTGCCTTCTTTCCCTTGATGCCTTTTTGTATAAAATGTAATTCTCTTACACATTTCCTCTGCATATATTGTAACCAGCACAAGACAAATCTGTAGTGTTCTAAGATTCCATTTTATCTTTTTCTTTCCATTTAGAGAACTTGGTTTAGAGCCTCTTTGTTATTGTGAGTTTGTTTTGTTTTTGAGTCAGGGTTCTATATAGCCCTGGCTGCCCCTCTCTATATAGACCAGGCTGTTTTTCAGCTCAGAGAGATTCTCCTGCCTCTGTCTCAGGAGTGCCGGGATGAAAGGGTGTGCCACCATGTCTGATTCCTGGTCTCTGTAGTTTTTTATTTTTTATTTTTTATGAGAAATTGTTATCTTTGTGTTACTGTTTTTATATAGATGAGATGCCACTTTCCTATTACCACTTTTAAGACTTAAGATTGAGGATGTTTCTACATTCAACATATGCTTGTGTTTTGGAATTTTTTATTTTTGTTTTATTAAGTTTTTTGATGTTATAATTATAGTTACATAATTTACCCCTTCCTGTTTCTCCCTTCAAACCCTTCCATGTACCACACCCCTTGCTCTCTTTAAAATTCATAGCTTTTTTTCTTTAATTTTTGGTGTGTGTGTCTGTGTACACACACACTCACACATATTCATAAATATGTGAATACAACCTGCTCAATAATATGGTATTTGAATGTGTATGTTTTCAGGACTGGCCATTTGATATTTGATAACCATTTTTTGTGCTCTTTCCTGAGGAAGATTTTTTTTTCTCAACCCTCCTTAGTTGCCTGTAGTTCATTGTCTATGGTTGAGAACTGTAAACTTTTCTCCATCCACGTTGGCATGTCTGTTGTCTTTGTTCATCCGGTGTTGGGCCATTATGTTGGTGAGGCTTTATGGGTGTAGCTTCGTGATATTCCTAGGAGACATAATCGCACAACAAACTTCCTATTCCTCTGGTTCTTAGAATCTTTCTACCCCATCTTCTATAATGCTCCGCCAGCCTTACGTGCAGGAGTTGTCGTGCGGGTGTACCAGTTAGTACTGGGCTCCACTACTCTGCATTTTGATTGGTTGCAGTTTTCTGTAATGGTCTTCATCTGTTGTAGAGAGAAATTTCCTTAGTGGGAGTCTTTTGGGCAGCTCTAACCAACAACTCAAAAGAGAGTTTCTCATGCCTGCTGTTGATGGCCTTGTGTATTTAGGCTGGCCTTAAGTTAGTTATGGATGACCTTGAACTTCTGATCCTCCTTTTATCTCCAAAGTGCCAAGATTACAAGTGTGTGTCCCTGTGCCTGGTTTTGTGCAGTCTTAGGAATGCTAAGCAAGGTCTCTATCCACTAAGCTATGTCCCCAACTCCTGGAATGGTTTCTTTGGCTTATATTGTTTGATTTCAGTCACCTGTTTTCAGTCGGTAGGTTTTTTTTTTTTATTTTTTGTTATATTTGGAGAAATCTAACTGTTATTTCTTCCAATACTTTGAAGCCACACTCTGTTCTTTGTAGGACTCTGATGACGTGGATAATATTTGTTGTTGTCTGATCCCTGAGATTGTGTTCCTCCCACCCACTTAAAATTTTTTAATCTATTATCCATGTTGAGTATTTTTTTTATTCTTTGAGTTAACTTTTTTATCTTTCCTCCACTCCATTGACTGCTGGATTCTTCTACTGAATTTTTACTTTGAGTTATTATTTTCAGTTAGAGTTCCCTTTACAGAGGCTGCTGGAAGGTTGGAAGTAGAGACTCTCCATGGGTCTCTGCTGACATCATCCTATTTGGGAAGGACAGAAGGCCCTGAGCCTTCTTTCTTTCTGTTGGTCTTCACAGGCACTGTGATGGTGAGATCTCACTAATGAAGCCGTTTCCACTCCATCTTACAGCAGCTGTGATAAGTCATAGAGGCCTCATTAGAGCGCGGTCAGGGTGCAAGTCTAGCTGTCTGTCCAGACCATGCTCATGAGGACAAGTGGGTGCAGGTTTTTCTCTAGGACTTGTCTGGGTGAGGAAAGAAAGGGAGGATTGGTGTAACTGTTGGCATTATCCGGTTGTTGACTTCTTCACCTAGTTCCAGATACGTGAAGCAGGAAGACAATCCAGAGAGTTTAGTCTTGAGTCATTCATTGGGCTCTGCTGTCTCTAGCTAGTCAGTCTACCTTCCAGTCTTTGTTTAACAGAATGTCTAGTGTGCTTAGCTGCATTTAAGATATGACTATTCATTTTTAATTATTTATTGTTTTTGCTTTTGAAATAGACAGTCTGTAGCTCAGACTGTCCTGGAATTCATGATCTTCCTTCCCCCACCTCCTGAGTGCTAGGATTGCAGGCACATTGTTTTGAGATAGCATGTTTGTCTCTTTTGTCTTGTTGGTGCTGTGATGGAGTACTTTAGGAAACTCACATGTTCTTTATCCCTGAAACGCCTCAGGTCCTTTTTATGTTTCACGTTCTTAAAGGTCAGCTGATTTGGGAACTTAACTAAGACACTCAAGTTTGTTATTTTGGGTGCTAACTGTAGTGTTATTTTGAAATAGTGCCATGACTATATAAACAGTACAAGAGCCAGGCATGGTGGCACATACCTATCTATATTCCTAGCACTTAGGAAATGGAGGCAGGAAGTTGTGAGTTCAGGGTCAGCCTGGGTATGTAATAAGAAAGTTTGACATAGATTTGACTATACTTTAAAAAATGTTGACATGTGCAATTAGGTCACTGTTTTATCCATAGTAGTGTTATATATATTTTACCTTGTGCTGTGTGCTAAATTCACCTCTGTTTCTCCCCATAGTTGGAGTCGAGATGGTCATAAGCTTGTGAGTGCTTCTACAGATAACATAGTGTCGCAGTGGGATGTTCTTTCAGGCGATTGCGACCAGAGGTTTCGATTCCCTTCACCCATCCTAAAAGTCCAATATCATCCTCGAGATCAGTATGTTTAAGATATTCCTTTCCTAGGGCGGGGTCTCATTCTGAGTGGATTAGCTTTGGGCTCTGACAACTTCAGATTGAGGTTTTAAGAGGCAAACACAACAGCTTTTCAAACCTATATAAAGTAATTTTTGTGCTTAGGTTAGTTCTACTTAATATATTATAAGGAGATTGTAACTGATCAATATTAAGACTTTGGAAATGACCAGAGGTGGGAATGATGTAATGAGTGGGCCCTGGCTTTGATTCTTTAGAATTCTTTAGTATGAAGAAACAATTTACTATTAAGACTGCATTTAAGGAAAAGTTGCCTAGTATTCCATTACTCAGACACAGCTTTTCACTTTTTGGGATCTCTCATAATCTACTTCTCTGTAAGTATGATGATCATTATATGCGCCTAAAGCCCAGGCCATATCTGATATACATATATTTGTTAATATAATTAAAAATCAGTATTTTGTTTTTACTTTAATTAGTATATTACTGGTTTACTAAATATTTTTAGTAAATAAAATAATCACATTTTATTTGTCAAGATAGGCTCTTGTCCTTTGAGTCTGTTCCCTGTTACTAGGTGTGTAGACTTTATGTGATTTCACCATTTCACATTTGCTGGGGCTGGGAGAGCCAATGAGGAAGTGGTCAGGGACCAGGGAAAAAGGACAGGGACTGCATCTGTTGATACCATAGCAATAGCCAATATGTGTTCATATTTTTAAACAGGAACAAGGTTCTCGTGTGTCCCATGAAATCTGCTCCTGTCATGTTGACCCTTTCAGATTCCAAACATGTTGTTCTGCCGGTAGACGATGACTCCGATTTGAACGTGGTGGCTTCTTTTGATAGGCGAGGGGAATATATTTATACAGGAAATGCAAAAGGCAAGGTAAGCTGTGAGGTCAGTGAAGAAAGACTGGGCATCTGCCTTGACCCATATTTACTTCTACTTTCAGGCTCTTTTCTCCCTGGAATAATCCCTGAACAGAAATGTAGCTAAGTTTTCTTTCGTGCCTTAATAATCATTTCTGTGCTTTGAATTAGAGTAGATTATTTGATTTAGATAAGGAATGGAGACAGTGTGGCAGCTTATTTTATAAAACTCTTTCAGCACTTGGGAAGCAGAGATAGGAGGATCACTGCAAGTTCGAGAAGAGTCTGAATTAAATGGTGATCCAGGCTAGCTTTGGCCTGCACAGCAAGACTTCTCTCAAGACGCTAAGAGAAGGAACAGAAGAGAAAGCCTGGGTGTAATTTAGCTGTAAAGTGCTTGCTGTATATGTAAGAGGCTGTAGTTACTCCCCAGCGCCAGAGAAAACAGAAAAGGACAGAAGGGTCTTGACCAGTAGTAGTAATGAAGAGAATAATATTTAAAAGTCATCACCTAGAGCATTCTGGTAAAAATGGCTTAATAGCTAGTTGTACAAAAACCCCATATAAACATGCACACAAAGAAACACGGTATAATTCAGGCAATTTAACTAGAGTACTGAGACTATCTTTTTTTCCTTGTTAAACTTGTCCTTTGTGGTGTTTGGAAGTGTAGACTTTTGGGGGGTAGTACATTATAGGTGTTTGTTCCGGTAGCAGTTTTTTAAAAATTGTGGTTAAGGTAAATATTAACAGCTGTAGAGTGTGTGCCTCCATGCATGAAGAACTGAAGGTGATGCACACAAACTTTTAAACTCCTCTTGAACATTTACAGTGTTCAGCTCAGCAGGACTCAGTACATGGTGGTACTCAACAGCAGCCTCTGCAGACTGAGCGGCTGTCAGAGAGGGCTGTCCCAGTCCCTGGCGGCTGTCAGCCCATTTCCTGTTGATTTGACCACTGTAAGCACTTTATAGGAATGGGATAATACTGTATTCCCCGTTTGCAGCTGGTATATCTCGTACAGCATTGTGTCATCAAGGGAGCTGTGTTATACTGTGTGTCAGAATTTCCCTCCTCTTCAGAGTTTAATCGTATTGTATGTATATGCCACATTTTACCTGTTTCTCTGTCAGTGGATTCTAGGGTTGTTTCCACTTGTTGCCTGTTGTGAATAATGTTAATCATCGTGTTTTAAGAGTAGATGGTTAAGACTCTGTAGTTTATTGAAAGAAGTAAAACATAATACCAGTTAATGAGATGGAATATATAGGACTCAAGATGCTTGACTTTTGCTATGTCTCTGCACAATTTAAAAACAAGTCAGATCTGATTACTAGTAGTCATCAGAATATTTACTTATTTTTGTTCTGTAAACTTCAGATCTTGGTCCTAAAAACAGACTCTCAGGATCTTGTTGCTTCCTTCCGAGTAACAACAGGAACAAGCAATACTACAGCCATTAAGTCAATTGAGTTTGCCCGGAAAGGGAGGTGAGTGAGGCCTTGTCTTCCTGTGTGTATGGAGTTTTTGTTTTTGTAACAGAATCTCACTACATAGCTCAGGCTGGCCCAGCTCTTGTGGTCCTCCTACCTCAGCCTCCTGAGTCAAAGATTATGGAATGGCACTACCACACCCAGTGATGTCTTTGATTGTCTTAGTTTTTTTCTTAAGTGAGTGGAATGCAAATAATAATTTGCCGTGTGTGATAATTTATTAGATTTATTAAAGCTGTTAGAATCTCTCACTGTCTGGTTCTTAGGTTCATAACATTTCCCTTATTGAACTAGTAGTCACATCTTTGTTGTCGAGAGGTTGCAGGCAGTTCCTTTACAGAAAAGATGTTTAAGTGTTGTTGCTTAGAATCAAAATGCCTGGCACATAGCACTGAGTGAGAATTTTAAATATTTCACATACTTATCTTTAGCAGTGCTAGGGGCAGAACCCCAGGGCCTCCCTGACAAGTGCTCTAAAACTGAGGGTACATCCCCAGTCCCAAATATGCTTACAACCTGACTTAGTTACTGTTTCTGTGATGAAACACCATGACCAAAAGCGACTCAAGGAGGAAGGTTTCTTTTGCTCATAGTTCCATATAACAACTCATCATTAAAAGCAGTGAGGGGCTCAAACCCAAGCAGGGCAGGAACCTGGAGGCAGGAGCTGATGCAAAGGCCATGGAGGGGTGCTGCGAACTGGCTTGCTCCCCATGACTTACTCAGTTGCTTTCTTCTAGAACCTAGGGCCACCAGCCCATGAATGGCACCACCCACAAATGGCTGGGCCCTCCCCCATCAATCAGTAATTAAGAGAAGACTCTACAGCCAGATGTTATGGAGGAATTTTCTCAGTTGAGATTCTCTTCTTTCAGATGACTCTAGCTTGTGTCAAGTTGACATAAAGCTAGCCAGCACGTAACCTGGACTGGTGTCACAGAATTTATATCCCAGTTGAGCATGCACTTAAAATGTGCTAACTGGTTTAATTCCAGACGTTCCCCTGAGTTTGTAAGATGTAGACTGACTGACAGAAACAAGAAAAAAATGGCTTGTCAGTCGGCAGCAGCACTCATTCTCTTTTTAGGAGCGTTCAGTGTTTGGGGTACGTTCACCTTCAAAGTGTGTGGTATATCTGGGGATTGAAGATGGAGTATCATGCTAGGCAAATACTCCACCACTGAGCAACAGCCCAGTAACTCAGATTGCTCTTGAATCAAGAATAACTAAGTCATGTAAAAACAAGGAAAGAAAAAGAAGCCATGCATTTGAGAGAAAAGGGAGAGAGGGTTACATGGAAGAGGTTAAGGGGAGGAAAGGGATGGGGGGAAATGATGTAATTATAATTTCAAAAAAAGCTGGCCGGTGGTGATGCACACCTTTAGTATCAGTTCTTGGGAGACAGAAGGCAGAGGCAGGTGGATCTCTGAGTTTGAGGCCAGCCTGGTCTACAGAGTGAGTTCCAGGACAGCTAGGGCTGTTACACAGAGAAACCCTGTCTCGAAAAATAAAAAACAAACAAAATAGTTAATAGAGACCGTAAGAAAATGATGAAAAACATATTTTTAAACAAATTTCCTTTATTGTTTTAATAAAAAGTTAGCCATTTTAAAAGTGACATATTTAAGGCCAGAGAACTAGCTCAGCAGGTAAAGAAGCTGGCTACCAGGATCTACATGGTGGAAGGAGAGACCTGACTTCCAAGTTGTCTTCTCTCCTCCATAAGTGTGCTATGGCATATGTATCCCCTCCCCAAACAAATAAACATAATTTACAAAATACACATTTAGCTTATTGACTCATTGATAATCTTACAATGTTTGAAACAGGCCAATAAATGCAGTATTTAATGAATCTTGCACATTGCAAACTTGTGAATTGAGTGGGCTGGCTTCAGTTCAGAGGTCTTAGATCTCAGTTAAGTCCAGACAGCATTAATATGAGGTTTGGGAATATACAGGACAAAGCACACATATTTTCACTTCATTGGTTTGGAGTGACAAGAAGATAACAAGCATTGAATCTTGGCCATTCTTAATTTCACTCTGACCTAATAAGAAGTATAGAAGTTTTTAACAGGGACAGATGTCTGACTAGTCAATAATCTCTCTCCTATAGTTGCTTTTTAATTAACACAGCAGATCGAATAATCAGAGTTTATGACGGCAGAGAGATTTTAACGTGTGGAAGGGATGGAGAGCCTGAACCTATGCAGAAGCTGCAGGACTTGGTGAATAGGTAGGTATTGTTGCCAGGAGAGGACGTGACTGACCTTCCCTGGGCTCCTGTTCCAGTTTCTCTGGGGGATGTTCTTTGTCTTTTAGGACCCCATGGAAAAAATGTTGCTTCTCTGGGGATGGGGAGTATATAGTAGCGGGCTCTGCTCGGCAGCATGCCCTGTATATCTGGGAGAAGAGCATTGGCAACCTAGTGAAAATCTTGCACGGAACCAGAGGGGAACTCCTGCTGGACGTGGCTGTGAGTAGAGAGAGCAATGTATTGCTTCTGTTGTGCACACACTCTCGAATGACTTAAATCTGTGCTGATAGACAATTCTTCTCTCTCTTAAATTACGATTTAGTGGCATCCAGTTCGACCCATCATAGCTTCTATTTCTAGTGGAGTAGTGTCCATTTGGGCCCAAAATCAAGTAGTAAGTATTTTTCTGGTTGATTTTCTTTGAAACTAAATATTTTTCTTTATACAGAGTAAGCTAACTACGACTTTATTTATTTTCACTTCATGTCAGAGGGACAGTCTTAGTTCTGAGCTGGTTTCCACCTTTGTTTCCATATGTACACACTTTCTGCAATCTTTTAACATTTATTTTGCTTTTCTTATTTCCAGCTCAGTTTATTGTATATTGATGAATACTTTTAAACTACCTTTGTGAAGTACACTTAAAAAAGATTAAAGATGGAGTTATTTAGGGAGAAAATGCAGTTAATAACTTGAAGTGTTTATATAGAAAATACATCACAATGGCAAACACTTAGATACCTAAGATTTTATTCTCTTAACCCCAAGTTTAATCTTAGATTCTGTTTCATGTTGAATATAAGTTGCTAGAACTTATATTGTTACTGATTTTTCATGTGGTGACTTACCTGTTTTGTCTTAGGAAAATTGGAGTGCATTTGCCCCAGATTTCAAAGAGTTGGATGAAAATGTAGAATATGAGGAAAGAGAGTCAGAGTTTGATATTGAAGATGAAGATAAGAGTGAGCCTGAGCAAACAGGTAATGCTGCTGTAGCTGTGTTAGTGTTGTGTCTGTCACGTTTTCCTTAAGCATGTGTAGTTTTCTCAGTGCTTGAGGAGCCTTAATTTAGATTCTGGTTAAGAGTTCACATGGGCATCACCAGTGCTCAGGCAGCTCTTGAATTTTCATCTGTATTTCCTGATGAGTCACAGATGGTTAAGTCAGGATTTGCATACAGCACCCTGCAAAGCACAGAGATGTTCTCAGGCTCAGCTTGTGTCGTGTCTTCTGTTACATCTTTGTCAGTTGGAGAAAGGTCAAGAGCATGGGCTCTGGTATCAGACAGCTTTGGGCAAAATAGTTAAGCTTGAATCCTTCATCTCGGAAGTGGAGCACCCATGTCTTCGCATTGTAGAGGATAAATGGAGTAATTCATATAAAGCACTTAGTGTATGTCCAGCCTGGAAGAAGAACCCCAAAGTCTTTCACTATTATGACCTTAGTCATTGTCATTTTTAATTTCATCTTCCAAATTTCTGAATAGGAACTTCTTAAAAATAAAGATCTGACTTTTTTTTTTGTTCCAAGTTTGAAGACAAGAGTCTCATTATGTAGCATAAACTCTGAATCTTTCTTACCGATCTTCCCAGTGCTGAGATTACATGTGTGCATTGCCACTATCTTGAGATTTGACTTATTTTAGTGATTTCTAGCATAGAACTTTGCACAGTGTGTGTGTGTGTGTGTGTGTGTGTATACGATTACTATGCTCCCAGATCCTTGACACCTGGAATACTTCATGGTATAGGAATTAGAGAATAGAGGTTGAAGTGAGAGCTCTCTAGCTTGGAAACTGCTCCCCTTTGTGTTTTGGGAATACCTCCAAGGATGCAGAGCATTGCAGATGGTTCTGGTAGTCTTGGATTATGTTTTGTGAACTTTTTAGGTGTCCACATTAACCAGTCCCTCTTCCTGTCTCCCCATCGTGTATTATTTTACTGCAGCATTTATTGTTTGATGCTGAAATGATCTGTTTCCTGGGTAGACTGAGACATTTACTGAAGAGCCGTTCCCAACTTTTTTGGTTGTCGGCTATTTTCAGTTTTAATATCTAGTAGTAGGAATTCAGCCCTTATTGTTAAGTAATCAAGTAAAATGAGCAAGGATTATTCTCAGGCCAAAAGCAGTTTTCCATTTCTTTTCAAACTTCTCCAATTTTCTGTCCTATAGGGGCTGATGCTGCTGAAGACGAGGAAGTAGATGTCACCAGCGTGGACCCCATCGCTGCCTTCTGTAGCAGGTGAATGCCTTGGAAGGCTGGGTATCATTCCTGTGTCTTGTGCACTTCCCAGTTTCCCCTACAGTCCCTTCATTTTCAGCTGCCTAGTAGTATGACTAGCAAACAGTCCTTTGCTGAACAAAATGTGATGTAGATTTTAAGAAACTGAAATAAAACCAGGCATGGTGGCCTCTGGAGGTAGAGGCAGGTGAATCTCTTGAGTTTGAGGCCAGCCTGGTCTACAGACTGAGTTCCACGACAGCCGGGACTACTATATAGAGAAACCCTGTCTCAGGGACAAAAAAAGAAAAGAAACTGCAGTAATGAGCTTAGTCTGTTTATGGTTATGATTTATGGATATGGTTCTCTTACCCAGTTTCTTTCCTTCGTCTCGTCTTTCTTAAAGTCTAGGTCTGTAACTGTTGTGTGTATTAAATGTAGGCACTAGAGGAAAGGCTGAAGGGCTGTGGTTTAAGCAACTATCTCCTCTTTTTTTCCAATCCCTTGTCTGATCCTGTTCCTAATAGTGATGAAGAGCTGGAGGATTCAAAGGCTCTGTTGTATTTACCCATTGCCCCTGAGGTAGAAGACCCTGAAGAAAATCCGTATGGCCCCCCACCGGATGCAGTCCCAACCTCCTTGATGGACGAAGGGGCTAGTTCAGAGAAGAAGAGGCAGTCTTCAGCAGATGGGTCCCAGCCACCAAAGAAGAAACCTAAAACAACCAATATAGAACTCCAAGGAGTGCCGAATGATGGTAAGAGCCGCCTCTTTATTCTGGTGCCTATAGATACATTGATTTATATTCTTGGACACACATGAGTAATTTCCTTTTGAGCCATTTTTACTTTAAAGGAGCTTTCCCATGAGTCTTTTCTATATTGCTTCACAGTTCTGTGATGTTTGCATTTGTGTTCACATTTAAATGGGAATGTTCTGCTCTCCAGTACCTTGCCTAAGATGACATACTTTGTCTCCTGATACATGACTAAGAATTTGTTTCCTTGAACTGCTCATCTTTTTTTTTTTTTTTCTTTTCCATAGAGGTGTTTCACTGCCTTATAAAAGTGCCAGTCAGACCTGCACGGTCATTTCTCCCTTTCCACTTTTACAGTGGGGTCAGGAGCTTGTGTTACCATGTGTTGCAGGGGTTTGCTAGGGACGGGGTGGTGTTAGCATCAGCACCTTCCATTCTTTTCTCTTACAGCTAGCAATAGATAAATTAATTATACAACGGTATAATCTCTGATTGTATACTCTAGTCCAAGCAGCAGTGTCTTTCTGGTTTCTAAACCACTGCTCATAGTTACGTCAACCCTGCATGTATTTTATTATTCTTGCTTTATAAAAGAGAGAAGTTGAGCTGAAACTCTATAACTGGTCCAAGTTCTCACAGAAAATGGTGGAGTCAGGACTCTGGCCCTGGTCTGTCCATTTGTTTTCTGATCGCTTATGCCCGTACTGTGTGCTGTATCCACACACTCCTGTTTGGGTTTGATTGACTTAGAATGAGTGGGTATTTTAACTGTTTCTCAGTTTGGAGCTGCTGTGGTTTGGTATAAACCATGTAATATAGACTCTGTACACCTTTTGTACAGAGTACAAAAGTATTTGTCAGTGTAGTAGCCATTCTTTTGTAGTTTTAAAAACAATGCATTTTTTTTCCCTTCGATGAGTGATGTGGGTCATAAAAAGCAATGTTCTTCGCACACAAAGGTCTGGTTGGGATATGGGACCATTGTGGTATGGACTGTTTCTCATGGGTGTCTGTCCTCCTGCAGAAGTCCATCCACTACTGGGTGTGAAGGGGGATGGCAAATCCAAGAAGAAGCAAGCAGGCCGGCCTAAAGGATCAAAAGGTAAAGAGAAAGATTCTCCATTTAAACCGAAACTCTACAAAGGGGACAGAGGTTTACCTCTGGAAGGATCAACGAAGGGTAAAGTACAGGCGGAACTCAGCCAGCCCTTGGCAGGTAAGGACACATTGGGAGCACTCTCTGGCTTGCTTTGTGGCCTTGCTTTGTACAGCTCCTGACTTCCTTTAACTGCAATGGGATTTCCCTCCCTTTCTTCCTTCCTTTTCCCCAGCATCAAGTAGTCTTTGGATTTTAAGCTGCTAGAGGCAAGCTAAACCAAAATTGACTTAATTCACTGGCTGTCAACCTTAGGTCCATAAATAGACTACCCGGGCTCTACTTCCTTCAGATACATACAAAGTATTATGTGAGTGTTTCTGGGGAGGAACCCTTACTTTCCATTAGATTCCTAGAGAAAAATCTCTGACCCTAAAGGATATGAGCCTCCAGCCAATACGTGTCCTAGACTGTATCTGCCCTAAGTGTTTGTTTTTTAAGTTTTCATTTGTGGATGGTTCAGTAGCCAGAAATAAAAGCTAAGCTGGTTTAATGTAGCACCTGACTATTAAACTTCAGCATCTTCATATTGTTCAGGTGCTCCAAGGTGTGGTATTCTTTCTAGACTGTCCAGAGAAAGGAGAATTTGTAACAGTACCATAAAGGCTTTGAGGGTTCCCCCAGTATCTGAAAATAGGAGGAAATTGCAAAAAAAGATACAGTATAGCTTCCTAACATCTAAGTGTCCTTTTGATCATGAGCCTTAGCCCTTAACATCTGAGCCACATCAGCCTCCAACACATGATACACGACTGAAGGAGGTTTATCAAGGAATGGAAATTCCTAGAAAATACTTGAGAACCAGTTAAGTGGTGTTTATTCGAAAAACAATGATCAAGTTAGAGCTCATCTCCACTCATGTCCCTGGGATTTGAAAGTCTGTCTGTATCCATTAGACACGCACACGCAAGCGTGCGCACATGCAAGCCTGTATATAATATTCATTAGACAGACAGACACATACACACCTTGAGATTTGAAAGTCTGTATCCATTAGACATGCATACACATACATGCATGTGCACACACAAGTCTGTATATATTCATTAGATAGACACACATACACACATAAAAGAAGTGCTTTTGTTAATAGAATATTCTCTTTTTTTGTAGCTATTCGACACAGGATAGATAAAATGTCAGTGGTTATATTTAGTTTTTTCTCCTTTACTTTAAGATTTAGTTTAAATGTGTTAATCCACATATGATAAACAGTAGAATGCAAGACAGAATTCCTTGTTCAGTTTTTACCTTATGCTAGTTAATTGTTGCCTATAAATAGGAATTATTTTCTATAGAGAAACGTAAAAACAGACTGTCATTAGTCCCCTCAGTTCCTAGACCAGGACTTGCATTTTTCATGCTGCGGTACCGTACCACTGAGTAGGGGAGTCCCCTGCAGCAGTGGTTATAGCACCTGGTAAGCAGTTCCCACCTCCATACTGAGTCCTGAGCTGTGTGTGAAGCAAGGACTCAGGAACAAGGAGCACAGGTCAGCAGTTGACTTCAGATGAGCAGTCTGTTGACATCAGCAGTTGTTGATGGTCTTTCTGTGCCCGTGTGCACATGCTGGTGTCAGCTCAGAAGAAACCCAATCTGAAGTTTGAGTAGATTTTCCTGCCACAAAAAGTCCAGTTGCGTGATTTAAAATGTGGCCAGATATATAAAATTAATTAAAACACTTTAGGACATAGTCTCCATGCTTCTGCGTAGAGCAGGCTGGCCTCAAACTCACAGAGATTCTCCTGTCTGTTTCCAGAGTTCTGGGTTTAAAGGTGTGTGCAAGCACACCTGACTCCCTCCCTTCCCCCCCCCCACCCCGCCCCTCATTCTTCAGAACCATCCTATAAGGACTTAGGAGCTCTGTGGTGTGGCTCAGTAGAGCAGTATTTGCCTAGCTTATGCAAGGCCTGTGTTTGAGCTGCATCACCAGAAAAACAAAACAAAACACTATTAGTTAAAATTAATGTTGTGTTCTTCAATAGGAAGTATATATAGTAAATGGTAAATAAACCACTACAGAATTTTCAAATTATCTTTCTCAATAATAGACTTAAAATTTCAGTTTTAATCAATATGTTCACTAGTAGCCACAGTAACTAAATGTCTAAATGAGACCCAAGATCAAAATGTTGGAAAGTTTACCCAGTCCTGGAGAATGCTGTTTTATTCCTCAAATTCATTAGTGTTATTAGTAGCAGAAAAGGATTTGTAGTAAAACTTTAAACTGTATGTGAAATGCATACTGGTTATGTATGCTGGCTAGCATTACAGCCTATTCTATTAAGAGTAGGTACTTCTGTCTAGGGTGTTTTTGGAGATGACCCATTGTCACTTTGTTTAGCCTCAAGTTGAAGGAAGTACTGAAGCATTAAAGGTAGAACTGTGTCTTTAGCAACAGGGTACTTCGAGTCGGCTTTTTGTTTCCTAATTACTTTTGTTGAGCGCTGAAGTGGATCAGCCTTAATGGGAGGCAACTGTTTTAACAGCTTTATCCTTAAGGAGGACTAAAGAACTTGTCCCTGGTGGGGTGAGGGGAAGTATACACAAGGGACAGAGCAGCTCCAGTCCCCTCCAGTCCCCTCCAGTCCCCTCCAGTCCCGCAGCGCCTCAGGATTGCATGCAGCGTGTGCTTCTCCATGCAACTATGTGTCCTTCCCGTGTCCTCCTTTCTTCTCTGGCCTTGGTTCATTGATCTTTTCCTGGATGGAAATCTCCAGAGCAGATTAAATGCCACAGTGCTAAGGACCAGCATGGTTAGCAGAACCTCAGCAGGGATCTTGAGGCATAGTTCCAAGACTTTCAGAGGGTTTCCTGACAGTTGAGTACAGTTTGGAACTTTCTGGGGCTGCAAATTTGTGAGTGGTGACACTAGATGTCCCAGATAATTCTAGAAATGTCACTCTCAGGATAAACTATCATGTTTTCTGTGTGAGATTCTTTGGTTGAGGTAAGGGCTTTATTCAATAACATGGTGGTTTTTGGAGGATCCTGAGCAAGTAAAACCTGGACCTGCTGTTGATTTGCTTGTGGCCCTCTAGGGACTTCTGGGGAAAACTGGAATACTGATGAGCCAGAGATTTTCAGTAAAAGATAGTGGGTAGCCGTTGTTTTCTACCAGATATTAAGAAATAAAACTCATTTAGAATGCTTATAGCAGAGAGCTCTGAAAATTAGCCCATGGTTTAGGGAAATAGGTCGGTGTTAGGATTTGTGTAGTATGTTCAGGGCCCTGGGTTCTGCTCTCGGCACTGTAGAAATAAACCAGTCTACACTAGGGATGTGTTCAAGGTTCATTTCTGTGGACTCCCTTTAACTAGACAGCTTTTGCATTAGAGTCAAATTTTCGAAGGCAGAATTGTAGGGTTAAGCTGTGTTTTGCTCAAGCTGGATAAATGACAGCTGTTTATTAATATGTGCAACTGACCAATTACTGCAGAATCCATTTTGTAAACCTTAATTGTTCTAACAAGAAACTGCCATTATCTATTGTATGTTAGAACAGGAGATTGCAGATTTCAAGGGACACGGGAAGGCAAATAGAACCACTCTTAATCTGGAATCTGGGGCTGCTGAAAATTCTTTGATTTCACACAGTGCATTAGTGTGACTGGCACAGGAGGCCGGCACTCATGAGGAGTGTGTGTGTGGAGGGAAGCCTGGCAAGGGTAAGCCTGAGTTGGGGACTCCCTAGGGACAGGCCGGCTGGTGCCATTGTCTAATATCTCTGTTTCTGTTACCTTAACTCTTCTGAGCTTGAGGTGAGAACACAAGCTCCGTTATCCTTGTTACCCAAGATCTAAGGTTCCTCAGCAGTAAACCTCATCAGCAAAATGCCACAAAGGACTGGTTTATCACATAATACAATATCCCCTTGCCCCTATGGTAGACACCAGTGCCTTGTATAACCTGGATCTGTGGGAGGTGACAAGGCCAAAGCGGGCAGAAGAGCTGCTTTTCCAGAATCGGGCACTATGCAGATTGTCCTACCTTGGACCACTCTGCAGCAGCGCTTGCCTTCTGGAGCTCCACCCCTAATCTCTTACAGCAGCCTTGGTTTTAGCTGCCCAATAGTGAGTGTACTCTACATTTGTCCTCCTCCTCATCCTTCTCTCTTAGAAATGGTCACACAGAGGCTAATTTAAGAATCCTGCTATCTCATTCTGTGGGACCCTCCTAGCTGACAGTGAAGGATTGGAAACCATGTAGAATGTTCTCTTTGGCCATCCTGAATTAGCCTCCTACTGGGAGAGACCAAAAATAGTTGTTTATCTTAAGCTGAATTTTTCTTAATATTATACTGCTGGAGATTTCCTGTATGATGCAACTAAATATTGTTTCCATGGGCAGATGCTGCAGGCCTTTGTCGAGCCGTTTTCTCGTACATTACTTTGCTAATAGTATTGCTTGCTTTGATTTCAGTTTGTTGCCTAATGCCTGAGTAAGCCTGTATGTGTGACTATGCACGCATGTCTTACATGAGAATGGGGGTAGTGTAGAAACTGTTTTGTACAGTAGAAGGGGTTCGTTTGTTGTCTTGAGTGCTTATTAAAGATTTCTATTTATGATCAAACCACTTTTCTCCATCATGATTAATGGTTAAAATGGTGGTGCTGTGTTAATTTGTAAACTGAAAATTGAGTCAACACACCTCTGGGAGCAGTCAGTAAAAGCAGCGTGAAAGAAGTAAATAAACTGAGTCTGTAGACTGTGTTCTGTTTTAAACCAGCTCAGAAAATTCCTTATATTTTATATTGAAGGAGATTTGAGAAGTATGTTTGTCAGATACAAACATCTTTGGAAATTACAGTTTTACTTTTCTCAGTGTAGCATTCAGTAGAGAAGCTTGTATCTTGTGCTCATTTCAGTCTGCTCTCAGCAAATGTGAGTATATTTTTATTGCCAGTTTTCATTTTTATTAGAGTTTCATTTAAAAAATAACATTCAAAGCAACTTTGTGAATGAGTACTTTTCTTCCATTACTTACGCAGTTAATTTTCACCATTTCACAACTCCAAGCATCATGTAATCCCTCACTTAAATTCCATCCAGGAGGCTTTCTTCATCTTGTTCTCTTTTTATACTCCCTAGTTAATATTTCACAGCAGCCATTTAAAGATGCCCTCACAAGTCGAGCAGCTTCTGTGGAGTCATCAGGGAAGTGCTGATGTGATCTTACTATTTAGATTTTAGTCATTTACCAGTTCTTGATGCATGGAAACACAGATAGTAGCTTTCATCAATGGTGCACGTTATCTGGGTTCCAAACTGATACAAATGTCACGTAAGGAACAGTGGGGCTGGGCCAGGGGTGTCTGTTCACTGTTGGTCTTTAGTGACTGGGTAATTAGTCTCCTATATGAAAGAGTGAAAGGGTCGGTCCATGGGGTTTGTCTGTTGTGCTCACCCGAGAGCCTGGTTTTCAGCAGTTTTGTAGAGGCTCATACATTCACACTCTGCACACACATCGGGACAATACTGAAACAGTATTGGGTGGGGACTTGGGTTTACAGTGACAGTTGCTTCTATGAAGAGTGACTGGGAACTGGGTTATGCACTTTCTTCAGATGGGACATTCTTGCCCATGTGTGCCTGTGACTCTAAAGGAAATCTCTCCTGTCTCATCTCTTTAGCAGGAGGAGCAATCTCAGAACTGCTATGAAGACGGTGAAACTGCGTTCTCCTCACGTTGTCGTCAGGTAGCCTTTGGACAGTGTGGCCAGTCATTTGAGATTGGCTTGAATTGAAAACAAAGGCCTTTCCTCCCGCCCAGGAGGTGGGAGGAGTGGATTTTATGTTTGAATGAAGAAATGAATTATGGAAGAAGAGCACAGGTCCCTGCCTTCCCTTTCAAGCATAAGTCCAAATAGGCTCTCAGGAATGAGGATGCGTGAAGACGTCAGATCTGACTCACTTCAACTTCACACTTGGTTGTGTTGCTGGTGGAAATGCCCATGTTTTGTTCAGCTAACTATTGAAGTCACATCCTTTGGACATGCCATTTCCCATCTGTTGCCTTCCATCCTCAGTGCATGTCCTTGAGTGACTCTATTCTTTTCTGAAATTTTGCTACCAGTATCCTAGGAAAACTGATGCATTTTTCTGTTGCTTTCATAACTTCACCTCCCAGATGCTTCCTGTATTTCTATATTGTGTATAAAGGTTGTACAGAGAAGCGAGTGCTTGAAAGATTTTAAATTGGCAGAAAAGGAAGGAAGCTAGGAGACCTTGTCGTTGTGTCTTACCACCTTTCGCTCAGGGGGCTGGGCTCTAGGGAATCCGGGGCTTCCCTTGCTTTGCATGTTTCCTAGTATCAGATCTGTCTGAATAATCATGGCTTTTGGATAGGATCAGTTTTCTCCATCTCCAGCTAAGAATCTACAGTGGTTTGTCTGTTACTTTACCTGTGTTGACTTCAGAGTTAGAACAAAGCAAGGTATTTTTCTCCACAAGCTTCTGTATCATGGGGGTGGGGCACCTGTGCGAGGACTGACGTGGAAACCCCCAAAATCAAAGCAGCAGCAGCTTGCTTCAAATCAAAGATGAGGTTCATTCGTTAAATCATTGCCTGTGGAGAACCTGTCCCCACCAGCCATCGTGTGTCTCTTCCTGGAGCCAGGCCCCCTGTGTTTTCACTCACTTCCTTTCTGTGAAAGGTTGCTTAGCTTTTTTACCCTTCTCTTTCTTGCCCTGGCTCTCTCTGCATTTGCTGTTCTTTTAATAAAAATAGCAAATTGGATGGATGTGTACAATAAGTGTTTGTAATTTTTCTGAAAATCCAAAGTCAGGAAGCCAAGTGTGGAAAGGGTTAGTTAGTAAGCTTTTGGCTTGCCATGGGTCATACTTTCTCAGCATTGAAAGGGGTTAAATACTATGCTAATTGTGAAATCTCTATCAGTTGGTGAAGGCTCCTTCAGATAGCCAAACCCGTTGATTACTTTATATTGTGGGGTAGAAGTGACAGTGGACACTGCAGGAAGTCCCCAGAGTCATTGCCGGTGCTGCTTCCTCGAGTGTGAGTGAGACCAATGGTTGTGATTGGTAAGTGGCTCACAGGACACGTTTTTATCTGTGGATATTCTCTTCATATCGTGTCTCTCTGTACAGCACCCCGCAGTAGTGTGCAAACCAATACAGGGATTTCTGCCTTCCCTGTGTGAAGGGGCTTGATTTCCTCCATCTGGATGCTTAGTGCTGCGTCTGTTTCCATTACCTGGCTACTGAGACAATCAGCTCAGGCCCTGCCAGATTGTCTCTGACAGCAGCTCCTAATCATTATTTATGCTTTTGGAATTTTTTGTCATTTCAAAAACCTTCCGTCTACTTCGAGCTAGGATTTTTGATTTGTGTAATATATGTATATTCTCTTTTCCTCTTTGTTGTTTCCCCTGCCTCTCCATTTTGTTTCTTAAAATATTCTGTAGTTTTGTACAAGATGAGACTTAGCCTTGGGTACTTCTTGCTAAATCTTTAATGCTTTGTAAATAAAATGAGATGATTATTAAACCACAAGTACAGATGTTTGTAAGCTGCCTGCCTCTGGAGCTCAGCAGCCACTTTGTTTTGTGGCTTATAGAATTTAAGTGTGGAGTTTAGATCTTTCTCTGGTCATTTGGGTCTGGGAAGGTCAGACAGTTTGGATTTCTTCCTTTGTACAAACTAGAAATAAATGATTTGAGCTAAAAGCTGGTGTTAATTAATAAAAGGTCATCTAGAATTTCTTTTCATATTTTTTAACTCAGTACAAGCTTTGAAGAGGCCAGTGCTAGGCATTCTGAGAGGTTACAGTAACATGTCCTGGAGGGTCTAGCCTTCCAAGGTCTTTGTTAGCCTAAATATAGTTACACTCTTTCTTGATAGTCATTTTCTCTGATTAAGTAACTTTAACATCCATATTGAATATTCACTGTCTCATAAGAATAAGATGTCTCAGAACTCTAGTTCCCTTGGGTCTTAAACTTCTTAAGGTTGCAACCCTTTAATACAGTTCATCTGTTTGTGGTGACCCCTCTCCACCTTTAAATTGTTTTTGTTGCTACTTTATAACTGTAATTTTGCTACTGTTATGAATCGTGATATACTCAGTATATCTGGTAAGTGACCCCTGCAAAAGGGTCGTTCAGTACCCGAAGGAGTTGTGACCCACAGGTTGAGAACCACTGCTCTGTTGGTACTGTTTTAACTAATACCAAATCAGTCTACTTACTAACCATCCTGTCTTGTCTCTAAGAACCCATCTCTATCATCATAGTTGTTTCATAGCAACCTTCAGTGATGTAAACAAACAGTGAGCTCCTCTGTTCTGCAAGGTAAATAGAGCATTCTAGAGTCAAGCAGCTTCAGCATCCTGGTTCCCTTGGGAAAGAGAGTACTTGGAACAAGACAACTGCCTCTGGGCTGCCTCCGCCACAGTCTCACTTGCTCCTTTGGAAGGGTGTGGTAGGTTAAATTTTCACACACACACCCTTTAGTATCTCTAAAACTCCTCTGTAGCTGAAAATGCCTGGAACTTCCGATCTTGTTGGGTGCTGGGATAAGGAATTTGCTGCCACATCCAGTTTGTGTGGTGCTGGGAATCAAACCTAGAGCTTCCTACACGCTGGGCAGTCACTCTGCCAGCACTCTGTTGAGCTTCTTTTCTGTTGAGAACAGTGGTCTCCTCCTGTAGCCCAGGCTGGCCTTGAATTTGCCAGCAACCCTGCCCCTGGCCTCCAGGTGTCATCACACCTTGCTTCCCAGTCCTTTTGGAGGTGGGTGGTCCTTGGACTTCCCACAGGGCAGGGAACCCTGATTGCCCTTTGGGCTGACGAGGGAGGGGGACTTGACTGGGGAAGGGGGAGGGAAAGGGGAGGCGGCAGTGGGGAAGAGACAGAAATCTTTAATAAATAAATAAATTAATTAATTAAAAAAAAGTTTTTACAAATGAAGGTAGTTGACACTGGGGGGAGGGGGGAAGTGTTTTTAGTGCACTGTTCAAAGCGACCGTCCTGAAACTGGACAGGGCGATCTTAGCTTACAAAGAAAGAAAAATGGAAATTTGGGGAGTCAAGTCCAGAGTTATCTTTTCAGCAGCTGTGGTTTAGGGACATTCACAATAGAGAGTTCAAGGTATTCAGATGAACATTGCAACCCAGCCCCACCTCACCCCTCCCTTAAGACTGGTTTTTGTGTTTGGTCAGATTTCGTGTGGGACTTTGAAACTCTCCCACAGTTTGGGAGGGAGGGAAAGAGTTGACTCGTGCATTTGGGGTAATGTGGAGGTAGACTTGGGGCTTCTGAGGTCTTTTCCCTCTTTTGTTCTCAAGCCTGTGGGTGTAAATTCATTAGGAGGAAGTGACGAGGATGGCACCTGTGAGGATGGCCCTGGCAAGCGTAGTCAGACATCAGTAGTGTAAGTCTTTCCCTCCGCCTGTGCTCCCCTGGGAAGAGGGCTGCACTTCTGTGCACACGCACGCATGTGTCTGTTTTGCTGACAGCAATGCATCCTAATCTCTCAACACCAAGGGTATTCCAAGCTGGAGGATCTGTGTTACGGTGCAGTGTTTGTTTGGAATGCCTGCTGGTAACTTGCCTACTGAGACATGAAGACTGAGGCCCCTCGTCTTATCCTTGGGAGTCTGGTATTGATAACCCACCTGCCTTTGATATTGACATCACCTAAAACACTCGCCATCCCTGAGAAGCTACAGCAAGCTGTGGGGAGAGTCATTGTCAATGCCACGGCCTGCACTGTTACCTGTGGCCTTGGCTACAAGGAGGAGACTGTCTGCGAGGTGGGTCCTGATGGAGTGAGGAGGAAGTGCCAGTCCCAGCGTTTGGAGTGTCTGGCCAACTGGATCTGTGGGATGCTCCATTTCACCATTGCCCATGGGGAGGAGTTTGAGCTGAGCTGTCTCAGCCCAGACATCCTGGAGGTGGGACAGGAAGCTTTCCGCTTTACCTGGAAGCTTGCTCGGGGCATCATCTCTACTAATGATGAGGTTTTCAAACCCTTCCGAGCCAACTCTCACTTTCTGCGATTTCACCCCGCCTATGAGTACGACTCGGGGACATACCGATGTGATGTGCAGCTGCTCAGAAACTTGAGATTTGTCAAGAGGCTCTACTTTGGGCTGAGGGTCCTCCCTCCAAAGCTGGTAAACCTGAATTTCCATCAGTCCCTTACTGAGGACCAGAAGTTAGTCGATGCAGGCTGGGAAGTTAATCTGGACAACCATTCTAAGCCCCACCTCCCAAAGTGGCAAAAGAAGGTGGCTTCAGCCTTGGGCATAGGGATTGCTTGTGGCGTGGTTGGCGGCGTGCTAGTGAGCATTGCTGTCCATGGCTTGCTGAAGAGGTTTGATGACCACAACAGCCTTAGCAGCCTGTAACCTTTCAGCCAGCCTATACGTGAGAGTGGCAAGAGAGGCCTCTCAGAGCCATAGGGGTTGGCTAGGAAGCTTGGAGGATGCGGCTTCTTCCCCATACCACTGTGCAGGGCAGCAGGTTTTCTCATACTGGCTGCTCAGGAGACCCACTGCAGGTTTGCTTCTGTTCCTAGGGGAGTTGTGTCTTCCAAGCTTGCTTTCCCCTCCACACCTCACGGTGTGTGTGCCACCACCTCCACTCCACTTCTGAACAGTGTGTACGAACCAGAATGTACTATTAGCAGATTGGGTGGAAACTTTTTATTTTTGTTCAATAAAAACAATTCACAGTAACTGTATGGCAACTTAACCCTTTCTTATTTTATTTAAGGTTTCCCACATGTAGAAACTGTCCCACAGTTGGCCTGGTTCTCATTTCCTTGGGTTTCCTACAGCATGCTTGGGACAGATTGCTTTGTATTGGCTGCCTGTGTGTTATAAAGGTGAGCAGTGACACCTGACCCAGCTGATAGACATCTTAGTGTTAATAGGTTCTCCGCCCTCCCTGTCCTCTCTAGATGGCCCTCTGAACTCAGTATCAAATTGAATGTCCTGATCATTGCAACAATCCTTTGTCTTGCTCCTCCTCTTTGCACTATCTATACCTAGGGTTTGTGTTCTTGGAAAGGCCAAGTGTACTGGTTTCTTACAGCCACCAAGATCCTCAGGGGAGGACCATTGCTTCGTTTTCCCCTTAGGAAATCCAGTCTTAAGGCTCTTGAGGATCATTTAGACGGAGTCTGAGATAATTGGCCTATGGAACCCTTGGGGGCCAGCTGAGGGCAAGATAGCATTTCTCCTCCCCTTTGTCTACCTGCAGGAGTGGCAGAGTCCTAAGGCCCTGCTCAGTAACATGAGAGCCATCGTTGGGATTTCTGTCCTGCCCAGTTCCCCAGCCATTTAGTCCCAGAGAAAATCACACAGAGAGTCTACATTAGATATAAACTGATTGGCCCATTAGCTCAGTCTGGTATACGTTATAAGAGCTAATACGTAGTGGGGCAGGTCACATCTTGCTTCTTCCATGGTCTGGGCAGGACTGGGAAAGAGCTTCCTTTTTCCCAGAATACTCCTGTTTTCATTGTCCCACCTCTACTTCCTGTCTGGTTTTCCCGCCTATACTTCCTGCCTGGCTAATGGCCAATCAGCGTTTATTTAAAACATGATTGACAGAATACAGACAATTCTCCCTCACCATTGCTCTCTTTGGTAGCTGTGCCAGAGTCACCTGGATGGCTCTGAACACTAAACATTCCTCAGCCCCGGCCCTGGGATGCTAATTCAGTTCAAGTTCGGAGCAAAGGATGACTAATGTTTACTTTTAACTTTAGCAGGGTCTAGTGACTACCTATATTAGTTATATTTCTGTTGCTGTGCTAAAACACCACAAAACGGGCAACTTAGAGAAAAGGTTTATTTGGGGTTTACAGTCCAAGGGGGACAGAGTCCTGATGGCAGAAGTAACTGCACAGGGGGTTAAAGCAGCAGCTGAGAGCTCATGTCTCAAGCCTCAAGCAGCAGGCAGAGAGAGACCTCAAAGCCCACCCCCAGTGACATACTTCCTCCATCAAGGTCACACTTAACCTTTCCAAACAGCCACTGAGTACGAGATGTCCGAGACTTAAGGAGGACGGCTCATTCAAACCTGCACACCACCATAGACTGCCCAGGTTCATCAGTTCTTAACCTTTTCTCATAAGAGTCCAAAATATTGATATTGTAGAATCATTTGAAAACTAGACACACAGATGACTATTTCTTGCCTCTGTGTGTGTGTGTGAGCGCACGCGTGGTGTAGAGGCCAAAGGTCAACCTTGGTTGTTCTTCAGATGGCATCCACTGTGAGTTTTTGTTTCTTTGGTTTATTTTTTTTGAGACAAGCCTTTTGCTGAGACATGGGGCTCACAGATGAGGCGAGGCTGGCTGGCTGCTGGGCCATAGGGATCCACCTGTCTCTGCTTCCCCAGTGCCGGGATTATCAGTGTGCGTCCCCATACCTCCCCAGTGCCGAGATTACCAGTGTGCATCCCCGCCCCGTGCCTCCCCAGTGCCCGGATTCCCAGTGTGCGTCCCCGTGCCTCCCCAGTGCCAGGATTCCCAGTGTGCGTCCTGGTGCCTCCCATGTCGGGATTCCCAGTGTGCGTCCCCGTGCCTCCCCAGTGCCGGGATTCCCAGTGTGCGTCCCCATACCCAGATTTTCATGTCCTCAAGGCCTTGTGCATGTGCAGCAGTTGCTTTGCCAACTGAGCAGTTGCTGGTCCTCCATCCGGCTTCTGTCCAGTTTTCATTTTCAAAACCTTTAAGCATTTTAGTGTAATTGTAATCCTACCAGAGATGCATGTGCTGCATTTGGTGTTTGTCTCTGCAATCTTCTAGCGAGTCCCTCCTGTTCCTTAAGATTGGTGCACTGGAGTGCCAGGCTTGTCCAGTAGTCTGCATGCTGCCCCACAGCCTGGACTTGCCCCATGTCCTTGCGATTAGCTTCATGGGCAGTGACTCCGACATTCTGAGAAGAGCCCTACACAGGTACATACTGTGTCACACCAGGAGGCTGAGATGTTACACCTGTCTGTCACCCCAGAAAGGATGGGTTTCAGAAGACCAGGTTCTGACCCTGCTCTGTTGTCAGCCATATGACAAAAGCAGTCTCAGCTTTGACACAGGTGTTTGTGGGGGCCCAGGGAGCTCCCCCGAGGGAAGCTGTTTTGTAAAATCAAGTCCTGGGTCTGGGGAATGTCATTTAGTCCTAGGCAGTTTGTGGAAACATTCAAGGATAGCTCACTCTAAAGAGGACCTTGAAGGATTCCGTTCCAGTAAACTCGGTAACACACAGCTCAAGGGTCCTGCTTCACACTGTGTAGATGGTAACCCCTTAGGACCCGATATTAACACGTTCCCTGCATTCTGTTGCAGGCCAGTCGTCAGACATGAGGTGGCTAGGATGGCTTGGTTCATAGCCTTTTCTGCATGCCTTGGGCTCTTGAATTTTGACTCAGAATTTGAAGCAGTTGAGCAGAGAAGAGAACAAAAGACTTTCAGGTGGGTTTTGTAAAGATGATAACTTAGTTCTAACTGGACATGGTTACATTCCTGTGATCCTAGCTATTCAGGGGACCGGGGCAGAATTACAAGTTCAAGGCTAGTCTAGGCTACACAGGATGCTCGTGGCCAGCCTGAGCAACTTAGCACGATCCTACTTGCATCTGCACATGCTTTCTGCAGCAAGCCCCCTGCCGATTCAGTTCCCTAGGTTCTGTGTGTCTCACTGCCCTGGGAAGGTGACGGAGAGGCTGACAAAAGGCAGGAGGTCTGTGGAGCACCTGGCATGCCGGAAAGGCCCTGGTCAGAAAGCTAAGCATCGACTGGAGGGATCTTCATCCATCTTCCTTTCCTGCCTCAAAACAATTGGGACCCAGCATGGCGTCCTACTCCCTTGACACCAGTGACGTTTGAACGAGGACTGCTTGAGTGTTCCTGCAGGAGCTCGCCTGTAATGCCATCTGCTGTGTCAAGCCTAGGAGTTTCCCCTCTTGGAGCCACCCTGATTGATCGGAAGCAACAGTCACCTCCTTTCCAGTCGGACTTCCCTCTAGGACAAGAGAGTCAACACGTCAAATGTACTGTCAGGGGACCCGAAAGTGTCTCTGTCCCCCAAGTATGTTAGGTGAGACCTGCTCAGGTGCCTGACCGCCAGCCACCTGGCCTGTCTTCCTCCAGGTTAGAGGAAGCAGTCTGCACTGTGTACAGCGTCCTCAGAGTTGGCCACGTGAAAGGTGGATGCACGAGTTGCAGAACAGGCCCGGACGCTCTAGTGAAGTGATGAAGACCGCAGCCACTGCCAGCTGCCCGGGCAGGTTGAGAAAACACCTTTATTTAAGAACTGCTTGCTACCAGAGTCAATAAATAACTATTACAAGAGTGAACAGTGGGCTGGGGTGGAGGGGTCGCATCTGAACAGGAACTATCATCCGTGGGCCAGCGAAGCCCCGAGATCAGAGCTGTCCAGGCTCTGAAGTGGGGGCTGACTTGGAGGCATCTGGTGCCAAGGCAGGTGGAGTCTCCTCTAAAGAAACTGTAGGCCGTAGGCTGCCGGGGCTTCCTGGACCTGGACAAAGCTGGCTGGCCTATTTTGTTCCTCTACAGTTTTCCTTTAAAGCCCTGCTTTCCCAGAGGCTGTGATCATATATACAGGTTCAAGAGGTACAACCCCATTCCCAGCTCCCAGCACTGTTTCCAGTGAGCTTCTTGACATCCTTTAGGGTCCCACTTAATCCTACCCAGAGACCCCTCGCCAGGTTTGGTCTCGGCTAGTGAGACAGGACACCACACTTGAACTAGTAACAGGTATGATTACACCGCTGTCCCTTGGCATGCAGGAGTCCTATTGGCTATTCGACACTAGGAAAAGATTGGTGCCCCTGGGAAAGGCATGAGGGGAGGAAAACCTCATCAGCCACATTGAGCTCTTGGCCAGAGCACAGGCAAGGATGGCTTTGGGGACTGGAGAGGCAATGCCCATGGGGGAAGGCACTAGTGGGTAAGGACTGCTCTGTGGTGGATGAGTCCCTTTGATGGCTTTGTTAAGCTGTGGGGACCATAGCAGATGGCACCGCTAAGGCTTTCCTGTGTTAGGCATTTTGATTCTTAAGATCTCAGCTCTAGAAGGACTCAGCACCTCCCACCCCTTCAGTCAGGACTTCACCCATCCAAGATCCTGCAAGAGCACTCAGAATTCCTCAGAGCTTACTCAAAAGAAGCCCCTTCCTCGTTCCTTCAGGCGTTTCAGCCCTTGGCTTTGTCCTCTCCTGTCCTTTGTCAAGCCCTGTAGCCTCGCTGCTCCCCTGCTGTTGGGAGTCACCTGCCACCGGGGATGGCAGAACCACTCTCTTCATCCACACCATCAGACACCATCACACGGCAAGGAGCAGAGAGCTCAGTGGTGGCCTGAGTCCCCGTACGGACAGAACAGAGAGCACTTCCCTGTCCCTCAAGAGACATCTGCAGAGTACTTATTTGTGGCTGTCCCTTTTTACCTCTTGTGGTTTAATGTGCATGGATGGAACCTAACAGTCATGACCACAGCAGGAGCAAGCCCAGCAGCCTCCCAAGCCTGGCCAGGAAGTCTCTGAGAAGCCATTTCATCTAGCCAGTCAGGGTCCAAGTTTCCTCAACAGGAGTCTTTCTATTTACAAGTGAGTCACCTCTGGTCTTGTGACGCCGTCACTAACACTCCACTTGGAGCCCCAGACTACCCCAGACGGCTGGCACCGCTCCGCATCCCCCCAAACAAATTCTGCCTGCCCAGGGCTAAGTCTTCTCAGGTCTCCCAGCAGCCTGCCTGCTTTTCATGGACCTTGTCAGAAGAAAAGGGGCAGCCTCCTCCCACCTCCCGAGCTAGGTCCAGCGCCAAACCAGCTCGCTCTAGATACCCACTTCTCTACAATCCTAAGTGCCCATCCACTGGCTATCTTCTCTAGCATCCCTCCTGCAGCCCAAGGCAGTGGGAAATAGATAAACCTTGGAGGGTTTCTTTCCGTTCCCCTTTCCAGGGCTAGGCCCGAGCCAAATCTTAGCCAGCACAGGGTAGAGAAGGATGCTACACTAACTTTGGGGTCCTGATGAGGGAGAATGATCACATGGCTGAGCCCCTAGCATCCTTGTAGGTGCCGGGAGCAGGAGAGGGGAATTTGATCAGTTCCAGGAAAGCAGTCCCTAGCTAGGGGTTGGATTGGGGACAGTAGGAGAGGAGGTGTGTGAGTGTACGTCTTTAAAAAATTGTGGTGGGTAAATCCTAACATAAACCTGCCCAGGAAAACAGAGCAAGGCTTCAAGTTTAAAAACCCATAACAAAATAGAGCTCTAACTGTAAACTACAGAAATGGGCCATGGAGCAACAGGGCAGCTGCCTCTTGAGACGCCTGCCCTGCAGTTCCTATGGGCCTAGGTGTGGACACCTGGGTTTCCTGGCCAGGCTGCCGCAGGGTCCTGGTCTCGGGAACTCTGTCCTTGCTTTGGCCTCTCTCCTTGGAGGGCCTGAGAAGCTTCCGGCCAGCACCACTTCCTGAGTTCCCAGCAGAAGTCTGCCTCATCCACGCTGATCTTCTCACAGCCGGGACCTCTCGAAGCAGAGGGCTCATCCTCCGGAGGCCTCGGCCACCTTAGTGATGAGGATGTGGCTGCTCAGCCCCACACCTCCTTCCTCCACTGTGCCTCCCACAGGTAGGCAGGAGACTCTGGTGCTTGACCAAGTCTTGTCACTTACGGGTCATGGGACCGTAGGAAGTCCCTAAGCCCCTCTGAACCTCCATTTCCTCATCTGTTAAGGACCGAGTGTGGGCCAGCCGAGCTATAAGGCCTCCTCAATTCTGGTAGTCTGGTCTGTACTGGTAATGTACCCCGAACTCAAGGTAGGCTGCCCCCTTTATTAACCCCCTTTTCTTCTGGGGACTTGAGAGAGTAATCTAGGCAGCTTAGGGAGCATTTGTGGCCAGGTGGTGGAGGGTACTCCCGGAAGCAGGCATGGCCACATTAGTGCTGGCCCATTTCAGAGGCCTTTCCATCCCAGGACGGAGGGAGGATGGATGCTGTGTTGAGGGTTGGTTTCCAGGGCCTGCAGTTCTGGGAGGTGGAGGCAGGCATACATCTGTGGCAGAGCTGAAGGGAAGAGTGGCATTCAGCTGGGCACCTGCCCATACCCTGGAGGGGCCAGGAAGGAGGCATCTCGATGGGGCAAGGCAACACCTCAAGACAAGCCCTTGAGTCCCCTAGCCACCTAGAGTGGCTCTGTCACTCCGTCATCCAGTCTGGAGGGTGACAGGGTTGGGTTGGCAGTGCTGGCTGAGAGGGCAGTGCCACCTGCATGATGAATAGACCTTGGCCCCAGGCTGGTACCCTTTCCATCAGGGGCTGTAGCCTCTCAACCCTTTGGAGCTCCTCTCCCCAGTAACCTGGGGTCTGGTTGTTGGCTACCAAACAGGAAGGACTGCCTGGGAGCCTTGGAAGACCAGGCCGGGACCAGCTGCGCTGCTTCTCCAGCGAGGACTAGAAGACAGGTCCCTCTGCTTCAGAGAGGGAAACGTATAGACCATGTTTTCAGCCTGCTGCTGTCCATGTTCCTGCTGGGCCTGGAACCTTTGTCTCAGATGGCAGTGCCCACGTGTGACCCCAGAGGGCCACCCGCTTGATCTGAAGATGAATATCAAATGCCTTCTGTCCAAAGGCCTGTTCATTCTGTCCAGGACCCCAAGGGGTCCAGGCATTGGGCCCAGTGTTAATCGTGAAAGTCACTGCCCAGTGCCTCCTGATTCAAAGAAAAATTCCTTGCATGGTTTCTATCCTGCGGCAGAATAGAGATACCCTACCTCCTACATAAAGGGTACTGTTGGGTCTAAGCCAACCACTCTCAGGCACAGTGTTAGACCACCTTGGCACTGGAGGGGGAGCTGTGTCCGTTAGGGCGGGTGTCCAGCTTGGGTGTGGCAGGCAGTGATCAGATCAGAGCTTCTGGCAGCCAGTGAGCATCAGTATCACCACACCGGAGAGCAGGGGGCCAGGGCGGGTGGGGCGGACTGCAGAATTCTCCACCATCATGCTTGTGCCTGAAACCAGCAGAGAAAACTGTGGGGTGGAGCCCCCTGCCCCCAACCCCACCCTCGCAGTAGGACCGGGAGCTCTCTTGAGGAGCACACAGAGGTGAAGATCTGAACACCAGCGGTGTTCTTGGCTTTACCCATACATACAGCACTGGCCGGGGCCTTTGCTCTTGGTCCCCAGCCCCCTTGTATTCCCATAAAAGAGGTACACTGCCTTCTGTGCCTTGGGGTGGTTCTGGGGTGGGGACGGGACAGCGACATGGGCACTACTCATTCTTGCCTGCCTTTTCCTTTCTCTTTGGGAGTGTACAGTAGAGTCGGCTCCTGGAGACAATCGTTTCACCAGTATCTGGGGGACCAGGACTGCTGAGGGGTAGAGGGTGGAGGGGAGGGGCAGTACCTCCATTTCTCACGATGTGGACTTCTGCTGGGATCCCATCCCCTCCCGGCCCTGTGGTTCGAATCTGTACCAGGGCGTGCCCTATGTCCTCAGGCACTGGGATTTCTATCCAGTTCTTGTTGGTGAGGTGGAGTGTAGGAGTTGGGTGGAAGTCATTCTGATACAGCATCTGCAGGATAGAAGTTTCCAGGTACGGCTTCCTGGACCCTCGAGGTTTTGCCTTTTTGCCTCCTTCAGTTTCCCACTACCCAGGCTTCTCATCGGTGGAAGGCAAGCGTGCATGTAGTAAACTTTCAGACTCCTGGCCCATTGCTGCCCTGCTCCTTTGGCTGCTGCACCATGGGCCTGTTTTTATAGCCTCCACCCAGAGCGCCTGTGTTTCATGGCTTCCTAACCCCAAATGCCATGCTCCTGTTTCTCAGACCTTCTTGCTAGGGGTTGCAGCTCTCTATGACTACTTCCTGACGGCAGCTCCGTGTGCCCCTGCCTCACCTTGTAGCCAGTGACTGTGGATTCGTTTCGGAGTGGTACCACAGGGTCCCACTTCAGACTGAGACTGGAGCTTGAGAAAGTCCAGGAGATGTTGCCAGGAGGTCGCCGCGGTGCTGCCAGGGGAGGGGAGGTGGGAGACACTGCCATATGCTTCCATGGCCACCCCTTCCCACTAGCCAGCCCCTTTCTGATGCCTGCCCATTTAGCAGGAATTCTTAGAGCAAGCTGTCACCATGGAAATCCAGAAGTTTCAGTAGGGTCCCCTGACCTGCTTCTGCCTGGTGCAGACCACGTGGCAGGAATAGCGAGTGGTTTACTAGATAAACAAAGCCCCTACAAGTCCCTACCGCGTGGCACACGACTTTCCTTAACCCTGGCAGACACTCACGGGGCTTCATGGTCATGGCATCGGCTGAAGGGCTGGCTGGGCCAGTGCCAGCGCGGTTGTAGGCCCTCACAGTTACGTGGTACTTGGTGTTGGGGTACAAGCCAGTGACTTGGGCGCTAGTGTCTAGCCCTGCGGTCCTCACGCGTTCAGCGGCTGCTTCTTTGTCTCCGGCTTTCCAGTAGCGGATCTAAAACAGGCAAGTTTTAACGTGTACAGTGAAGCTTTTGGCTACCCAGTCCTCAGGCTTCTCCTCCACCCAGGCTGGTCCTGTGGTAGACTCTAACTTGATAACCTGCACTCTAGGTCAGCAGACCCGGAAAGCAAGGTCACGTGGCTATGAGGCCCTGCATCTGTGGGTTCTCAACTGAGTGTCCAGTCCAAGGGAGGTGTCCAGTGTATGGGGTGAAAGAGGAAGTGGGTGGCTGGCGGGGAAATGATCCTCTTGCTGAGGAATTAGCCATCCCAGGAGGAATGACTAGTAGGCTGGCAGATGTTCCCTCCCACTCTGGAGAGCCCAGCCTTACCTCTGCGCAGCCCCAGCTGGTGCTCACCTCGTACCCCAGGAGAATGCCATTCATGTCCTGCTGCACAGGCTCCCAGCTCACGTTCATCTCTGAGGATGAGGTCCCCTTGGCCCAGACCTTGGCAGGGGCCACCCTGGGCTCTGGGGACCAATAAAGAATGGGCATACGCTCCCAAGACACCTCAGTGTCCCAGAGTTGCCCTGACTAGGACTACACCTGCTTAGGATTTGGGGGATCCCAGGGACCCCAGGCATACCCTAGGCTTGTTTCTCCTCCCATAGGGCATCCCTTCTCCTTCCCAGGCCCACCAGCCCACCTTCCTCTGCTGAGTACACCAGCGCAGTGAGGCTCTCAGGCCCATCCCCCTGGCGATTGTAGCTTCGGATCTTGACCTCAAAGGGTGTGTAGGGATGGATGCTGTCATTGCTGTAGACGAAGTACTGGGCATCAGCACCGGGCACCTGGGCAGTCTGCCAACTGGAGCTGCCTTGCCTGCGGAAGGACAGCAGGTAGCCGAAGCCATCTCCATTCTGGTACTCCCGTGACATGGGCTGGGGGCAAGAGCATGGTATGGGCCAGGGGTCATGGGTATGCGGCCCTGCCCATTCATCTGGCTCCGCCCAGTCTTCACCCAGAGGAGTGGCCCTGGGATGCTCGTGCCTTCTCAAGAGTTTCACGAGAGGCTACGGGTGCAAGGGGAGAAGGGAGGGAGGGAAGCCTCCAGCCTCCAAGAGAGACTCACTGGTCCTTTCTGCTTGTTGCCACTGTGTATGGAAACAAACTAGGAAGGGAGCGAAAGGAGCGTGACGCCTGAGAGGCAAGACGCCTGCCTGCATCTCTGTCCCCGCCCACTTACAGTCCAGTTGATAATGAGCTCTCCAGGGGCTCCGCCCCCTCCGCTGAGTCCTGATGGTGCCACTGAGGGAACTGTTAGGGCCAAGCAACACAGATGTGTTAATGTTAGCGGGCAGTTAGCGAGGAAATCTCCCAGCACGTGCCTAGAGAGCATCTTAGATGGGACATCCCAATTTATCCCTTCCGTTCTACAGATACCAGCTAAAACGGGCCTGGAATCTGACAGTTCCCCTAGTCCCCCCACAGCATGTGTGGACACGCCCACACAAGTATACATGTGCTCACAGACATCTTCCTCATTAGCTGATTTCTGCAGTTTGTGTAACCTTTAAAAATGGCTCAAGGTTCTTGTCCTAGGTCCAAGACCAGGCTCTCCCAGTGTGACCTTCCTTCCCTTGCTCAAATCAGTTCTCCTGTCTTTAAAAACTTGGCTGAAACAATGATTCTAGATCTGCCGCCGGCAGGTGTGTTTTCCAGAAAGGAGTTTGGATCAGGCTGTTTGTCCACGCAGTAGCCTCTAACTTCACATCAGAGCCCAGGACTGGTGAGCAGATTGGGACTTCGTTCCAGCTCTGCTAGGGCACCCTCTGTTGAGCGCTTCCTCTAGAACTCCAGACACTCACCTGCTTCCTTGGTCCGGATTCGGCTGGATGGCCCGCTGGGCTCCCCGGTGCCCAAGATGTTGCTAGCTGAAACCCGAAACTCGTAGTCCATCCAAGGCATGAGACCCAATACCTGGGCAGTCTCGGCATTGCCCTCGATGTTCACAGGATCTGCAAGGCCCCAGGGGTCAGTGGCTAGCACCCATTTGTTGCCGGGATGAGGGCAGGTTCTGGGCCTGTGTGACCTTCATATTCTGTCCTCATCCTGGTACTACCACATGCTAAGCTTTCAATCACTCTGGCTGAAAAGCTGCTGAGCTCGGATGCCTCAGGGCCTTTGCTAATGCTGTGTGCCCCTCATTCCACATATGTTGAGTGTGCTGGCATCTCCAGCAATGATCCTTTGAAGGCATCAAGGGCACAGACCAAGTACC
Organism: Alexandromys fortis; assembly: GCF_014885135.2. Lineage (NCBI taxonomy): Eukaryota > Metazoa > Chordata > Mammalia > Rodentia > Cricetidae > Alexandromys > Alexandromys fortis. Next base: position 6,328,257 of record NW_026067940.1, on the reverse strand, counting down.
TCCTTCATCCTCTCCTTACCTTCCCACTGGTTATGACTGCTTCCCTGCCTGCCTAGGTGCTCCCTGGAGATAGAGAACCAAACTACCAAACTTATTTGAAGCCTTGAGCTCAGTTCTTTTTTTTTTTTTTTTTTTTGGTTTTCCGAGACAGGGTTTCTCTGTGGTTTTGGAGCCTGTCCTGGAACTAGCTCTTGTAGACCAGGCTGGTCTCGAACTCACAGAGATCCGCCTGCCTCTGCCTCCCAAGTGCTGGGATTAAAGGCGTGTGCCACCACCGCCCGGCTTTGGGCTAGCTCTTGACCCTCTGTCCTGTCTCCTGCTGTGCACCCAGTGGGGGATTTATCGATACTGCTCCAGGTGGGGCCTCACACTTACTGGTCCGAACCTGCTTCCACTTCCCAGCAGGAGGAGTGCGAGCTTGCAGCGTGTACTTGGCAATGGGGCTGTGATTGTCAAAGCCACGACTCCAGCTAACCTGGACAGTGGTGTCTCCGATGTCTCTCACTACCACACCTCCCGGGGGACCTGGGGGACCTGTACCGAGAAGCAGAGTACACTGGGTCAGATGTGTCCATCTCTGTGGCTTCTGTCACCTTTCAGGGAACTGGGGTAGCTGACTCCCATCACCTCGGACCAGGACTGTGGCCTCCTTGGATGCACCATCCACCACTGTCTGGGCCATGCACATGTACTTCCCTCCGTGGCGCAGCTGGGCATTCAGGATAATCAGGTCCCCAACAGTTTCCTTCTGTGCACAGGGAACAGCAAGGTATGATAAGTCAGAAGGAAGCCCTGACTAGTATCAACGGAACCTGGATTCTCTTGCTGTATGGCATTTATGCCCGCTGTGCCTCAGTTTCCCTATCTGTTCAATGGGAAGAATCAGCTACTTGGTACCACTGAACAATAAAGTGTGACACATAAAACAGCCTGCATGGGCCAAGTTAGTGATGACATTTGTACTGGGGAAGAGGGACAGTAGCAGAGAGCTTCTCTTGGGTCACCCAGAATGCTAAAGCTGATTCTAACTCAGAAGGCATTGGGGGGATTTAGGAATGGTGGCTGTCAGTCCCAGGATGGGCTTGCTGGGCGCTGCCTCGGGCATTAGGGAGAATTTTCAAAGGCTTGAAGGTGGTGATGACTGAGGATATATCAGGTCCCCTGTCTTATCTGGAAGAAGGGAGAGTTATGAGACCTCTGGCCTTACCACACTGGCCCTCCGGTAGTGACTTCCAGGCTTATCAAAGTCAATGGGAAAGTCATCCAGGGTCCAGGTGAAGGTGAGGTCCATGGTGGGGTCATGGGAGGCATGGCACTGGAGGGTCAGGTTATCACCCACGTTGATGTCAGCACTTGAAGGTGCTAGAGTGATCTTGGTTGCGTCTACAAAGCAAGACAGCAACAACAAAATAAGGCTCTTTGGTGTAAAAGGATGGAAAGGCCCCAGGCATGGGAGAGGCTCTCTCCTGTACCCCAAGAAGAAAATTCATAAGCAACCAGTTTCTGGAGACTGGCCAAGGGTGGTCCCAAGAGAAACTGAGTTCTGAGGTAGTCTTGGAAGCAGAAGTATACGGAGCCAGGAGCAGATGGCTGGCAGAAGAGCACCCTGGCAACGGACCAAGGGTCTGAACAGACCACGGTCCTTACCGCGCACAGACAGGATCCCAGTACTGTTAGCTTTGCCCATGAAATTCTCAGCAAAGCAGGTGTATTTGCCTTCATCCGATCGACTGATGTTTCTGATAATCAAGGTGCCATCTGAGGTTACAGTCACTCTGCAGCAAGGGCACAGAAGATCTAATCACCCCAGGGATAGGTACACTGTGGCCATGGGAAGGGGACTGACCAACAAGAAGCCTCAGCTGTGGCACACAGAACCTACCTGGAACTGTTCACCAAAATCTCAGTACCCTTGCTCCAAAGCACAGTAGCCTTTGGGGCTGCGCGCGGCTGGCAGGGGATGCTGACTTCTCCCCCGCGTGCTGCGGGGATCAGCCGTCTCACAGGGTTCTGCCTGAAGTCGGGGGCCAGGGCTGTAGGAGAGAGGCTACTTACATACTTACCCTGTGATAGCCACAGCCCCCCGCCCATTAAGATGTCACCTGGTCATGTGCTAAGGACCGTTATGTGCCACTGGAGACCAGCCTCTCACGTGACAGCAGTGTCTCTAGAGCACGAGTCCACCCCTGTGCCGACATATCTCTCTCCACTCTCTCCCTCCACACATGTCCAACCGTCTGTCTTGCTTTCAGTTTTTTCCTTTTCCTTTGAAAGATCTATTTATCTATCTTTTTATGTGTACAGGTGTTTTGCCTGCATGCATGTCTATGCAACACCCTCATGAGGAGGCCTGAGGAGGGCTATCAGATTCTCTGGAACTTGAATTACAGAAAGTTGTGAGCCACCATGTGGGTGCTTGTAATAGAACCTGGGTCTTCTGCAAGAGCAGCCAGCGTCCTGTGGAGCCATGGCTCCAGCCCCCCATACTCCCCACACTCCCACCCCGACCCTCAGCTTTCCTTTTTAATCCTCTGACTCTGCCAAGTCTTTCTTGCTTCAGGATCTTTGTGCTTCTCCAGATCTTTCCAAGGCTGGCTCCTTCAGGACACGTTCAAACATGGCTTCCTCAGAGAGTCTTCCCTGACTGCCCATCTCACTGGCTCACCTCAGGACCACGGCTCTGGTGGATTTCCTTATACCACATTTTTAGAGTTGTCTGCATGAACCTCACGTTTACTTATTCCTCTCCCTCAATTGGATTGGACAGTACTTGATGGCAGTGATTTTTTTTGTTCATTTCTCAGGAGATGTTGAATAAATGAATGAAAGAAAGAATGAGTCTTGGGACTGAAGAGATGGCTCAGTGGTTAAGAGCATGGTTGCTCTGGCAGAGGACCTGAGTTCAGCGAACCAGTGCCCATATGGTGGCTCACAACCATGTATAACTCCCGTTCCAGGAGAATCAACACTTTGTTCTGACTTCTATGGGCATGTGATACACATATAAATATTAGCATTCATATAAATAAAAAATTTAAAAAGGTCTTTTTTGAGCCTATTAAAAACTTAATAAAGGATCCTCATGTCCATCTTACAGCAGAAAAAGCCTGCGTAGCAAGCTCAAGGGGTTCACGTTCCTCGGCCCCTGTCAAACAAAGGTCAGGCCTTTCACAGTTAGCCCTTTGCGTCTCAGTTCCCCTAAAGCAGTGGTCAAGGGCAGTGCAAAGCATTTCTTTGTTTTGTTTTGCGAGACAGTGTTTCTCTGTGTAGCAGCCCTGGCTGTCCAGGACCTCCCTCTGTGAACCAGGCTGACCTTGAACTCACAAAGATCCAGCTGCCTCTGCCTCCCAAGTGCTGGGATTAAAGGTGTGCGCCACCACCACCAGCAGGAAACATTTCTGAAATCTGGAAGCTGAGGCAGAGAATCGGGTGCCACAGGCCACAGAGCTGAAAGAGCTAGGTTAAATCACCACTCCCTGTGGCAAGCCTGCTTTGTCTAGCTGTGTCCTTGGATAACTCAGTCTAGTGTCTTCAAACTGGTGCTACTCAGGGGCTACTGAAAAACCAAAGGAAACTGTGTGTGTGTGTGTGTGTGTGTGTGTGTTCAGATGTATACATGCAAGCGTGTGTTTGGAGAAGCAAAGGCTCACACCACCCAGCACAACCTGCAGGTCCCAGGATTACTCCTTTACCTTGCACAGCCAGCTCGGCGCTGGCATAGATAGTGCCATGTTTGTTTTCCGCCACACACTGGTACATGCCCGAGTCCTCCAGGCTCAGCTTAGAGAATCGCAGGTCCCCAGCCAAGACCTCCACTCGGTTCTGTGCAGAAGAACCAAGGCAGAGCAGGGAAATCAGGACTGTTGGGGGACAGAAGGGACAGGAGGGGTGGTGCAGAGGCTGTAGGCCAGAATCAGGCTGGGGGTTCATGAGCGCAGGCCTCCCTAGTATTTTAGGCCTTCTGGGAGCCAGACTTAGGATCACGCCCTCATTTGGTGGGATCCCAGATCTCTGTGCACAGGTGACCCACCTGTGGCCACGTGACTCTGAGATGGGAAGAAGCAACAGGACATCCCAAGACCTCCTGGTTGGCCCAGCCAGTAAGAGGGCCAGGCAAGCAGAAGAGGGTGGTGGTGAGGGAGGGAGCCCTGGTTTCCTACCTGGGAGGCCAGAGGCTCCCCGTTTCTCAGCCAGCGCACCATGGGCCGAGGCTTGCCTGCTGCTGCACAGGCCCAACGCAGGTTGGAACCGATGTCGGCTTCTGTGTCTGAGATCACCTTGAGCCACTCAGGCTGAGCTGTGGGGAAGAGAGAAAAAACCTGGACTGACTGGGAGGAGCCTTAGGCTCACTAAATAGGGAATTAGAAGGTTGCAGTATTTGTAAGCGACAGCAGAGGGCGCTGTTGGTATTCTGGGATGGAGAGACAAAGACGGGGGGGGGGGGGGGGGGGGGGGGGGGGGGGGGGGGGGGGGGGGGGGGGGGGGGGGGGGGGGGGGGGGGCAGAAGAAAGCTGGCACTCTATGGTCGTGCCAGTGACTGATTTAGCAACTAAATCTCTTGAAAGACGTGTGCTTTTTGTATGCCCCTGCTGAGCTCTGCAATGGCCTCTCCCACTATGCTTAGTAGCCCTGGCAAGGGCAAGGCCTTCCAGTCTCTTGATTTTTCATGCTGTTTCCTCAAAGAGAAGGGAGGTGTCTCCAGCTCTGTACCCTGCACAATGATGCGTCCCTGGACGGTGTCACGGCCCTTAGAATTCTCTGCCTCACATTCATAGGTGCCCTCATCTTCAAAGCTCACGCTGGGGATCTGCAGGGTGGGCTCTGCTGTGGCCCACTGCGGGGACAAAGAACCATCCACTTTACGCCACTTGATCCTGGGAACAGGGCTGACAGGGGAGAAAGAGCCAGAGGGGGTGAGCTGAGCTGGGTATGCGCCTCATGTGTCCCCAGAGCCTACACTCACACTCACGGGCCCTCCTGAAGAGCTGGGCAAGGTGATGGGGACTCGTTTGGGAGGAGACAGAGGGAAAGAGGGCACAAACAAGACTGGGAACATCCTCAAGGAAGGGCCAAGAAGAGGGCTCCCCTATCGGAGGCCCCTGTTCCCAGCCACAGCTGGGAAGCCAGTGCAGCTGATTTTCCATGTGGTCTGTACTCTGAAGCCAGCTTGCCCTCGCACCACAGCGGTCAACAGTGCCCTGTGACCAGGGTCTTTACAGATCCCCTTTCCTATCACCCCACTTTCCCAAGACATTTTATTAGTAATTTGTATACTAAGATGGGCTAGGGAGCCACTGACTCTAGAGAGGTCAACATATCGCCCCCCCCCCAAATGTTCCTTACACATGTTTTCTGGAAGCCCAATCATTTCCTACATGACCAAGGAGCCCTGCTCTCATGGATCCTTTTTCTGGGAGAGCAAGAGAGAGGCTTTCCGTCGTAATTTTTAAAAGACCTAATGTAACATTCATGCGGCACTTGTAAATGCCAAGTGTCATTCTCAGGGCCTGGCATCCATTAACTTGTCTAATCTTTGTAACCATCTTACAGGGCGGGCACTGTTACCATGACCACCCACCATTCAGGGAGCCCAGACTGAGATGTTAGGTCGTTTGCCAGAGGTCTCTGAGTCAGCAAGCGGTGGAACGGGGGCTTTGAACCAGCAGGATGGGGTTTGCACATAGTGCTTCCTGCCTCTAGCCCTGGGTGCTCCTCAAACTGCCCTAGGGCCGCGTTTACTGTCAGGAGGACCAGGATTCGCTCATGCCTATGAAGCCCTCGTATGTAATGTCCTCCTGGCAGAACTGATTTCGTTTGGTGGTGGGTGATGCCTGTTGTGTGACCAGCACCCTGCTAGCCTGCTGACTTTGCCCTCTTTCATCCCGGGATCCCTCCCTGCTTCTGAGGGGCTTTGAAATGAAACTCTGCGTAGTCCCAGGGCACTCTTGTCCCTCCTATGGTACTTACTTCCCAAAGGCAAAGCACTCCAGGGTGACCTGCTGCCCAACCAGTGCATAGGTCTCTGGGGGGAACCTGGCTTTGATGCTGGGAGCAAAGAGTCGGGGATCTGGGGAGAAAAACATGGAAATCACACACAAAGGACTCCAGGGAGGTGGTCTGTGTTTAGGGGCCGTGCCTTCCAAAAACCACAAATCTCCAAACACAAATATTTGGAATTTGTAAACATTCCCTTTCCCCTGGGGGCCTGGGCAGGGCACCCAAGGAAGATCAGCTACCCACCCGGTGTATGGGTCTCTGACAGCAGGGACCCAGGCCCTCTGAGTTGTTCTTCTTGGGCTCAAGGGAAGTCCCAAAGCCTACTGCCTCTCTCAGCCCGGCCTCACAGCCCACGGTCCTGACCTTCAGCCGCCAGGTTGAGCTGCGCAAACTTGCTGAAGACACTCTTGGTGGAGAAGTCCATGTGGCTGGTGGCCAGACAAGAGTAGTTGCCTAGGTCTGAGGCATTGGTCCGAGCAATGTAGAGGTTTCCTGTGGTCTGGGACACGAAGTGACGCCCATCCGTTGGGATGAAGTTGGGGAACTCATTGAGGAGCCAGCGGTAGGACAAACCTAGAAAGGAAGGGAGTTTGAGGAGACTAGGGTGTGCTGGGGCAGGATCCTGACATGCTGAATGTTTTGCCTGCTCAGGAGAACTTGTAGCTCTAAACAGGGTCTGAGGAGACATGTAAAAGGAAGAGATGGCTTCAGCTCTGTCCTCAGGTACTGGGAGCACGAGGCTTATCATCTCCTGTCCTGTCTTTCCTCTCCCCAGCATCTAAATGTCCTTTCTGGTGCAGCCCCCACTCGCTGTGGCCCAGGAGCCCCACTTACCTGGGTAGTGGGCAGGTGGGTTACAGGGCAGCATCACCCCCCAGCCCTCGTGGGTTTTCACCGGGTCTCTCTCTTCCTTAGAGAATTCCTGCAGAACTGGAGAAGGAGAGCAGGGCTCAGGCACCGTCTTCGAGCTTGGGGCTCCCCAGCTCCTCCTCCATGGGGAAGAAGCAGTTTCTACCATGCCATTTGTGGGCAGGAAAGCCTGGGGCTGCCACCTGTCCTTCCTGGGCACCTTCCCCTGGCCCCATCTACCCACACCCAACATCTTGGCTCCCACGGATCTCACAGCCGAAGCGGAGGACCGCCTCCTTGCTGACGACAGTGCCCACTGGGTTTGAGGCTAGGCACTGGTAGACACCAGCATCCTGTGCCTTGGTGGGGCTCATGATGACCAGGTTGCCCCCCATCAGCTGGTAACGGGAACCGGGTTCCAGGTTCATAATAGTGCCATTCATCTTCCACCTGCAGCAGGGAGGAGTGATGTTGGTGTGGGACCTCAGGCCTGAACGTGTAGGGCTGATGTGAGGAGAACCCTATGGCTTCCCGGGGCTTCCCAGCATCCATGGCTCACCTATAGGTGGCTGGAGGGCTAGCTCGGGCACGGCATGCCAGTGTCACCTGATCCTCTGTGGATTCCTCTGGGAACAGCAAGCCTACAGGCTGGTCTTCGAAAACAGGTCCAAAGGTAGCTGGGGTTGCCTGGACAAAACTCCATCCTGCAAATAGGAGATACCACCAGAGGCTCAAGGTGTGAGACGGTCCAAGTCCAATGTTAAGGGCATGTTGTCCAGCAGAACTTAGTGGGGATGGCTCACTTTCTGCATTGTCCAGTAAGTGGCCATTCGTGGCTACCAAGGATCTAGAAGGTGACTTAGAAACCAAAATTTAATTTTAATTTTAATGAATTTAAAAAGGCTGGGAAAGTCCCATCAATCCATGTGTGCATTGTCCGTCACCTACCTACGGTCACACAGTGAGCATTTGCTCTATACCTGGCACTGGGCTGTGAAAAATCAGATACATGCTCCCTTGCCTTGAAGGACCTTGCAGTACAGGGAAGGAAACCACGCTCAGACAGCACAGGCGGGCGTGTCACAGAGTGTGTCAGGGACAAGACTGAGACGCTCAGAGAACCTCACACAGGTGTGGCACATGGGAAATCACAGCAGGAAATGCAGAGAAGGGTGTGTGTTTCTAGAGTCCAGGGCTCTCCTAGGGAAGTGTATCCAGGGAAAAGGGCTCATTTAGAGGCTGGGCTGGGCCTCCTTGGCAAGTTCTAGCCCCCTCCCCAGGTATTGATCTGGTGTCTGCCCATGCAAAGAGGAAGACTTCACTTCCCAGGTCCATGGCAGGAGGAAATAAGGAGGGCCTGGGCACAGCGAGCAAGCGCAACCACCAGCTATTAGACCCAGCTGGGGACGGGGGTCGGGGGAGATGGAAGGCTGGATGTTGGGTTGCGGTAGCATGTCAAGTGGGGACAACTTTATAAACTGTGTCACATCGCAGGGAAACAAGGCCCAATGGGCCACACAGCCGATCAGGCAGGTAGTGTTGCTTAGCAAACGGGGGTTCACATCTGCCAGCCCCATCTCAGTCACCACCTTGCTCTGCATAAACTATTGTCCCATCTCACCAGAACAGGGTCGGCAGGCAGAGGGCTGGACAGTACTTTGCACCTGCATCAGCACAGTGGGGGCTCTGCCATTGTGGGATCAGATGGGAGCCAGGCCCCTTAATTGGCTCCTATCTCCCACGCAGCTGATTTCAGACCCTCCTTGTCAGGTTGGGGGGGGGGATGGGAGGAGGGAACTCCATTAACCAATTAGTGGCTTCTTTCTGGGCACATCCAGCTTCCAGCCCTCTTCCAAGCGTAGTCCCTCTGCTGCAGCTGAGGCCCAGCTCTGGCCTCTTGGGAGTGGGGACATCTGTCAAGCAGCCCTCTGTCTGAGGAATGGGGTAGACTTCCAGAGTGGTCTATGGAAGGCCTCCCCTGAGTCCTGTCCTTGCTGCCCACCCCCACCCCACACCAAGTGCTTGTCACTCTCCTTTGCCGCTGCCCGAGGCCTCGGAGGTGGTGTGTGACAGCAACTGCATCATCTCCCCCTGGAAAGCCCAGCTTAATCCAGAGTTAATGATGAAGGCGGAGGGTGGGGGCCCTGTCCCAGCTGGGACCACCTGCAGAGAGGGGAGAGGGAGGGCCGGAGGGAGGAAACGGAAGGATGTGGAGACAGCGGCGGTGGCCGGCTGCTGGGAACCACCTTATACAATAGCAGCTTCCAGGAACTCAGCCCTGCTTGCTCATTCCATATGTATGTTACGTATTCACAAGTAGCTCTACTCACTGGTAATAATTAAGCCACAATAAGAATAGTGCTGTCGGCCCAACTGCTCACTGTCACCTGATGCCACACTCTGAATTCTAAGAAGGGGGAGTGATTCTCATCTCACCAACAAAGACTGAGACTTAGGAAGATTTAACAACTTGCCCCACCTCAAAGCAAGAGGGGAGATCTGCCTCATCCAGCCTCATTTTGCAGCCAGCATGTTTAACCACAGTGGCCATGATTTCTGACTTCAGGTTTTAGAACCATCCGAGGCCCTGGTTTCACCCCAGAGACCTGACATCAGAAGTTCCGGGAATGAAAAACAAAATGCATTTGAAAGGGGTTGCAGTGGAGGGTATTAGGGTCTAGGCTGCGCCTCACTCACACCCGGACCCCACGGCCCCTGGTGCATAGACAATGTCACATGGCCCACACTTCCCTCCAGAGCTACGGACATACCCGTATATCCCATCCCACAAGTGACCATGCACGGACATAAAGTCCTGGGCAAAGCACCTTTGCCCCCATTTACTGTTTTCCCAGAGAAGACATCAGACATGTTGCAGTGGGAGGAAGGAGCCAGAGAGATGCTGTATGAAGCAAGATTCCACGCCTCTCTTTGCCTGGGCTGTGAGTGGTTCAGAGCTCTACTCTAGGATCAGGTGAGCAAGCCAAGAACAGAGACGCACTTTCCAGGTCTCAGATAAGAGTAGATGGAGGACTGGGCCACACATGGGAGACAGCAGCCCGGGTCCTGGCCCTTTAGCAGCTTCCTTCTGACCTGTTTAGATCAGGGTAGCCTGAGCGGTGCTCACACCTCTTGCTTTTAGTTCCCCCAGTCTGGAGGACCCTGGGGCAGATAACTAGGCCCGGGGTCTTGGAGCGAGCCCAACTCCTCAGCACCCCATCAAGCTGGGTGCAGGGCGAATCAGAGCAGCAGGGACCCAGTGAGAGCTTCTGAGCATGCCAGCCTAGACAAAGATCTAGAAGGCACGGCTGTGTCGTGGAGGTTTGTGGGCAAAATTCCAGGGTAGGGTCTAGACTCCAGGACTGTGGGATGAGTGCTCCTTCTCCCATGGAGTTCTTGGGAAAAAAGAAACTCCTGTTGACCTGAGTGTGGGGTTCAGGCACAGCCAAACAGTAGCCAGCTGGCCCCTCAGCACAAGCCCTGGAGACACCCAGCTCCTGGGCACAAACTCTCCAGCTCTGCTTGCTCCCTTCTCTGCCCTCTGCCAGCTGTTTCTCATCTCTAATCTGAGTACGGAGATTACCATGGAGATGGGACCCTCTGTCAGCAACTCTGCTCGGCCTCATCTGTCCCTTTCTGCCCCTCCCATCCAGGTTGCCTCCAGAAAGTCTCTCAGGATTCTATGAAGTACCTGTTAACCCCTTGGGTCTGGGACCCTGGTGCATTCTTCAGGGAAAAACATCTGAATATATTGGAGGTGTCCATGGCCTGGGGTGTCCACTGAGCACTGGCTATGAGGCAAATACAGCCAAAGGCATCATTAAATCACATGTTAGCTCAGGGGTGACACTTGGCAATGCCTACCACACTGGGCAGTGTTGTTCTAGAGGTCACAGCTCCAATGGTTGGCATGGAGATCTGGCTTTGCCACATTGCGTTTTCTGATGACACAGGGTAAGCCATCCAGCTTCTCTGGGCCATTTTTCTTCATTTTCAACATAACCAGGATCCATTTCCTCTCCTCCCAACTCCACAGGTCAGGTAAGATTCACAGATGGGAATAATTCAGCAAGAAAATGGCCTCAGCAATGCAGAGGAATTGCCGCCTAAGTGGTAGTAATGACTTAACCATAGAATCAGGCACTCTTACCTGGAGAGGAGACCAGGGTCACTGTAGCCAGCACCAGCAGCAGCAAGCATGACTTTTTCCTGCCGTGTGTCCCCATGGTGGGTGTTTCAGGCAGAGTCCAGAGGGCAGGAACCAAAGCCCAGCTCCAGAAGAATCAACTGGAGACCAAGAGACACCTAAGGAGACAGAGGATAAGAGCTTTAAGCCACGGCGCCCCTCCCAGCTGCAAACACATCTGGTGAGTGACTGTGGAGGGAGCACAAGCACTCATCTTCCTGGGGTCCCAGAGGAGGGGCTTGGCTATTATCAAGGAGTGCTTCCAGGACTGAGTCCCTCCTGTTGCCCCCCCCCCCCGCCCCTCACGTCCCCTGGGAGTCTGCCCAGTGCCTTTCCCTCCATCCAGCAGGTGCCGACCAGGAAGAGGAAGCAGAACTAATTGGAAGGCAGGAACCCACCTGCCTGTTTGCTGGCAATCGTGATCCCTCTGTGTCAGAGGAGCCCTGAGAGAGTGGGGTGTGTGCCTGGGAAGGGAGCCAAGAACATCTTCCTGTGGTACTTGGGGACCAGGGCAACTCTCTCTGCTCTTTTCCCACAGTCGCCTGGGTGGGGGCCACCAAGCCCCTCTGCAGCTGCACAGTCTCTGAACCAAGACTGATTTTCTCAAAGGAAAGTTTTATGACTTAGCTCTGCCCAGTTGCAGCACCAAGATTCTTTGACCTTGATCCTATCAGCCCCACTCCCAGCACACTGGTTAATGGCCCAGCTTCCATCTTACACTGGGATAGCAGAGACTGGGCAGGTCACAGAGAGCAGGGCAATGGCTTGGGAGATAGGCCCTCATGTGATGAGGCAAGGACAGGGAAGGGGGTCACCTTTCTATCTATTCCTCCTCGGGAAGAATCCCTAATTCCTGGGGGACGGGACTCCCAGGAGCTACCTTCTAGATATTGAGATTGGTCTGATCACCACAGTCCATTCCTCCCTCTCAGAGCTGCCGTAGGCCAGGGCTCCTGGCTGCAGAGTCTACCAGCCTGCCCTCCCTCCTGCCTGCAGAAGGCCCGGGGGCAAGGCTTTCCCCACTAACTGTCTGTGGAGCCCTGCTGTCTGCATCTGTGTCCCTGGTGAAATTGCTATCTTTCAGGTCCTTCAACTCAGGCTCTCATGCTTCCTGATAGAGCAGTCAGGACCCCTTCCCCGTGGGCCGAGAAGCAAGACTAGAGATGAATGAGACCTCGGGATGTGCCTCACAGAAAAAAATCCCAGCCCTCCTCCACCTGGCTTCTCACATTTCCTGCTTCCAGCTGCTAAAAGTCAGGAGGAAGAATTGCCCTGGGCTCCCCAGGGTGTCAGCATGGATGCCCAGAAAACTCAAGAAGCAGGGGTGGGGGTCAAGAGCAGAAGCATCTCCTTTTCCCCCTTTAAAATTGGTTTTATTTTTAATTATGTGTACTTGTGTGGGTATGCACATGTGAGTGTAGGTGCCCACAGATGCTGGAAGAAGGTGGCAGACCCCTGGAGCTGAATGCTGGGAACCCAGCTCAAGCCCCCAAGAGCAGTCCATACTCTTAACCACGTCTCGTCTCGCTAGCCCCCCGATGTCACCTCTTTACAGCTCTATGGGCTTAGGCAAGTTATTCCCCTGGTGTGGAGTCTCAATTTTCCCATCAGTAAAATGGGGATGATGTGAGCACTACAGAATAGTTCTGTGGCTACATGTGGTGTCCCCTGTACCGGTTATCAATGGCCGCCTGTGGTGTCCCCTGTACTGGTTATCAATGGCTGCCTGCAGTGTCCCCAGTATTGGTCATCAATGGCTGCCTGCAGTGTCCCCTGTACTGGTCATCAGTGGCTACATGTGGTGTCCCCTGTACCGGTTATCAATGGCCGCCTGTGGTGTCCCCTGTACTGGTTATCAATGGCTGCCTGCAGTGTCCCCAGTATTGGTCATCAATGGCTGCCTGCAGTGTCCCCTGTACTGGTCATCAGTGGCTACATGTGGTGTCCCCTGTACCGGTTATCAATGGCCGCCTGTGGTGTCCCCTGTACTGGTTATCAATGGCTGCCTGCAGTGTCCCCAGTATTGGTCATCAATGGCTGCCTGCAGTGTCCCCTGTACTGGTCATCAGTGGCTACATGTAGTGTCCCCTGTACCGGTTATCAATGGCCGCCTGTGGTGTCCCCTGTACTGGTTATCAATGGCTGCCTGCGGTGTCCTCTGTATTGGTCATCAATGGCTGCCTGCAGTGTCCCCTGTACTGGTCATCAGTGGCTACATGTGGTGTCCCCTGTACCGGTTATCAATGGCCGCCTGTGGTGTCCCCTGTACTGGTTATCAATGGCTGCCTGCGGTGTCCCCTGTATTGGTCATCAGTGGATACATGTGGTGTCCCTTGTACTGGTTATCAGTGGCTGTGAAGCCCCGGAGTCATCTGGACCTCTGTCAGTCTACTGTGGGGAGAAAGGGAGAGGATGGCTCTTGATGCCCCCCTTCTCCTGTCTCCATCCCGTCTGGTATCCACTTCCTGCTCTTGACTTTCCCAGGTTGCTCCCTTGTTGAGGAATGTGAACATCCCCGTGACTGGACAATTGTGAACTCACGCCTGGCACGGGAAAGCTGCCCATCATGCTCCTGCCCTTTGCCAGCCATCTGGGCCAGAGCTCAGCTCAGGCACAAGGGGCTGGCCTGGGAGGGGGGCCCCGGCTGTGGGTGTTTATCTGCATACACCAGAGCAAGGCAGAGATGAAGTCACAGGGGTTGCCTCAGCCATGCGGTGGCCAAGATTCTGTATTGTCTTTCTGGTGAAGACTGTAGATTATGGATAATCCAATTCCACTGCCCCCCCTAAACTTTAGTTTAATCTGGGCTTTTTATCAGTCATCAGTCTGGTCTAAATGCTCTGGGCGCCCTCTAGGGACCAAGACCTGTAGGCTTAGAGATTATGTCTGGATCAGGAGGATGTGGGGTTTCTCCTGGGGCGCACTGGCCTCTAAGTCAGTGTTATCAGATATATAGTGAGCCCCATTGCTCTGAATAAACTAGTAAGAACTCACACACAGGTCTGGAGTAAAGGTTGGAGCGTACTGCCTCCCTGAAGATAAGGCAGCCAACATTCACTCTGCTTTGCATTCATTCCCATTATCATGCATGCATGTGTGCATGCATGTGCACACACACATGCACACACATGTACACGTGTGACGGCGATGGGAGGCAAGGTCTTTTCTATGCCTTGAACTCACAAGCCTCTTGTTCCAGCTGGGGTCACAGGAATGTGCTACCACATCCAACCCCACTACAGTGTTCAGTGACCATGAGCCAGGCATTGTGCTGAGCACACGGGAGGCAGGAACTGAGACACTCCCTTTATGGCACTCCCTGGCCAGCTGAGAGTAGCCATGAGATATGCTTCCGAGTTCAGAGATGAGTCATCTCCCCGCCCCATATGACATGTTCTAGAAGGCCCAGGATGGAGAGGACCTTTTTGGTCGGAGTGAGGCTGGAGTGGAGTTCTGCCAGACCCAGATTAGCCTTGCCAGCTCTGAGCCAGCCAAGCCTTGCCCAGGCCAGCTGCCCTGATGCAGGGGTGCAGGCACAGGCTGTCACAGTCGGGCACAGGCTGTCATCATCGAGGGGCTGGTGGTTCTGTGAGGGCCATGGCAGAATAAGCCACTGAGAGCTTCAGGGACACTAGAAGCTTCCAGTTCAGGGAACAAAGAGTGAGAGGGGGGACAGCTTGGGGACAGCAGACTATAAGGTAGACTCCAGCACACGACAGGGTTTCTTGGCTAAGGATCTCTATGGAGTCAGACAAGAAACAAACAACAACAACCAAAAGTACTAACTCAACAGCATTTTGCTGCTTCCTGAGATGTCCAGCTCAGGCCCCAGCTCTTTCCTTCCCCAGTCAAGGAGACCAGAAATTAAAGGGTGTGGTAGTTGTGAACACAGTGTGGTGGGAAGGGAGGGTTTGGAGCACAGCAGAAGACAGAGAGATCTAAGGTCAACCTTTAAGGGAGTGCACGGGCCTCTCATTATACTCACCTCGGCCTCTGCCTTGTAGCGTGTCTCCCAGGTTATAGAGCAGGTTACTGAACCAGTGAGATCTAGCATCCCTAACTACCATAACCTGAGTTACTGCCTTCGGTACTAAACCCTTGCACCTCAGTTTCTCCTCTGTAAAATGGGATCAAGAAGGGTCACCTCAGGGGATGATGGTGAGGTCACAGCCATACCTGGGCTGCTGCCAATGCTTGGGAAGGATCGGATCTTATAGCCAAGTTCCACCTGTCCCCTGAATATCTACACACGCTGCACCTGTATGAGTCAGGCTTGCTGATAAGTCTTAAGCTAATGGTAAAGACAGAGCTCGTTCCTCCCATTCCACGGGGTGATGTAATGAGGCGGACCCCAGCAATCACCCCAGACTGTGGCACAAAGATAGCCCACTGGCAGACTTGTACCCAAACTGCGTGTTCAGGAAACAAGCGATTTTTCTCTCATGAGCCCAACTCCTGACTAGGGCAGAGGGAGTCTGGGCTCAACACCTGTCATCTTCTTAGGATGGGAATCACTATATGGCAGGTCCATCAAAGTCCAGGAGGGTTTCAGGCATCACAGCCTGCTGGGAGGATGGGACTCTGAGCAGAGGGGCAGAGGCTGCTGGGGCACTCGCACTCAGGGTGCCAGGAGAGGCACCCCTGGGCAGGGCAAGGGCCTGAAGTAGAGAGACGCTTAGGGAGGCGTGGATGGGATAGGGACCTTCAGCTCCAAGCGAGAGGGGGTGGAAGTTCTCAGTTCTCTCTTTCCCCAGCATGCACGACTCTTGTGTTTGCAGCCAGTCCCTGAGGCATCAATGCAGACAATAAGTCCCTTGGAGATACTGTAATTCCCAGCTCAGGGGGGCTGTCTGAACTTTCAACACCAAGTGGGGAAGTCTAGCAACTTGGGCTGCAGGCTGGAGTCTAGGGGCTGTTAACTTGGAGTCTACTCTTCAGAGTTAAGAAGCCCAGAGGGATGGGGGTGGGTGGGGGTGGGATGACTTAGATCTTTCGGGAAGGAAGTGTGAAGACTAGGGTCCAGTCAGTCTCCCCACTCTGCTAGCCCTTCTCTGTGTAGTGTGGGGCAGCAAGCAAAGGCCTTGGGAGAAGGACCTCACACGCCACACTTTTTTTTTTTAAAAAAAAAAAACAAAACAGCTTCTTTCTGCTGCTCTTTATCTCCGGTCCTCACTGGAACTGGAGGAGCATGAATAATTGTCTCAACTTGTTTCTAAAGGATCAAATGTGGAAGAAGAGGACCTCATGCATTAGCAGGCAATTTCTGCATGCCACTCCCTTCACTGAGAGGAGACTCCTTCTCACCCCACCCTGCATCGCCCAGACAGTTTTCTGCGAGCTGGTGGGAGCAGGAGCCTGTGCATGAGGGGACCTCAAAGTCCTGGGGATTGACAGATGTTGAGATGATAGAGGCTCCCTTTGGAGGAGACCTTATGGTTTCACATCAGGATGGGTGCCTGTGAGCAGGGCAGGGGTTGACTTCTGCAGTTTAGAAGGGGGCCGTATGGCTGGGATGGATGTTGAGGTATATCCTAGTGTGTCGTAGGATGGATGACACTCAGGCTTGGGATACACACTTTTATTTTTGGTTGCACCTCACTTAGTAGACAAAGAAACACGGACTCATTAAACCACAAAAGGAACTTTGTTCCAGGAGGGTGAAATCTGCCCCATGAATGCCCTACGTTAGCAACATCCCTGGGGATTTCAGTCTAGATGAGAGTCGGCGGTCCTCCTAGAGAACCAGAAATGCCAGCATGCAGGCGGATGAAAAGGATGTCATCATTTGCTGTTTGAAAGAGGATGACCCGAGGCTGGAAGAAATGTACTTGTCACCCAGCCTAACTTCTGCCTCTAGGCATGACTGCCTCACTTCTTGAACCTGACACTGACCCCAGCTCTGCAGCCATCTTAACAGTCATGTGACTGGAGATTGCCCTATGGCTCTATTTCCTTCTCAGAAGTATCTGCTGACTGATCCAAGTCCCTCATACTTCAGCAGCATGTTCTTTGCTCTGGTTCTTCTCTCTGTGTCAATAAACCACGGCTTCCCTGATGCTCTAGTATCACACTGAAGAATCTTCAAAAATACTAATACTGCCCAAACCCATCTTACAGATCGGCTTTGTAATATGTTTCCCCACCGTTATTTGGCTGGAAAAACTTTCTGGCAGAGGGACTCTGCTCTCTTCCAGCGCTCCTGAATGCGTGGCTGATAGTATCAGCGTAGAAGCTGGCTCACACACATCCTGGCCATGTATGCATGCCTTAGGAGAGAGCTGAAATCAGGCCATAGTAAGACGCACAACTGTCCAGTGGATCACAAGTACTCAGAGTCAATACACTTGTGTCTCCACTCAAACTGGCAGAAAGTGGAGGTGCCCAGCAGAGGGTCACTAGGGATGGAGTCTGGGGTTAGACTGAGGGCCTGTGGACCTCTGGGGTAGGAGATATGGGGAATGATGTGGCCTGGTGGAGACTGAGGAAGGTCAGAGAGTGGTCCCTTCAGTGGCCCCGCCTCCCTAGGCAGCGAGCCTCTCTTCCCAAACCCCTCACTTCATCCGGACAAGGGCAGTATGGACCTTGAGTGTCTTTGATGCCGTCAGCTTAGGAGCCTCCTTGTCTGTCTCATCTCCTGCTGGCCTCTAAATTGGCTGAGATCTCCCACAGGAGAGTAGGCAGGACTTTGACCTTGTGGTTGAAGCACTAGTGATTCTGCCTGAGCCTGGCTCTCCAGAGTTAGCTGGTGGGGCCCCTGGGAGGAGCTGAATGCTTCTGACTCTCGGAGGCAGCCTGGAAACATGACACCTGTTTTAACCTCCAGACCAGTTCTCTGCCTCACCCCTGGAGCCTCAGGCACACTGGCCCCTCCCACAGGTGGCCCACACTTTGCTGTCCTTGCTATTTAGTGATGCGTCTGGTCCCTTTGAACGGGACCTAGGACAGGTGGTAGATCATCTCAGAGCTAAGCAGATGATGGGACATCTGAGAGAATGCCTGAATCAGCTGCCTGTATGAGCTCAGGACCAGGCTATGTGGACAGTACCTTCTCCTGCCTCCTTCGCAGAAGGGAACCGTGTTCAAACCCACCCCTGCCCAAGGCTGAGGTCATTGCATGCACAACCACTCAGTGCTGGTCACACTAATTACAAACGTACTAACAACTTTGGCAGCAGGAAGCTCAACTCCCCTATCTCCTGGGGTCGGGAATGGGGTGCACAGAGTTTCGGGGTCCAGGCTGCCTGTGCAGTCCAAGACACTGCCCTACAGGTACAGCCTCATCTTAGCCCCTTGCCCCTGAGTGCTACAGCCAGTCTTAGAGGTGGTCTTAGAGTCTTACAGACAGTCCCTGGCAGGTGCGGCTTCTCTCCTGCAGTCCATTACATAAGCCATGGGGCTAGCAGAGGGGTTGCCCCTCTCTTTAGAATCCCCTGGAAAGCCAAACTTTGAGCAAATCCTTCCCTCCCACCAGTGAGGTTGAGGGGGAGGGATCTGGGAAGAAGACGAGGTTGAGGAGGGAGGAGGGGAAAAGGAACTGCAGGCTAGATTCCAGCCTCACCCTTGGGATATGACTTGCCTCAGTTTCTCTCCCAAGTCCCAGCTCCTGGACAGCCAGCCTTTGTCCAGACTTGCCTTGTGCTCTCTCCTCTTTTCCAGAGCCTCTCTGGTCCAGCAGAATCAAGACTTTGGAAAGGGGTCATCTGTCGGAAGCAGCCCCCCATATGACCTCAAATTTGGAAGTCCCCATGTAGGGACTTCTAGGTACAGGCTAGGGCCTGGCCTTACAAAGCTGCTTGGCATTGGCTGGGGTCCAGGGCAGGCCCAGGGGTCCCTGCCCTCTTGGCAGGCAGTTGCCACTGCCTGCTCAGATTTCTGGACCCTCCTGGGGGCCAGTTTCCTGGGCCAGGTAAATCAGGCCTTGCAGAATGCCACCCACTTAGACAGGATGGGGAAGAGCCTGAGGGGTGGCCACTATGGGGCTGGGGTGAAAGGTCAACCCGGACTTAGTCTGCGTGTTCCTGTTCCCTCCCAAGTTTCAAGCAAGACATTTATAAGGGCTGAGCTCTGAGCCCCTCCTGGAACAGCACCGGGGAAGCCCCTGGTCTGGAACACACAAAAAACGATAGGCACCTACCTGGAGTGCGGGAAGGGTGTTGGCTGGGGCAATGCTGCTGCCACCCGGTGAGCAGACCCTGCCGCCAGCCTCGCGGCTGCTTGGCCCCGCCGGCCTTAGCCACTGGCTGTCCTGGCGCAGCGGCAGCCCGCGAGGGTGCGTAAGTGTGTGCGCGCCTCAAGCCACTGCAGCATCTCTGCATCAGGATGCGCTCCTCCCTCTCGCCGGCTCCGCTCACTGGCTGGCTCGGCTCCTCAGCCAACGCTCGGCCGGAGACGGCTTCCTCTGCCCCCTCCCACCCCGCCGTCCCCACCCTCCCGGCCCTACCTCATTTGCTGTCATTTAAGGACCAGGGAGCGGCCTGGAGCACCGCCGTCTTCCATCAAGCTTGGCCAGCTCAGTGCCCAGCCCAGAATTGACGGACTGCAGAGGGGTGCGCTAAGGAGGCACAAAGAAAAGTGTCTCTTGTTCCTGAAATCCTGGCGACACATGAGCACCCGGCTTCTTGCTTTGCTCCTTCCCTAATCCCTTGTTAAGAAAATGGAATCCAAATCAAACCTCCAATTTTCTGTGTGGGGCAGCTGGATGGAGTGGTCCGCCTCTGTCGCCCCTGTCCCCTCACCCATCACATTCCTCTTCCTTGTCTTTGCCCAGAAGTAACATGGGATTTTTTTTGTCTCAAATTGGTTAGACCATTAAAGAAATTAAAAATAGATAGTAAAAGTCCCCAAGCTCCATTCTTAATAAATTTGAGTACCAGCCTCTTTCTTTATATTTTCACTTGCATTACATGGGTTATTAGGATCAGTTTATGAAAACGGGATCACAAAATACATCAAAATTTGCAAACTATATTTGACTATGTAATTGAACTTGGTCCCCTTTGCACACCACTACACCTAGATCCAGCTCATTTTCAACCAGCTAATGGTGTGACTTCACGAAAAGCCAATGGGACTGGAGTCTGAGTACCTCTGAGTACAGGGTCCACTCTGGGCTTTGTTACGGATGGATGGTGTGTTTGGGTAAGTGCTTTGCTTCCTTGGAGCCTCACTGGTAACCTAAAAGTTAAAGATGACCAAGGCATCTGTTGGCTCTGAGATACCGGGGGCTCACCCTGGGTAGTAGTGTGCCTCTCCTGCCCTGTTCCTGTCGTGTGGGGACGTGCCCGGGAAGACTGAAGCCTGCAGGCAGAGGGACCTGCCATCTGCAGCACCAGTCAGCCCTGACAGGCTGTCTCTGTTGTCTCACCCCACTCTGGTCTGCCTGCTGTCCAGGGCAAAACTGGCTGGTGGCCCAGATGCTGCAACAGCTGGCAAGGCTAGCCAGCCTCTGAGTTTTAAATGCTATACCTGTCAACATGAACATGTCTCCATATCTTGCTGACCGGCCGGTGATTGTGGGCCTGGGGAGGAGAAGGGATCCAAATGTTTGTCAGAGAGACTCATGCCCCTCCTCTTTCGGTGCCCCTCCTGAGGGCGGGCACACCTAGGAAGCACAACTTTGTTCTGGTGCAGAGATGCCTAACCTCTACCAAGCTGTTTCTCACGTAATCTTAAATTTGTGATGAGACAGTCACATCCTCTCCCTCCAGTGTGTCCCACCAGTGATACTGTGGTACTACCTGTCTGTCTGGGGCAAGCGTGCTGGCGCCAAGGTCCCGAGGTACGTCACACAGCTAACACTCCCAAGTCAGCCTTGCTCTACCCAGGGTCTTGCAAGGTGTCTCTAGCAGAAGACAGTAGAACAGATCCTTGCCAAGCAGGTGATGTGTCTGTGGCTGTGGCCTGCTGAACCATGGTATGGAGCTGCTTACAGGATCGTTTTAGACAGAGACAGCTGTCTTTGCGACTCTATTTTAGGACAATTTTTGCCCTTGTGGTGGGGACCAGGTCTCTGGGAGAGGGTCATTAGTGTCAGCAAATTTGTTCTCAAAGACTCCCTCAGATCCCCTTACAGCCAGTCTGCCCCACCACAAGTGGGTCCTGACAGGCATAGTAGAAAGAAGAACATTTACCTAGTTAGGACCTCAGTTTATAAAGACAGCCCCCAAGTTTGCCTTCTCCCTTGTATAGGGTGCTCAGCTGAGCCTGGTCCAGACAAGTTGGAGGTGGGCACTAGGGACCTTCAGTAACAGCTTCCGAAATTCTTTTATTCTGGGGAGTGCCTGAGGTAGGCATGCGAGGATTCAGGCAGAGCTTTGTCATGGGCTCCATTAGTTTGATAAGAACAGAAGTGTTGTATGTCTCCAGGAGGCTAGGAGCGCTGCTAAGAGCTTGACCCGACATCTAGGAGGTGCTCGCATTACCCTCCCCTTGTCCCTCCTCCTCCTTTCACCTAAGATGCTGGCCATATGCAGCTACAGCAGCAGAGTGGCTGACTTAGAGCTCCTGGCTTAACTCTGCTGAGCATGCCAGTCGCCTGCTCTTGATGGGATGGAGGATGTAGAATAGAGGACAGGGTCGCAATGACTGGGGTGCCTGTTGTTGTGTCATTGCCTGGAATCCCCACTGCGGCTGGCTGTCAAGGCAACTTTTTTTTTCGTGGAGAATCAAATTCTGATATGTCCAGAGCATCTGAAGCTGAGTCTCCACAGACTCTCAGATGGGGTGAAAAGGGCCAGAGGATGATAGCCAAGTAGCCACCGTTTTGACTGTAAACATTGGAGCCCCCTGGGAAGACTCAGGAGGCACTCCGAGGACCATTCAATCCTTCCAAGACCATCTGCTCTTCTCTGCTTTAGCCCCACCAGATCAATAGCATTGGAGTCCGAGGACTCCCTCAGTTCACAAGGGTCTGTGTCCATGACAAGGAACATTTTTTGTTTCTCCCTCTCTGCTGTAATGAATAGGGC
The DNA here is from genome assembly GCF_014885135.2 of Alexandromys fortis. Lineage (NCBI taxonomy): Eukaryota > Metazoa > Chordata > Mammalia > Rodentia > Cricetidae > Alexandromys > Alexandromys fortis. The sequence continues at coordinate 6,306,258 of NW_026067940.1, read as the reverse complement.
GGCTGCAGCTCCGCCATTGAGAGAACAGCCTGTCCTAGCTCAGCGACTCCGACCTTGAGACCTTGATGATATTAGGCAAGCCACTGAATAAGACTTGATTGCTCTAGGAATCTATTCTCCTGAAAAAGCAAATAAACAAATTAAAAACAAAAGCTAGGGTCTCTAAGCAGCCCAGACTAGCCTTGAACTGGTTAAGTGACTCAGGATGACCTTGCAATTGTGATTCTCCTTCCTCTACCTTCCCAGTGCCGGAATTACAGCTGTGAAACGCCACTTCTGGCTTTATTTGGTCCTGGAGATGGAACCCAGTTGTGCAGACTAGGCAAGCACTCCCTCAATGGGCATGCATTTCCAGTTTCCATCCCCATAACCCATTCTGTAAAGTGGAAATGATGTTGCTTCTGTTTAGGACAGTCGTGTGGCCATGTGGGCTAACCAGTAAATTTCTAAAGGATTCCAAGAATTGCCCGGGGCTCTCCGAGTTCCCATTGCTATTCTATTGCTATATTGGCCATGCAGTATCTGGAGGAAGAGGTCGTCTTAGCACAGTGCCCAGTACGTGGCAGAAACCCAGTAAAACAAGCTGACTGGGTGAAGAGTGGACAGTGCCCAGGTACCTGTCAGAGGGTGAGGATGGGGTGGGCAGAGGTAGATGAAGGCTTCTGTGGGACAGAGAGAAGTGGCTCCTTGATCAGACTGGACAGACGAGGGGAAAGTCAGGGATGCTTTTCTGGCACAGGGCATGGGGGTGGGAGGAGCCGGACTATGCAGGGAGTAGGAGTTAGGTAGTGTCAGGAGGAGTTAGGTTGACCTGAGTAGGGGTCCAGACAGAAAATCTTCATATTCTATCCTTCTTGCATTTGCCTTCCTAATTTCACTTAAGGGCCTGGAGGGGTCTATGGCCCAGAGGGGCCTAATTATTCTGTTTGCCATTTCAACCCTGGGCTCCCGAAGCTTTTTTTTTTTAAGGCTTATAATAGACAATGCTAATGTCATTATTAATATTTAATGGTAATGATGCTAATAATGCCTGCATTTATGTGGCCTCTCCACTACCTCAAAGAACCCTGAGTTCTTCTTCTTCTTTTTTTGAAACAATTTGGCAGAGGACAGGGACAAGGGAGTGGAGAGGGATCAAGGCACCAGGAAGCTGGAGCCAGAAAAGCGCAGTGACCAGGCCAGGGCAGCTGAGCAGTGGGACGAGGCTGGACGAGGGCTGGTGCTAGTGTACCCTGCCTGAGTTCTGCCTTGCACTGAGAGCTGGGGGGCACAGGTCTGGTACAGGCACCTTCTGGTTCTGGCGAGAAGCATGCTCTCCCGGGCACGGGTGGAGATGAGGTATCAAGTTTAGGGGTAGTGGTGATTCTGAAGTAGGCAGGTGGCCTTTGAATGTTCTTTCTTTTTAAGCCCTTATTATCTATCTTAGTTATTTTCGTACATGTGCATGATGGAGTTTGCTCACTCCTTCCTGCTAATCTTCTACTTCTCAACTAGCCTCCCTTCTACTTTAATGTCATTTATTTATTTATTTATTGTGGTGATTCAGTGTATTTTGTTAGGGTTATTTACAGGCACATGGTGAGAGTTTGTTTACAGGGGGATCTTATAAGTCGCTATGCTAATGAAGATGTGCTTCTCCTCCCATCTCATCAACCATTAACTAATCTATAAATTTGAGGAGGAGCGGGGTCCCCTGAGCTCATCCCCCTTCCATAAAAGGATGTTGTTGGGCCCAATCTCATGCAGATCAGGTTATCAGAGATGCTGTGAGTTCAAGAATACCACAGCCGTGTCATTCCCGGGAAGTCCGGGTCCCACATGACTTCCCCTATTTCTTCAACTCTTATATTCTTTCCTCCCCTTCTTCTGGGATCTTCTCTGAGCCTCGGAGGGGTGACAGAGATGTCCCAATATGCTTGGGTGGTCATCATTTAGCCTTAGGACTTTGACTTTGGAGCCGAATGGTGGTGGCACACGCCTTTAATCCCAGCACCCAGGAAGCAGAGGCATGTGGATCTCTGTGAGTTTGAGGTCTGGTCTGCAGGAGTGAGTTCCAGGACAGGCTCCAAAGCTACAGAGAAACCCTGTCTTGAAAAAAGAGAACTTTGACTTTGGCAATCTTATGACTACATTATGTCCTTTAGCAAAACAGCAGTAGTAGCTTCCACCCTAGGACCTATAACTTTGGACTGGGCCTATTATAGCATATGTGAATTTCTTCTGTGGAGCCTGCATCAGAACCAATCAGAATGCAATTGTTAACTCACGTAACAGACTTGCCACTAAGGCACCGATGGGATCATTTTGCTTGTCAGTTGGCATTGTTGCACAGAGTCTGCAGCTAACTGAGACTATTGATGGCAACTGTCCCTCAGCAGACTCATAGCCCTTTCTGGCAGTGTGAGGGCTAGCCAAGAGGGAGGAGGCTTCCAGGCCAGTTCCAGCTTGAGTTCTTTCTGTACTGCAAGCAGTGCCGGTGGCGTCTTCAGCAATTGGGTCTTACCACCTAGTTCTGATTGGCAACCAAAAGCTAGGGTGATTGCCTATGTTGTTTTAGGGACCTCAGGGGATTTCTGGACCAACAACTTGTAGGCACTAGGATTTTCGTTTAATAACCTGTGGTTTCTGATCAACTTTATCCACCCACTCAGAGTACTTCTGTCAAACTCTTTTGTTTTGTTTTGTTTTTAATGCCTAGGTGGATTAGTTGGAATTGGCCAGCTCCATGTTCAACATTAGACCCCGATTCAACACAAAAGAGTGGCGAGCTGGAACCAGAGAGATGGATCAGTGGGTAAAGACACTTGCTGCCAAGCCACATGACCTGAGCTTGAACCCTAGCACCCGCATGCTAGAAGGTGAGAATTGACCCCATTAAGTGCCCACACATACATACACACAGGCACATAGACATACAAATAAATGAATTTAATTTTAAAATTCGTTTTTGTTTGTTTGTTTGCTTGTTTTTCTTTTTTTTTCAGCTACAAGAATTTTTATTTTCAAATTTAATTTTTCAAGGTATAATGGATAATGGGTATAAAACATTATTTGGTTGCTAGTTTCTTTTTTTTTTCATTTTTTTTTTATTGAGAATAAGAAAAAAAAAAGTTTCCGCCTCCTCCCAGCCTCCCTGTTTGCTTGTTTTTCAAGACAGGGTTTCTCTGTGGCTTTGGAGCCTGTCCTGGAACTAGCTCTGTAGACTAGGCTGGTATCGAACTCACAGTGATCTGCCTGCCTCTGCCTCCTGAGTGCTGGGATTAAAGGTGTGCGCCACCATCGCCCGGTCTAAAATTCTTTTAAAATGGAGAACAATAGAGGAAGACCCCAACACAAACTTTGGCCTCCACACATATACACACACATGTGCATCTTCATGCCCACATTCATGTGTGTCAATAAATGTAAGAATATGAGTACATACATGCAGACCACGTACTCATAATATTATTTTTATTGGCTCATCAAATATCAGATTTCCTTATGGCCTGTTCATACTTTCTTAACTTTGGCTGACCCTCATTCTCTCTATTGTCCCTCACTGCACAGACCTTTGTACACCTGCGTCCCCTTCAACTTTTGTATTACACGTGTTCTGCCACCCTCCTCCTTTAAAGCACCGTTTCTCTTCTTGTGGCCCCTTTCTTGATTTCTTGCTCTACACATACTTGTTCCCACACAACCACTCGCATAGCCAGTCAGGAGCTGGGATCTACAGATGAGAGAATGCTTGCATAGCCAGTCAGCTGCTAGGATCTACAGATGAGAGAAATATCTGCTCTTTGTTTTGGAGGACTTGGGTTATTTAATATTTTCCAGTTTCATCCAGTTTCCTGAAAATTTCATTTTTCTTTATAGCTGAATAAAACTGCACTGCCCATGTCTACCACATTTTCATTTTTCCTTCATCAGTTGGTAGACATTTAAGCTGTTTGCAACAGTATACATGGATGTGTGAGGGTCTGTGGTAGGAGGCGGAGTCCTTCCCGCATATGCTCTGGAGTAGTACAGCTGAGTTACATGGAAGTTCTGTTGTTACTTTTCTGAGAAACCTCCATGCTGATTTCCACAGTTGCTGCACAGGTCAGCACTCCCACCAACAGTGAATTTGCCTTCCACTTTTCCACCTTCCCCAGCCTTTGCTGTCTTTGCATTTCACTGGGGTAAGGTGGAATCTCAAGGTCAATTTAATTTCCCTGATGGTGAAGGATGAACATCTAAAGACTATTTATTGGCCATTGTACTTCTTCCTTTGAGAGGTCTGTGTTCAGTTTGTTATTCCATTGGTTCACGGGGTTCTTTGTTTCTTGTTTATTTAGTTAGTTCTTTGTAAAGTCTGGATACTAATCCTACGGCAGATGGATAGCTGGCGAAGACTGCCTCCCTCTCTGCTGGCACTTTCTTCACCTGATTAGCTGTTTGCTGTACAGAGCTTTTGAATCTTGTGACGTACCTTATTTGTGGATGGCTGGTCTTTTCCCTGAGTGACTCCGGTACTCTTCAGGAGCGCCTCACCGATGACTGTGTCTTCCTTATTTCTGGAGTTTCAGGTCTTACTTTAAGGTCTCTGATCCATTTGGAGTTGATTTTCATGCAGAGTGAGAGATGAGACTCTTGTTTCATTCTTCTACTTGTCGTGATCCAGTTTCCCCAGAAGTGTTTGTTAAAGACACTGCCTTCTCTCTAACGTGTGCTTCCAACACCTTTGTGGACAGCCAAGGGAAGGTGCGGAGTGACTTATACCTGGGCCCTCTATTCTATCCCGTTTGTTCTGTATGTCTGTCCTTGTGCTAGTACTGTGCACTTTTTCTTCCTGTTTTCTGTACTTCAGTACAATTACTTGATTCTTTTTTTTTTTTTTTTTGGCATTCATCTTTTTGCTCAGGATTACTTTGGCTATGCGGAATCTTTTGTACTTTCACATGGATTAATTTTTTTTCTATATTTTGAAGGATGACACAGAAATTTGAATGGGGATTACACTGTATCTGCAGATGCTTTTGGTAGGATGGTTATTTCACAATATTAATCCTCCCAAACTATGAGCCTGGCTCTTTGAATCCTTCGTTATCTTCCTCACCCTCCTCCTGCAGTGTCTTAAACTTATCACTGTAGAGCTCTCTCATACCCTTGGTGAGATTGATTTGGGAGACTACTGTGAATGGGACTGTTTCCTTGATTTCTTCTTCAGCAAGCTGACATAGGAAGACACTGTGCTTGTTTGAATGAGAATGACCCACCTCATATATTTGAATGCTTAAACTGTCCAACCCCACCTCGCTTAAGATAAATTGTTTGAGAAGGACTAGGAGGCGTGGCCTTGTTGGAGGAAGTGTGTCACTGGAAGTGGGTTTTTAGGTTTTAAAAAGCCAGGCCCAGTTTTTCTTTCTTTGCCTGGGGATGAGGTTGTAAAGCTCTCTGCTACTGCCCCAGCACCAGCCTTTCTGTCCACCACCTCTCTGCCCTGAGGATAATGAGCTAAGCCTCACTTAAATGCTTTCCCTTTTAAGAGTTGTTTTGGTCATGGTGTCTCTGCACAGCAATAGAATGCTGAGACAGCCACTGTCGTTTGTATGCTAATTTTGTGTACTGCTGACAGTGTTTATCAGCTCTAAGAGTTTTCTGGTGGCGTCTTAGGGTTGCTTATGTATATAGAACCAATACTTTGACTTCTTTCCTTATTTGTGTGCTTTTTATCCCTTTTCTCTAGCTAAAGACTTAAAAGTCATATATGACTAGGAGTGGAGAAAGAGGACATTGTTGTTTTGTTTGTAACCTTAGTGGAGATACTTTGAGTTTTTCTCCACTTGGCATGATATTGGCTATAGGTTTTTCATACATATTGTGTCTTTTTTGTGTTGAAATATGTTCCCTCCATTTCTATTCTCTTCAGGGTTTTTAATAATCAAGGGATGTTTAGATTTTCCATTTTAATAGAATGTATGTTTGAGGATCTGTCCTTAGGATGATCTGAATTTCACTGGTATCTGTTGTGATGTCTCATTATTGAAGCTCTAATTTATTTCTTAGGGTCTTCTCTTTCATTTGGTTAGTTTGGGAAAGGGTTTGTCAGTTTCGTTTATCTTTTCAAAGAACCAATTCATCCTTTTATTGATTTTTTATGTTTGCTTTTATTTTATTGATTTATAATCCTAATCTTAATTATGCTTTTAATTATGTCTAAATATATCTATAGCTTTTGAGTTTGATTTGTTTTTTTTCCTAAGACCCTAAGATAAACCATTAAGTTATTCACTTGAAACTTCTCTAATTTTGTAAATGTAGGTACTTTCAGCTATGAGGGTCCCTCTTGGGATTGCTTTCATCATGTTCCATATGTTTTGGTATGCTCTATCTTCATTTTTCATTCAATTATGACAATCCTTTTTTCTTGATATCTTCAATGACTCACTTATCATTTGATAGTTTGTTATTTAATCTCCATGAGTTTGTGTGAATTATCTGTACTTTCTTTTGCTATTGGTTTCTATATTTATCACATTGATATCAGATAAAATGCAAATGGTTACTCTAATTTTTCTATATTTTTCAGACTTGCTCTGTATCTTAATACAGGAAACATTTTTTGAGAAAGTTCCCTGGGCTGCAAAGAATGCATATTCCACAATATTAGGATAGAATGTTCTATAGAAGTCTGTTAAGTCTATTGGGTCTATGATGTCATTCAACTTTAATGTTTATTTTTTTAATCAGGATGATCTATCTATGAGGAAGAATGGGGTATTGAAGCCACTTATATTATAGATTAATCTGTGATTTTAGACTCATCTGTGTTTGATGTGTAGAACTGTAATGTCCTGTTGAGGGACTGTTCACCCAATCAGCATGAAATGACCTTCTTCATCTCTTCTAATTTGCCTTGGTTTGAAATCTATTTTGTCAGCTATTAGAACATAGACACCTGCATGTTTTTTAACTTTAATTCATTTGAAATATTCCTTTTTATTCGTTCAACAAATATATGTATCTTACGTTTTGATTCAGTCTGTTTTCCATGCCTTTCATTAGGAAAATGAGATCACTATTATTCAGAGTTATTATTGACAGGTTTGCATTAATTTCTGTCATTTGGTTGATTTTTAGTGTTAGGTGTTTTCCTAGTCCTCGTTTAATTACTGCTCAACTATCTGCCCTCCCAAAGCCTACTTGATGTGTTAATTACTCTCTCCAGTCTGAAGAGCTCCTTCTGGTATCCTCTATAGAGTTATTTTCTTGGCCATCAGCTTCTTTAGCCTGCTTGTATCATTATACGCTTTTCTTTCTCCATAGATTATGACATATAGTTTTTCTGGTTATTTTCTTAGTCTAGATTTGTAGCTGTGATCTTTTGGAACTCGAAACACATGATTATGTACCTTTCTGGCTTTTAAAGTTTCTGTTGAGAAGTCAGTTTCTGTTGTTTCTCTCTTGCTGCTCTCAAGACACCTTCCCCCCCCCCCCTCTGTATATTTAGTGCTTTAATTGTTAATATGATGAGGGAGTTTCTTTTTGGTTCTGCTTTATTTGGTGTTTTACGTGTTTCTTTTTAAAAAATACTTCTTATGGTTTATTTAACTTTATTTTATGTGCATTGGTGTGAAGGTGTCAGATCCCCTGGAACTGGATTTTCAGAAAGTTGTAAACTGCCATGTGGGTGCTGGGAATTGAACCCGGATCCTCTGACAGGGCAGTCAGTGCTCTTAACCACTGAGCCATATCTCCAGCCCCTTCTACATGTTTCTTTAGCTAGGTGTGACTCTCTTTCCTTCGATTTAGGAAATTTTCTGTGATTATTGTATTGAAAATGTTTCCTATGCCTTTAGCATGGTAATCTTCTTCATGCCCATAATTCATAGATTTGTTCTTATACTGGTATTCCAAAAACTTGCATTTTTGCAGCCATAGGTTTAAAAGATACTGTTGCCTTGACTGAATTACCAATTCCTCTACCTTGTCCACGGGCCTTGATATTCTGGCTTCCCCTTGATCTATTCTGTTGGGGATACTTTCCAGTGCACTTTAAGTAATTTTTTCCATTATTTATTTTGTGTTATAGGGTGCATACCATGGCCTATGTGTGGAGGCTGGAGGTCCACGTGCAGGAGTCAGCTCTCTCCTTTCACCACGCGGGTCCTAGAGATTGAACTCAGGTCGTTAAGTTTGGTGACAATGACCTTTACCCACTGAGTCATCTTGTCAGACCTTCCTCTGTGCTTATTGACATTTTCATTTCCTGCATCTTTTCAATTTGTTTTCTTTCTTACTATTTCTATCTTGCTATTGATTACATTTTCATACCCTGCATTGATTTCCTTCCCTTTTCAGCTGTTTGAGTTTCTCCATGTCCCATTTCATTTCTTTGAGCAGATTCAGCATCGTTCTTTCGAATTCTTTGGGCTTTCATCTCAATCACTCTCACTGGGGGCCGTTAGCTTCTGGAGGAGACATGTTCTCTTGGTTTTTCATATTACGTGTGCTTTTGTGTTGAGACTTGCCCATCAGGAGTTAGATCATTCGTTGATTTTCTTTTTGAAAATTTAGGTCACTTCTCTTCTTTCAGTGTGTTTGTTCTATTCACGAGGGAGTGGGTTATAGCAGGACTGAAGTCCTCTGATGTTCTCCAGCCCATCTCCCCCAGTGAGCAGAATACATCTGCATCAAAAGCTACTATCCAGGAGTAGACCCCTCACGAAAACAAAGTAGTAATCAACCATAAAAATTGATAAGGACCCTGTAAATGCTAACTATTTTATGGAGCAAAGAGACCTAGCCAATCCTATATGTGGTAACGCATTAGTTGTTATGGGTATGGGTAGAAAGAAAGGATAGCAAGGAACAGTAAGGCTACTGATTTTCATTGGGATGGCAGAGAGCAAGTAAAAGGGGGGATGTAAATAGAGGAAATTGAAGGACCAACAAAGTGGAGGATGGCGATAAGGAAATTTTGGTTAAAGACCAAAGAGAGAGTGGTGGAGATTCTACCAGATGGTACAGAACAGTCCCATCTCTCTGGAGACCGAGGTACAAAGACCCGCAAACCAGGCCATTGTTAGGGAAGATTATTTTAAGGTATGTTGCTTTTGTTTGTGCTGCATTTGTTTAACTCTGTGAATCCGTGATTCTTTGCCTGTCTAAAACACCTGATGGTCTCCTAATAAAGACCTGAACGGCCAATAACGAGGCAGGAGCAAGGAGAGGCAGGGCTGGCAGGCAGAGAGAATAAACAGAAGGAGAACAAGAAGAGATGGGAGGATGCTAGGGGCCAGTCACCCAGCCACACAGCCAGCCACGGAGCGAGAGTGAAAGTAAGATGTATAGAAGTCAGAAAAGAGTTACAAAAAAAAAAAAAAAAAAAAAAAAAAGGGAAAAAGCCCAGAGGCAAAAGGTCAGGATAATTTAAGAAAACCTGGCAAGTAAAGCCAAGATAAGGCTGGGAATTTATAACTAAGAATAAGCCTCCGTGTGTGATTTATTTGGGAACTGGGTGGCAGGCCACTCAAAAATCCAAACGAGTAAAATAAACAACAACAGGCCACAATGTTTTCTGTGGAAGAGGAGAGGAGTAAAGAGAAAAGACAAGAAGAAAACAGGAAAAAACACAGGGCAAGAACAGAGCAAGGCCGATCTGGGCTACTAAAATCACACTGAGAATTAACAAAGATGGAACATACTTAGAGGGAGAGAGTCTGGTGGAGGAGATACGGGGCACGGGCAGGAGAGAGTCTGATGGAGACACCAGACATTGAAACTGGCCTGTGGACCGACTTTCATCTGGACTCCCAGGCTCCTTCTTCACTGTCTCTGTGGGGTCACCCACGATTTTATTTCGAGGATCTTTTATTTCAGAGGCTCCCTTTTACATCTGGAGTGAGTATCAGGACCTGGCAAGGCCTTATCAGACACTGTATTACCTTTGGTGCCTCTTTAAGAGGCAGCAGAGCCACACTGATCCTGAAGGAAGGCTGGAGCTGGAGCCTTGGCAGGACAGGAGGCTCCGATTGGCAGACTCCTTGGCCACACCCACCTCCTCGAAGTTCTATGGCTGTGGGCTGGTGGAAAACCCCAGGGAACACAAACCCTGAGCTATAATGGTCACTTTTAAGGGCCCATGTGCTTGGGTTTGCTTATTCAAAACCCCACAAATTCTGGTGGGTCTGTGAGGCATTTGGTAGATGTGACCAATGTCTGCAATCAATCAACTTCAGTAAGGACGTGACCTTTGACAAGGGGACAGGGCTTTATCCAGTGAATTAATAGGCTTTAAGACCAAGACTGCTCTATACCTGAGAAATACCTGATGGAGACACCAGACATTGAAACTGGCCTGTGGACCACCTGACAGAACTCTGCGACATTCATTATTATTTTGTTTTGTTTATTTTGTTTTCGGACATAGGGTCTCATGAAGCTGAGGCTGGCCTTGAACTCTTGATCTCATGTCTCCTACTGCATGTCTTTGTACTGCTTCTGGCTTGGAATAGTGGTCTCCTTTGTGTTCACTGGCTGTTTCCCTCGCTTTCATGCACTAGGCCCACATCAACCCTACCGGTTCTGCCCTTATCACACCGTAGGCTACTACTGTATTGTGATGAATGTCTTCACTGCATCTTGTATCATTGCCCTCTTGGTTTAGTGTCTGATGCTCAGCATATATTTGACGTCCATTTCTCTTTAGGGGACCAGGATGGAGGTAGATAGCATCATGTTTGCAAATAGGGGTATTTCTTTTCCTATACTGGCACTGGTGCCCTGAACAAGCTATATTGTACAATGCCCTCCGAGCAAGCGCAGCTGGTACATGGGTGCAGGACCAAGTCCAGAATGAGGTTGAGGGCAGAGAGAGGATAAAGAAGATGGGAAAGCTTAAAGCATGCCGTTTGTGAAGTCAGAATGTTGTAGTCTTCACAGCTTGGCAAGAGGAGCAGGGCGCAACTTAGTAGCCCATTCAGCATCTCAGCCTGCTGCAGGATGTCACAGCGTAGCCTAAAGGGACATGAAGGACTGTCCTCCAGGGTCACAGCCAGCTGGATGCACCACCAGGTCCTTGTCTGCTGGAAGGCTGTGGCGATATAGGCCTCTCTGGGAGGAAGGCCAAGGTTGGAGTGGATTTCATGGGTGCAGCCTGGCTTGAACCTCTTCTATTTCCATCTTGGCATTCAGAATAAGTTTTAGACAAGGACCTCACTTTGCAGTGGGTGCTGGAAGTGTGTTGTTCCTGAGATCAGTGGGGCTAGAAACAGTACCTGGGTCAAATTAGGAGCAAGAAATCCTGTTTCCACCCCTAGAGGACCAGGCCTCCTCAGCAACTTCAATCTCCGTCCTTGACCTTATGACAGTCCCCAAAAGGTCTGCCAGAGATCTCTGAGGTCTTTAATACCAGGGCTATCGTCCTTGTGCTAGGGATGCATTGTGATTTTTAAATGCTGGAAAAAATCGGAACGCTTCATGACAGTGAAAATAGCATTCATTTGACATCGGGTGCTCAGAAACGAGGTGGACTGGCTCACAGCCACATGCCCACATGTTTGTTTCATGCCGCTCTAGCTGATAAGTGCTTACAATGGAGGCTGTGTGGTTGCAAAAAAGAAATATTAATTACCTGGTCCCTTATAGGAAACGCTTGCCAACACTTGCATCAAGACATTTCTCTGTCATTTGGAACTTAGATCCAAAACTACAGAGTGCCAGTCTCTGACACTTAGGAGCTGGGTCTCTTTTGATTTCGCTTAGTGGTTGTCAACCAGAGAACATTTGGCAATGTCTAGAGACATTTGGGGTTGTCATGATAGGGTGTGTGTGTCAGGGGATGGGGAGTATGTTGGCATCTCTGGAGTGGAGTCAGGATGTTGCTAGGCACCCTCCACTCCAAGGAGGGTCCTTTATATCCAGTTCCCTGACCCCAAATGTCCCCAGTGCTGGGCTGAGATGTTCTGTGGCACAGCAGGGGGCAGGGTCAGACAGACCCTTGCAGGTTATCTGGGCTGGGGTCCAGCCTTAACTTCCCCTATCCCGGAACTTAACAGAAGGAAGATGATGATCATGGAGGGGTAATAGGAAGCCCTGTGGCTCCTAGACCTGCTAGGACCCAGGGTGAATCTCAGATGGGGAAAGAGCATATTTTCTCAGTCCCCGAAGGACCCAGCCCAGGTGCTCATGGGCTTGGTCAGGTGAGCTTGATGAAGGAAGACTTTAGTCGTGGACACAGATGTAGGGAGAGCTGCGGAGGCTCTTACTTAGACAAGGAGGGTAGGGGGCCTGGATTCAGATCCGCATGGAAGGAGTGTGAGGCTGGGGTAACTGTGGGGAGGAGGCTGGCACGGATCCCACCAGGCTTCTGGGAAGTGTGAGGAACAGATGCTGTGGCTGTCAGACGAGAGGCTCCTGGCACTTTCGAAAATTGCAGAATGAACAAAAGGATGGTTGCTTTGAGGGAACACAAGCAGGGGGCACAGGGGGCACAGCTGGGATGGCCTCTGGGACTCCCTTCCCTTGTAGGCGAAGAACAGGGCTTCTCCTGCCTAGCCTCTGGGCTGCTTATGGATAGAGTTGGGGGAGGGAGGGCAGAGGTGGCTGAGTCATCGGGCTTGGGGCCAGAACAAGGTCAGGCTAGAGCCAGAGCCAGGGCCAAGGCTGCCAATAGCTTGGAGTCTTGAAAGTGACAGGGCTGTCTGGAGGTCATCTCATCTATCTTTCTGCTTTTGGCCTCGGCCCCAGCAGATGGCTTCTTGCCGACCAGGACCCAGGCAGAGGGGCCCTCAGCAGGAATGAGAATTCACCAGCTGTTCTTTGCAAAGGACCCAGAAGCGGCAGCCAGATCTTTGGAAGCTTTGTGGATGAAAGGGCGCGTGTCTGAGGGCCTGCAGGGAACCTGCATTATTTTGGTGGAGGTGAGGGGAGTGGGCAGCCAAAACAGCTTCATTGAGGATGTTGGTCTGCCTTGCAAAAACAGCAGCCTTGCACTGCTGCAGGATCTGGAGAGAGGTGGGGCGGATCTGGTTGGCTGGGTTCTCCTGAGAGTTGGGGAGGTTGGCGTCTGTGAGCTTAAAATCCATTAAAGGTATAGGAAAAGAGAAAGGTGATAAGCAATTTCTTGTGTGGATAGCTCTAATGCAATTTAGAATTAACTTAGCTCCAAAGAAAGCTCTTCCCGATCTGAGGTGTGAGACAGAGATATGCATGAGGGCTGTTGCGTTCTTCCCAGGTGTCAGGAACAGTCTGATCCGGTGGTAGAGGACTAGATAGAGGTCCCCCAGCCCAGTGGCCTGTCATCTCTTTGTCCACTCCATTTAACCCTAGTGATTTCTTGCCCTAAGAACTACAGCAGCTGAAGTATAGGGCAGTCAATGAGGGCAAGAAAGCCCTGGATGCCTAACACTCTTAATGTCGCCGGGAAGTGGGTGAGCCCTTAGCCAAGCAGACTGCCTGTCCATCCAGGCAGTGAACCGGCTATTGCTTACGTCGATGACTGGGATGGTGAACCAGGCCAGAGGGCAAGGAGCAGCAGACAGATGCAAGAGATCATGCCCCTCATTTGCTGAGTGCCATTCCTCTCTGTCAAGCCTCTCCAGGGGTAACTGACAGATGCGCCGCGGTGGAGGGCAGGGGAGCCTCTTCCTTATTGGACTGCACCCTGGCCTCTTCCCCCTTTCCTGCCAGATTCCCCTAAGCCGCCTGCATTGTTAGCTGGAGGCCCTGGGGGACAGACTTCGAAGCAAGGAAGCCCGATGTGTGTGTTGGTTTTGTGGAGAGAGTCTCTGAACCAAGAACCTATTTGGCTAATGAAGTCTTAATTACTCCCGGCTCACTAATAGGATGAAAGCTGGGGGCTCAGTTAAAAGCCACTGATGGACCCCCGAGAGTCATCTGCTGGCTCTAGAAAGGGGCTGGAGAATCGGAAGTGGAAAGGGGTGGGGGTGGGGAGAGGAGGAGTCCAGGAGCTGCCCATGGTGCATTGCTCTGAGGCCCTGGACTAGTTTAGTCCAGTTAGCTTTGACTACCTGGCTGTGCCAGGCAGGGCCCTGCAGAGAACTAGGGAAAGAGTCCGAGGCTATGGCTCAGAAGGACTTTGGTTTTGTTGTTCATGGATGTTATGCTGGAACCTGATAGTTCGGCAGTGGTTAGCCTCCCTCTCTTCTGTCTGTTTAAAGCAGGCATTTGGTGTATAGCTCAGGCTGACCTTGAACTCCTAGGTAGGAAAGGCTGGCTGAATTGACAATGGTCTTTGTCAGTCTCCCTGAGGACAGGTGTTAGATGGGAGGGACCCTCAGTCCCATGTCCATGGTCTGTAAGTAGCTACCAGCCTGAGAGTTATGCTCCAAGACTCAGTGTACAGTCCCCAGGGGAGTAGCTACTCTAATTGCATCAAAGCCAGTGTTGTTATACCTTGTGGAAGGAGTGCTGGCTGAGTCCTACCCTGTGGTCAGTTACCCGGGACAGGCCCAGGCCTTCTACTTGTCCTGGGTAACTGACCACAGGACAGGACATCTAGCCATATTTCCTTTAACCACGCAGGCTCTATTTGTAGGGAACCAAAGTCAGCTCAAGACTCCCAAGACAAAGTTTTCAGCATAACAGAGATTTATTTGTCCCAGGGGCAAAGAGTAGGGATAAGGGACAAAGACAGGAGATAGAGGATGAGGGAGACGGGAGAGGGGAGAAAGAGGGCAAGGGAGAAGGGAAAGGGCTATTTGCCCCAGAGGGACAAAGGACTGCTTCTGGACAGATAGGAGACAGATGTGGTCCATTGAAAAAAAAAGGCAGTTTATAAAGGTAAAAGGGGAAACCTGTGTTAGGATGAAGGGTTTAATTTAAATGGGTATGTTAACCAGGTGAGCCAAAGAGGGCTTTTGATTGCTTCAATACTCTGGTAGCTGGACCTTGATAGTCAGTCTCAGGAGGAGGAATTGTATATATATATATCTTGGGGGTCTAGCTTTAAGAACATAATCTAGTGGTTTTTAGCAAGGCGGAGGGATGGGGGAGAAGGGCAAGGGCTGCCAGAGCCACACACTCTAATGGGCTGGAGTTCCTTCATTACCCAGCCAGACCAGTACTGGACACAGTGGGGAGCAGAGGTGAAAAATGAATGGTGCCTTTGGATAAATGAGTGTGAGTTCCTAGGCCTGGACGAGAGACAAGATGCTTGGGGGACTCTGGGAGAGTTAATTAATGGGGCTGCAGGACAAGCCTTCGACTCCGGACAGTCGTCACTACTCCCACCCCACTGGAACTGCTGAATTTTAGTCAGAAAGGCACACTTCTTCCCCAACCCACAGTGACTAAACCACACAGGCGGTATGGACGCTCACGCTGACAGCTTAAACAGCAACAGCTCCTGGTAGCTTTGGGGACCACTGGTCTCAAAGATCAGTCAACGTGAGCTTATGGATCATCCAGTGTCCCTAGTGAGGAGCAGGCTGGGAACCACGCTGGGGTAGGAGGCACGGGGCACTGGCTGTGCTCTCCAGGGGCTTGCAGCCTGGCTAGGCATGGAAGAGATGCATTGCTGTAGACCATGGGGTTTGTGCTGAAAGCCAAGGGCAGTGGGGAGCGAGAGAGGAGAAAGCCCCCGGGACAGGCAGGACTGGGGTTGTTGTAAACAATTGGATTTGAGCATGCTATAAAGGGCAGGAAGGGCTTCTGAAGGCAGAGTTCAGGCCGGGAAGGACATTTTCTTTTTTTAGGTAGGAGCGACAAAAAGTGTAATTGCACATTGTAATCCTCACTGACCTGACCCTTATGACTGCCTGTGCTGTAGTTACAAAGACTGTCCCTGTTTTGTGCATGAGAAAATTCAGCCAAAGAGAGGGTAAGTGACTTGTCAGAGGCCACACAGCTAGAGCCCGATCTAGCTGCAGGAGCTCAGCTCTTCCTGGAGCTCATGGTAGGTTAGAGAAGGACAGGACCTACTGCTTCGCTGCCTTGTTGGCTACTGCCCAGGTCTTCTCTTGGACACCCTCGGCTCTGCAGGGTGAAGATGGGTGGATTGCTGCTGGAGCAGACTGAAAGGTTTGCAGGATCACCCTGGCACAATGCCCTGAACTGTCCATTTCGGGGTGATCTTTCAGATGACCATTCATGCCCCAAGTGTAGTGGGCTGGCCTGGCACCTTCTTCTGGCATTTTCCTTTACCCTGGGTACACTATCCTGCTGTTTGGGAGCAGTTCTTGCACATGGACTAGGATATAGCTGCCTGCCTCAAAGGTCTGTGGGAAAGTTAAAAGGGACCCCTTAGGGTTGAGGATATAGTTTAGTGTTAGAGTGCTTGCCTAGCATGAGAAACGCCTTGATTTTGATCCCCAGCCCTGCCAGAAAGCAAAAGAATAGGGGCCATGCACATAAAGTGCACATCACAGTGGTAGCTGTCTGCATTATTGGTTCCCCTTTTCTTAACGTGACCGTACTGTCACCCAAAGCCCATCTGGTACCCTCTTGCCTCTTCGTCATCAGTATTACAAATAGCTCAATTCTCTGCAAGTTGCACGCCTTGAGAAAGCCAAAGGGTCTCCCATATTTTCTGGGCACTCTTGAGGGCTCCAGCCCAGACTCCTTCTTCACAACCTTCCTTTCTTTCTGGAGGCAGAATTCACCAATTTGGCTAAAACTTACTCAAAGCAAATTCACGAACGGAGTAGGATGCCTGTCAGTGTGGAGGGTAGGAGAGGTGCTGGCTTCTCGCTCTCCCCTCTCCTTCAAGCCGCAGCCAGTATCCCCTGCATGAGGAAGGTTTTTATAGCATGTACCAGAGCTTCTGATATGCTAGACCTGGGAATTTTTAATGTCTCCCTGTTCCCAAGAGATCCTGGTATGCCTTGGGCTGGGAACAACACATGGACAGCGTTGTTCTGATCTTTCCTCTGCCTGTCTCAACTATTCCAATGCTGGTATTTAGACTGCCTAATCTCCCTTCTATTAAACAGGACCACCACCATCACACACACCCACACACCCACACACCCACACCCACACACACACAGAGAGAGAGAGAGAGAGAGAGAGAGAGAGAGAGAGAGAGAGAGAGAGAGAGAGAGCTGCTATTTGTCAGCTCCCAGTCAATCCTGGGAGCTTTTAAATCCATACTGAGAGTCCTTTGTCTTAGAGTGAAGTCAGCCCACTCTCTGACTGCTGCTGGCTCCCTGCAGTCAGGATGGCTGTTTGGGTTTCATTGTGGTGAATTCCTAATAAGTCAAAGCTAGGGATCAAGGCTCATGTGTCCTGAGTCTGGGTCAACCGTGTCCTGTTTCTCTGTGCTGGGGTCTAGACAGATCAGTAGCCAATTATGGGGTAGGGATGGAGATGAGGGTTGGGGCTGGGCTGTCGGGCCGCAGCTGTGGCTCCAAATTGCTATGAGGCCCACGGCCTAGTCCTTATTCCAGTAGGAACTGGCATCAAACAAATGGGCCCTGATGCGTTAAGTTGTGTGTATGGGGGAGGAGGGTTCGCAGTGGCTGTGCCGGCTTTTCTGCATGTAATATACTGCTGAGCAGTGGGGGCAGAATGAATTCCCTGATTGCAGGATTGGGGGCAGCTGGGAAATAGCTGGTACAGACTTTGCTCTTAATAAACATCCGAAGATGGCTCTGTCTCCTCCCTACTGGGTCTGTTAAACCAACTCCAAGCTGGAGATTAGCATTTTTAATGGGCTGGGAGGCACAGCCTTCAGGAGACAGGGATGAAGGATGACATATTCAGGGGTCCCCTGGGGTCCCAAGAGAGGCAGGTGCTTTGTCTGGCCTCCATCAAATGGAGGTTAGCTTTCTTCAAAAATCCTTTTGTCTCTTCCTTTCTCTCTCCTTGGATGGTTCTGCACAATGGCCAATGGACTTCACATCCTGAGGTCCACTCTGAAATGCCATTGCTTGTTCAATATTTATCTATCCAGTACCGGCAGAGAAGAAAACAGATGCTTATATTTACCCAGCTACTTTTTTTTTCCCCACAGGAATGGCGGTCTTACTCATCAACGAACTCACTCATCTAGTCCAGTGCCAGGCATTGGTCTCTGGAAGCAGCGATGGGGGGAAAAGATCTTTTGTACTTAGGATATTCACAGTTTAGTCAAAGAAAGAGACAATCTCATACATCAAACCCCGTTATGCATAAAGTAAATGCTAGGGAGGCAGCAGAGGGGATGGGAACCCTGAATGCAGAGCTGTTGGGGAAGACTCCTTGAGATGGTGTCACCAGAGCTGATGGCTGAAGATGCGTGAAGGAGGACTGCCTGGGCCCCAGAGTTGCAGACCAGCATAGTGAGAACCAGTGTGTGTGTGTGTGTGTGTGTGTGTGTGTGTGTGTGTGAGAGAGAGAGAGAGAGAGAGAGAGAGAGAGAGAGAGCCTAGAACTATGGCTACAGCTGCCTTCAGAGAGTCTGAGAGGAATGATCTAGAAGGTTTAACAAGAAAAGCATTTAGAATGGCCTAAGGAAGAGGCAGGGTCTGGAATCAAGTGAACGAGGCCACAAGTGGGGGTGGGGTGGGGAGGGAGGTCATGTGCAGAGCTTTGGGCTATAGTCTGCACTGTGAACTCTCCTCTTGGGACTCTATCGGCTTGCACCAAGGGCGAGACAGATGCAAACCCACATAAGAAACCAATTCTAGAGAGATTTTGTTCATTTGGGAGTGACAAGAAGGTTCAGAGGTGTGACAAGCCAGTGAGCTACCTCACCTGGAAATAAAGGTCACAGTCCAGTGAGACAGCGGCCCCTCAAGTCAGTGATCCACTGGGCAGCCCCTCGGAAGGAAGGAGGGGAAGCCAGGGAGTTGAAGCTTACTTGCTGATTCTTTGCTCAGGAGAGTTGGGTCTACATTTTGTGGGGGTCCTTTGGCCTTTGTTTCTCATTTCTACCTATGAACTACCAGTTCTCTTTCCTCCGAGCAGATTGTCCTGGCAGCTGCTTACACCAGGCTAAGGACAAAGGGGGATATGCTAGTGTCTCCCCGCGCACAGAGTGTGGGAAGAGTATGAAGAGGAGACAGGGTGCCGGCGCCGATTCCTTCCCCAGCACGAGGCTTTTTAGGTGGAGTGTGCACACAGTTACACCTAATCAGAAGGTGTCTCCTTGACCATACTCAACCCCATCTCAGTCACTCTATGTTTAAAACACAAAATCGTGCAAATGAGTTTTCCAAATAGACTAGCTTCTAGATGGGGCTGGAATGGCAGAATTCTATAACAGAAAATGCTGCCTGGTGCCTGTGGAAAATCCTTCGATTCCTCTTTGTTGTTGTTTTCGGTTCTTGCTACGTAGCCCAGGTTGACTTTGGTTCTTGCAATGTAGCCCAGGTTGACCTTGAATTTACGAACTATATAGCTCAATTCCTTGAGCCTCTTGCTTCAGCCTCCTGAGTGCTGGGATTATTTGCATGCGTCAAATTTGACATCAAAATAATCCTTATGTCTAACTCTTAGATTCACTTCTGTCATTAATCTTTTGACATCTCTCTTACTTTCAAAGAAAAGAAACAAATCACATGACTAAAGTCCATTTTGAACAACTTTTATTATACGTTTAGTGTTCTCTATACAAAAGAAATCAGTTTTTTTTTACAGTGATTCAAAAAAAATCTGTATATTTTGGCCTTTTCATTGCTCATGCAGTCAGTTTATAAGTCCATGTATTAGACAGTCCTCCATGGCCCAGAAGTCCCTGCTGAAGGTCGTGCGCGCGTGACACCCTCAGATACACATCTGTCGCTGACAAGGTTGGTTAATGACAAGTAACTCACAAGAAGGGGAGGAGGCAATGTGAGAGGGATTAACGTGGGCTTGCCATGGAGAGTTAAATGTGTAACCAAAGGAGAAAAAGTTAGACCAACTCGCGTGTGTAGGAGCGTGGGGGCAGGATGGAGACACGGGGAACACCATGGTGGAAGGCAGAGATGTGTATGTGGTTGGGGGCAGAGCAAGAGGTCCTCCAAGATCCAGCATGGTTGAGGTGGGGACCAGGACGGAAAGCGGCATGTGACAGACAGGTGACTGATAACAGCTCAGAAGGAGTTGGCAAAGAGCTGGGAAGCTGGGCAGAGGGGAAACACTGACTTAGGATATCACATCTGAGACCCAGAAGAGCAAGCAGGTCAGGTCATCTGATCTGCAGCCACTTTGAAAGAAAAAACAAAACAGGAGTGCACAAAATTCTGGATATCCACTCCCAGACTTTTGTGTTTATTGCTTCATGGAAGTCTTTACATCTGCTGAACTCCAACTCTGCAGATCCCAGGGTGGTAAGCTTGCCTGGGTCCCCCCCCCCCACCCGCTATCCTCAGCACCTGCAGACTCTGCGGTCAAGGGCAGAATGGACAGAGACCCCCTCCATGCCCTCACTTCTGGGGAATACCGTTAGCTGATGAAGCAAGAGACACCATTCTGGGGCCCAGTCCGGGTTTCACCGGAGCAAACACAGTGGGCTGGCTCGTCATCCCCCCTTCTGGCCGGGGCTGCTTGTAACTCCCTGGCTGAGTTAACCATGGGCTGGCTGAGCTCGGACTAAGGAGAAGCCTTTTTGTTGTCCACTGGGAGGTTCTGGGAGCAGAAGAATAATGGTAGAGAGAGGTGGCAGGGTGATAAACAGGACAGATCTCAAGCGACACCTACCGAGGCAGCTGCGGTGGGGATGAAAGAACACTGGACACGGAGTCAGAAGGCCCTAAAGTACCCTCGCTCACCAGCTCTCCTCCCTGCACGTCTGCACCATGAGTCATTTCAATTAGATCAGCTCTGAGGTTCCTTCACAAGGGGAATCCGATTCTGTCCTAAGCAAGATGCCTTGGATCTACTTCATCGCCGTCTCCCGTCTCATGGCAGCGGCTGCTCTTATCAGCATATTAGGATTAAAAGGCATTTGGCCACTGAGTTGAAGGGAAGCTCTGCCCAGTCCACCTGTGTCCCCCCAGGGCATTGAGGCTCCTGACACGCCACATTCTCTGTTGCTGGACTGCCGGCATGGACTTCCTAGGCTACCTTGGGAAATTCTCATGAGGACTTTTGCTTCGGGGAAAAAAGGGAGCACTGTGGCCCAGCTGGGTGAACCCAACCCTGGCCATTGGCTTGTGCTTGACAGAGGCTGCTGCTGCTGAAGGACTTGGTTGGAGGACAGACATCCCACCCCGAGGTGACAGAAATGAGGAATGGGCTCTGGGGTGACACCTGAGCAACCTACTATCCTCCTGCTGAGAAGTGAACCTTGGCCTCAGCCACAGACCATGGAGGGACCAAGCTGTTTTACCTCTGCAGAGCAACAATGAAACCGCTTCATAAATAGCAAGGAGACCTTGCTTTCCCCATCATGTCGGGGGGCGAGGGGGCTCTAGGACAGCCAGGCTTAACCAGGAGCTCTCAGGAGGGGCCAGGAAATGTCTCTCTTCCTGATCTCTTCTCTACATTCTGCTCACAGGAGTCGCAAAAATAAGGCCCAACCCAGAGAATCTCTCCCTTCCCAAAGTCCCCCTCCCCCAGGCCTTAGTAGCTCATGTCATGTGAGCCAGACACGGACTCACATCCTGTGAGATGATGCATGATCTGGGCTGTTCCCTGCTGGAAACAGTGCTCTGCAACAGGGTGTGTGCCTGCTGTGTGCGTGTGTGCGTGTGCACAGGTGTGTGGTGGGTGGGGAGGCTGTCCGGAAACTCTACAAATACCCATGGATGTTTCTATCCCCTTCTGAACACTGACTGTGTTCAGGGAAACCGGGGACACACTCTCTTATTCCCTGTTAGCTGAGTCACTGGCTGATTCTAGGCTCATCGATCATTCCAGATCTCATAGGGAGGAAGTGGTCCCTCCTACCCTGACCTCTGGGGGCAGAGGAAATAGGCATGGGCAGGAGCCAGCCGGGTTTTCCCTCTATCAACTCAGCTCTCTGCCCAAGCAGAGACCCATGTATCCTGTTTACCATATCCCAGGCGGCAGCGGGGGGTGGGGGGTGGGGGTGGGAGGGAGGACAGCTGATCCTGACATGTACATCCAATCCACCTCTGAACAGGAGTATTCAAAGAGGGGCTAAATGGGGGAGACAGACACCCCAAGGAAGCACAATACTGGCTGCTGAACCCTGCTCATCTTGACTGCCACGTCCCACCCAGATTTGCCGGCCCAAAGGACCAGGTTTTCCCTTGGAAGCTTCTCTTTTCTGACTTGAAGCATTCGGTAGTCTAAGCAAACAAGAACACTATGCTTCCAACAGAATGGTCACTGTGTCCCAGTAATTCATCTACGCATTTCCAATAACATCAGCCCTGTGTGGGCAGGGGCCACATCTGACCTCACTGGTTAACATGGTACTCAGGGCTCAAGCCTTGGCCCAGACTCAATGAGCATTCAATAAACACTCAGCATCGCTGCAAGATGACTGCATTCTTCCCCTGCTCCCACCAGACAGGTGAAGCCCTAGCAGGACTAGGTATCGCTTTGGGATGGCTGCTTGGGATCCAGGCGCAGGGAGGGGGCAATACTGCTCTCCTGCTGAGTTGGGGTACACTCCGGCAGGCTGTGTGGAAAGTGGCCTCTCCCCTCCCTGGAAGGAGCTGCCTCCTCTACCTTGCACCCCCACATCGCTGAGCCTGGTCTGTGGGCACCTGCCATCTCTACTTGAGAGAAACTGGTTCTTCAGCCCAGATCTGTCCCTCCTACGAGAGCTATATGATCAGTGGCAGTGGGGGCCCCTATCAGCACCCACAAAGCAGTTTGAGAGAAAGGTTCATAACCTTCTCTTTATATACAGAGGAGGAGGGTACTGAGCATGCCAGCACTCCAGAACGGGGCACAAAGAAGTCTAAGGATTCACTTCTCCCCCCAGACCCCTAAGACCAAAGCAGCCCTCTCCGGGTTGTCTGTGGCAGGGACATCTAAGAGTCTCTTCCTCTAAAAGCCTGCTGTCGGTGCAACGGGTTCACTATCCGGTGGTGCCACGTGAATGAGGTCTGAGAAACTGACCACTCTGCCCAGATCCAAAGTGTTTTCTGGAAAGGGTGGTGCTTCACTTAGGCTGACAGGCACATTTCCCCAGCCCTCCCTCCAGGGACGGTGGCCTACACCGCAGCAATGCCCTGCTGCATTCAAGAAGAGCTAGACTGGAACCGGGGAAGGGGACCCTGAGCACATCCCCGTCCCCAGCCTTCTGCTGTTTACCCTGTCCCCTTTCACCATGAGAGCTGTCCCTCGGGCCTCCAGGCAGCAGTGCTGGCCATGGGTTGAGCCAAAGAACCAAGACACACTCTCAGGCTCAAACATTATTGGCTCATCTCTGGGATGTGGTTCCTTACCTGCAGAGAGTGTGTGCCTATGGGCTTGACCTTCAATCGGATGCTTATCAAGGTATGGAAGCATTGCTAATACCTCTGCGGCTTAAACATATGGCAAATGACGCTTTTGAAAAGTCTCTGAAGGGCGCAGCCCTGGTCCTGCCTAGGCCCCTAATTGCTAAAGTTGGAGGCCGTGCCAATGGCAGCTGATCCATTTGCAGTGGTCGACCTTTCCCTCCCACAGCTGCCAGGGCGACACTCTGGCTCAAGATCTCCCATCTCTTTGTGTCGTTGAGGCAAGGTACCTTTGGTTTCAAAAGTGGATTAGGTGGGGATGAAGGCAGCACCTTCAGGCTGAGAACTTCAGGCCTGTGAGTGTCTCCATTCGGGTGGTGGGGGGAAGGGCAAGTGTGGAGTGGCTGCTTCTGGTCCCAAGGGGACGCTTGCATAGGCTGCCCTGGTCCCGAGACATACATCACTGGAGGCATCAAGGCTTGCAGAGTAGGGCTAGGGATCTGGGAACTGCAGGGTTAGATCAGAGCTGCGTAAGGCATACGAAGAGCTTTGTCCTTCCAGTCAGGGGCGTCACAGCACTGTTAGCACGGTGCACCTCATGGTCCCCTGGTATGTATGTGTACCCTAATGAAAGGACAGATAGGCTCAGTCTGGGGGCAGCAGGTCCCCATTCATATACCATGTCAGACACAACTGAGCAAGGACTGGATGGGAGGGGGAGCAGCATTGTTACCCCCAGATACACCAGCCACGCCTCTGTATCACAGGGATTCAGCTCGTCTGGGTAGCAGCGTAGACCCTGGCTGGGTGGGCAGCTGTGGACCTCTCTCTTCCACTCTGGGTTTCACTACCAGAGACAAAAGAGGTCCAGACCCAGCCCTTTCTTTCCAGAGGTTTGCTCTGTCACCCGGGAATCACACTCTCACTTGTTTCGGCACGGGGCTCAGCCCTTCTCATCGGTACCTATTCTTCATCCTCATCTTCTGTGCAGCTCACTCTCAGACTCTCTGGCAGCAGGGGCAGAGTAAGAATGAGTAGCAAGAGGTAAACCCCACTCCCAACCAAACCAGAGTGCGGCAAGGAGTCCTGTCCACCCTCTCCCTGCCAAAAAAAAAAACACTGTCATTTTCCAGAAAGGAGCCAAACCCAGCTCAGCACGGACAAGGCCGAGGCAGATGGGTGGGGAGTGGGGGTGGGGGAGGCATATGGCGAAAGGCATCCTTCGGAAACACACTGGCCTGGTGGCAGCTTGAATACTGCAGCTTTTCTGCATGTTGTGTTACGGATCAATCCTTTTTGCCCATCTTTTCGGTTCCTGGGGGAGAGCCCACTTAGTCTTTTTCCAGGGACTTTTTTTTTTTTTCAAAAAAGTAAAAGAAAATGGAGACAATGGATTGGAAGGAGAAGATACACAAAGCAAAAAAAAAAAAAAAAAAATGAAGACAGTGAAAAGATTGTAAGCAATAGGAATGGATGAGTGTGTGCCGAGATCAAGGCTGGCCATTGTGGTGGAGTGCTCAGGGTGGCCATGAGATAGGGCAAGAAACTAGCGCTCCCTCCAACGAGTGTAGCTCTAGCTTTCCCATCTAGTGACACCCACTGGCGTTGGGGTATCACTGGGAGGGGGTTGTGAATAGCCGGGTCGCCACTGGTCCTCACAGCTTGGCAGACCCCATGTTGAACCCTTGTCCCTGAAGGTGGTTGTGGCTTTGTGGTAGGTCTGCGGTCTTTTTCTCCCCTTCTCCCCTCCTACTTGCAAAGTAGTGTGCTGTGCCTGGGGCGCTCCGTCAGGCCAGAGAGTAGATGGCATTGACCGGCGATGTGGCCTCGGAGCTCTCATTGCCCTCTGTCTCCTCCTTGTCCTTTTTGACCGTGTACTGGCCGATGAAGGAGCCGTCTTCATTGAACTGGCCCTCGCCACCTTCACCGTAGTCCACCAGGCTGTCATCACTCTCCTGCTGCTTGATGGTGCCGTCCAGGGATGTCTGGCTGCCCTGCAGGGGCTTGTTGTCCTCATCGCTGGCCAGAAAGAGACAGAGTCAGACCCACATGGCTGGCACAGCCTAAACCGTGTGTGTGTGTGTGTGTGTGTGTGTGTGTGTGTGTGTGCGCGCGCGCGCGTGTGTGGGAGAGGGTAGCGGGCTTCCTACCAATGCAGGAGGATGAGAATTGGAGATCACCCAGTGTCACCCTCTCTTGCTTAGAAGACTCTACCAAAGGGAAACTGAGGCACAGAGAGGACCGGCATCTTCCCCAAAGCAGATGACATGCTGGGAAAGATCAGGTGTTAGAGCAACGCTAATGCTTTGTACCTTGCAAGTAAAAGAGGCAGGAAGTGGGAGGGAGGAGCATCAGGGAAGCATGTGAGTCCTGATGATTTGAGAAGACACTAGCAAGGCCATTAGCCCCTTCTAAGCCCTGTCCTTAAGGCCCTCCTGGGTGACAAGAGTTCTGGGCCTTGGAGATATAGTGGCAACAGCCTTCAAGCCCATATATCAGCTAGGGCAGAGGTTCTCAACTGGGGTCATGACCCATGAGTCACAACCATCAGAAAACACATATTTCCAACAGTCTTAGGAACCCCCATCCATGAACTTGCTTTCGTTGCCACTTTGTAACTGTAATTTTGCTACTGAGCGGTGTCTCTGTTCTTAAGACCATTGGTACTATGTATTTGCCAATGGTTGCGACCCACAGGTTGAGAACTACTTCTCTAGGACACTAAGGGGCTGCTCCTCCAAGCTGGTGGGGCACCCTTCCTCCTGATAAAGAGACCAGGTGCTGCTGGTCACATGTCACAGGTGACACAGGCTCCCAGGCAGGAAGCAGCTTTGGGTCAGCTGTGGAGGCCTGGAGGCCTGCAGAAGGAACCACGGTGGTGCCAGGGAGTCTGAGCAGGTACACCACACCCTCTGCACCCCTAGGCATTCGTCCTTCCCTGGCTAAGCTGCCATTTGAACAGTCGGTGAGTTCTAACAGTAGCCTCGGGTAGGTGGCAACCAGGAAGGGGCCTTAGATGGAGCTGGAACGGAGCATGAACAGATGGGGCCAGCCTGCCAGGCAGCTGGCTCGCCCGGGCACTCTTCCATTCAAGTCTCCGGAAGAAAGTCCCATTCTTCTAGACCACGGTCCCTTTCCTCTCAAGAGCCTCACATGCTGACTCTGGGGGTCTGTGTCTGCCCAGGGCTGCATTTAGTTGAGGTACCTGGACCCTGTACAGGAATCCCCAGACCACCTGACGCAGCTCTCTTGCCCTGAAGTGGCATGTGGGGTGAACATTCACCCCTTTTACTTGCTAGCCCCAAAGCATTAGCATTGCTTTGCCCAGGCAAGCAATGCCAAGATAGAAGTGGAAAGGCAGGGGCAGTTTCCTTGACATGCTCACTTCTTGTCAAAGACAGGTCCTGTAGTCAGAGGCCATGGGTGCTCCAGCTCCTCTTGATGGACAGGTCCCAAAGCCACAGGTCCACACCTACCATATGCTGGGTGATTGTGACCTGCTATGGTGGACTATCTATGTGCTCTGATGGCCATGCCACAGCAGGGACGGTGGGGACAGAGTGGGGCAAGTGAATCTGAATTCAGGCTGGGCTGAGTTTGGGCAGGAGGTGGATTACAGTCAGGCTTCTTCCCCAGCATGCCACTTCAGGGCATGAAGGCTCCATTAGGTGCTCTAGAGGTCCCTGTACAGGGTCCAGGAACTTCAGCTTAGTATAGCGCTGGGCAGAGACAGCCCTGCAGAGTCAGTATGTGGGGCTCTTGAGAGGAAAGGGACCTTGGTCTAGAGGAATGGGACTTTCCTCAGGAGGTTTGAGTGGAAGGACTCCTCGCCTAACCAACTGCCTGCCTGTCTGCCTGTCTGCCTGTGTGCCTCCCTATGTCTCAGACCTGCAAGGCCCAAGAGGACAGACATGGGAAGAGGCAGGCCTCATGAGAAGGGAATCCAGCTACAGGCCAAGAGCAGAGCAAGAGAGCCTTGTTCCCAGGCACATTCCCTTAGAAACTTAGCTCCTCTGACGTCCTAATTTTAGCCTTTCCCCAGCAGGATTCTTGAACTCATTCAATGCAGGTTCTAGGAGCAGAGCCTGCAGAACCAATGCTGGCCCTGAGGAGGAGAGGTGAAGGTGGAAACAGCTTATCCTGTGTTCACCCCCACTCCGTCGGGCTGCACAGAGGGCATGGAGGAAAAAAAATGCCCACAGTCTTTTAACTGGGGGCCGGAGGTAGCTCTCAGCCCACAGCGAGGCTCAACCCTGCCAGGTGATCCCAGGCCAGCCAGAGATGGGGGAGGAGACGCTCACAGGGATGTCAGGCTGGATGGGCAGCTGCGGCCGTAAGCTGCCAGATGGCTTCTGGGCAGGCAGCAGCTCCTACCCATTGACCTGGTGCTGTTTGCCAGGCTCCTGAAGAGCAGGTAACAGAGGTGAGGGAGGAGGAGAGGTCAGAGGACAATGGCTTGACCTGAGCAGAGTTAACAGGGTCGGATGGGGCAGGACAGCTGTTTTCTGATATTTTCTCCCACCCCAAATGGTCTTGGATGAGATTCCATGACCTACCCTGACCCATTCCTGAGCTCAGAATACACTGGCCATCCAGATGGGCCAGGGACAACCTGGCAAAACCTTGCCTGAAATGTCTGTTCAGATCTGAGAGGGAGCGCCGGCGCAGGGCAGAAGCACCAGCTGGCAGCCCAGCCCCGGCTCCTTCAGCACTGCCACCGGCTCACAGAGGGGTGAGACTTCCTGGGCCACTCATTCTCTTGGGGGTTAGGAGTGGGATGTCGGCTGGAAGGAGGCCTGATGGCCAAGCTCACTTCATGATAAAGGGTCCCAGGGCTGGACGTCCTGTCCAGTAGGGGGTACCAGGGCTTCTTAGCCTCTCAGAGTGCATACACACAGCCAAATGGCTGCCACAGAGGTAAAGCAGCAGTTCCGTGGGCTGGAGGGATGTGGACATAGTGATCCTGTGGCTGCTATAAGGGAGCCACCTTGGGCAGCAAGGCCAATGCCCTGGGGAGGGAGGGAGATCAGTCACCTGTAGTCAAATGAGCCATCTTCTTCTTTAGGGTCTTCAGGGCCCAGAGGGACATCCTTCTTTTCTCGCACTGGTTGGTAAGAGAAAGGAAGACAGACAGACGGACAGAATGATTAAGGAGGACATCTATTCTCCAGGGTGCTTCTGAACACACGGCCCAAAGACATCACCCCGGGGGCTGGAGAGGTGGCTCGGTGGCTGAGAGCGCTTGCTGAGTTTGAGACGATAGCACCCATGTGAAAAGCCAGGTGTTGCTGTGTGTGCCTGTAACCCTGGAGCTGTGGGGTGGACACATAGGATTGCTGGGACTAGCCTAGCTCCAGGCTCAGTGAGAGACCCTGTCTCACAGGAGTAAGGCAGAGGATGACGGAGCAGAGCGACCAATACCCTCTTTTGGTATCTGTGTACAAGTGCACACACCCACCCACACCACACCCCAGACACCATCTTGGGCTCAGTGACAAGCTTCCTTTTAATAAGGCACTATTAGTGCCCCCAGGCTCAATCAGTTGCTAAGAAGATTCTGCCTCCTTCACACCCCAAGGAGTCTTTACACCCCAGCTGACAAACCTCTCAACTCCCTGCCATTTCTCCATCAAGTTGTTCCCATATATCAGAGATGTCATCCCTTTCTCTGCCAAAGGCAAATACTCCCTTGTCTGCCCCTTTCTCAGTTGGTTCTGCATTATACTTTTATATATTTCGTCACTGATGACAGAAGTTAGCTTTCTTCTTTCTGGTGGGGGATTGTGCTTCTCCAAAGCTCCAAGCAGAGTTGGAGGGGGGCTGCCCCTTTTGTCTGTGGGATGGAGCTGCTCTCCTATGAGCCTCTCTCGTTGACTCCCTCTCCCTATATGGCTCTCTGGGACCATGGCGTAACCAAGGCCTTTCCTGCTATGATGTGGTCGGTCCCTCTGAGCTAACTGAATGTTGAAGCCAGTTATCTTTCCCACTGTATTCTCAGTACCCAGCCCAGAACCTGGCATACAGCAGGTGCTTGCATGAGGGGTTTGTTGATGTTTGAACGGGATGATCAGCTCACGTGAGAGCCGAGAATAGGCCACAAAACCAGTAGTTGCAGGAAGAGCCCTGGCTCCTTGGTTGCCTGTCTTCTTACTGTATGAGGTGCTTATCCCATAGTTGGAGGGAAGGGGGCTGCCTTTAGAGAACTTTCTGGAAGAGCAAAGGCAGACTCTGCGTTTGTATGGTGGGTTCCTCAGGGGTCCAGGTGCCCCTGACTCAGTAGGACCTCCGTGTCTGGACCTCTATCCAGCTCTGACTTTCTCTCTTGCAGAAGAAAAAGTCTAGATATGGTGGAACAAAGTCAAAGAGTTCCCTGCTCACTGAGGAATGGCATCCCTACTCTCCCTCACCTAGCGGGGGCAGAGCTTCAGGACCCAAGGATCTGTGGGCACTGGGCAGGGAACGAGGGAGACTCCATCGTTCCTCCTCCTACTTGCTTCATCTAAGTTTGCCTGTCCGTGCCCCAAGAGAAAGGAGCATTGGGACTGTGTCTGGTGCTGGGGCTCTCAGGCAGAAGGAGGTTCAGCCTCGGCTTACACAGGATGGCTTACTCTCAGGCTGTCTGTCCTTCTGGTTATTGGCCTTTGTCGCCTGATCCACCCTGCCACAGCCCGATGGCTCTCTTGCTCATTTGAAAAACAAATCATTATTTTCTGAAACAGGAATGGAGGGGTCCTCCCCTTTGGCACTTAAGACCCTTGGGGTACAGAAGAGACGTGTTTCTGTGGGACTTGAAGGGCCAGGGTGCCATTAGCACAGCCTGTCTCCAGCCTCTCCCTGCTTGTCCCCAGAGCTGCTAAATCTGTCGTGACAGGCGCTGAGACAAGCCTCAGCAGGGTGTGGCCCACTATGTGGATTCTCTCGGGATTAGGCTGCTTCTCCCGAGCCCCCTGCTCTCCATCTCTAACATGGTCACCCCACTTCCTTATCTCTGCCCTGGCAGGGTGTCTTAATGATTCTCAAGCCAAAGAACGCCACTTTGCCAAGAAGATAAGAGGTAAACCAAGGGAAGGCAGGTCATCTCAGTAGGAGCCAGGGTTCCTTCCTTGCCTCTCTGGAGCTGCCTAGACTGCACCATCCATTCACCCGGCGCAAATATAATTAACTCACTTTTTTTTTTTTCTGGTAGCTTCTAAGAAGTAGGTCAAATTTGCCACAGGCCTGAAGTTCTAACACTAAAAGAGCAGAGGCCAGAGCCCTGGATCTGGTTGGAAGGGCCTTCCCACCTGCCCATCTCACCTGGGTACTTGCCGCCACGGCTCCTCTTGATGAAGCAGACGATGAGCAGGATCAGAACCAGAAGGGCGATGGCACACATGAGCCCAATGAACCAGCCCTGGGTGGCGATGTCTGCCTGGTTATTGGTGTAAGCTGGCGGGGAGGGTGGGAGGCAAACCATGAGCCATTGCTTGGGGAGCAGGTGAAGACGAAGGTGGGGGAGGCACACAGCAATTGGGCAGATTTGTCCTAGGGCCTGTTGCTACCGCCTAGCAGCTCTCTGGCTCGAGCTACTCCGCTCAAAGGGATGAAAGAAAAATGGTTAAGGAACCAAGGGCCAAAAGATCGGAAAAGAGGCAAAGAAAAGGGTGCAGGGAGCAGAGAAGCAGCAGGCTGAGCAGGCCCTGGAGGATGGAAACATTCACTATAGAGAAGGTGTGGTGTTGCTATGGACTGCACGCGCTGGGACGGCCTGGCGGGACTGCGTGGTGCAGCGTGGCAGCAGGGTCCTGGTGAACGGGCCTGCGCGGTACCTGTCAGGAGGCTGAGCGTTTTCACACTGCCTAATCCTGCTGGAGAACACCTTGCAGGCACAGCCTCTTTGTCCACCAGGCTTTGGCAGTGGCTCCTGGGCCAGATGGAAGTTCAGGTGGCCCAGCTGGACTGTGTGCTTTCTGACAGCAGGCAGATAATTCAGGCCCAGGTGCCCAGGTCACGCAGGCAGTGACTCTGAGTCACCTCACAGGGGATGCTCCTGGTGGGCTGTGACAAGCCAACTTGCCTTTTTTTCTGTGGAGATCATCTCACAGATCCCTTTGCGGTCTGAAGGGAATCCATGTGTGTCTACGAGCAGGAGCCCAAGAGTTTTCTGATGGTGTTTATGCTGTCCAGGGGCTGGGGATTTGGTTTTTGGGAGAGTCTGCTAAGTACCCACTACCCCTTCTTTCTGTGGACTACAGGACAAAGGGGGTAGTTCCTGAAACACAGCCATCATGGGACCTGAGCCTCAAGAAGGGAAGGCTCCAGGGACTGCCTTCCCAGGGCAATACCCAGAGAAGCCCAGAGGGGGCAGCCCGTGGAGTAAGTCATAGCATCAAGCCTCCTCCTAGGAGACACACGGATGGGATCTGTGACACCCTGTGTACATGTTACCCTTTGCCTATATAGGATGCAGAATCAGTTTCATCGTCTTCTCAGGGCCAAGCCAAACACACTATGACAGGAAGGCCCTCTCCATCAGCACTAAGGAGTGATGAGCAGGCCCTCGGTGGCACCCCAGTCCTAGCTGCCCTGCTGTAAAGATGCCTTGCCCACAGGACCCGTGACTGTTAGCACCTTGATCTGTGTATGCCGGGGGGGGGGGGAAGGCCCCTCCCTGTTTCCATCCCTGCTCCTGTCTGGTGTTCCCTACACAGCGACCCCAGGCCCCACAAAGTGTTAAATATTCCCTTGCTTCAACATCTCCAAAACTCCTCATTGCCGTGGGAGGACACCCTGCATTCCTCATCAGGAGGCTCTGACAGACAGCTGGCCCCATCACCTATAGCTCTGCATCCCTCTCCATACTCCAATCCCTCCTCCACTTGCATTCCTGCCCCAGGCCTTTGCACCAACTGTTCTTTCTACTGGAAAAGATCAGAGAGTCTCTCGCAATGACTTCACTGCTTAGCCCTTGTCCCTGCACTAGAGGAAGACATAGACTATCTCATCACAACGTCACGTCATCATTTTGCTGGACTTTGCTGCTCAAGGTCAAGGATTCCCCTCATCCCTCCCCCATTGCCCTCTAGACCGCCCACCCTTCCCTTGATCCTTCCTGGGACCTGGAGAGCCCGAACCTACACAGCCTCTGCAGCTGTCCCTTCCTTAGGTGTCAAAGGTCTTTTCTCCTCTCTCCCCCGCCAAGTTTACTTGGGATGCAACACCTTGGTCCTTCATTCCTGTAAGGTCCTCTGGACTCCCAGCATGTTCCATTTATTCATCTTTGCTCGTTTCTTTGTGTGTCTTAAAACACAAACCTGGAGGAACCTGTCGGACCTTCTGAGATGTCCCATGCCCTGTTCTGATCAGATGGTCCTATCATCTCTCATGGCTTCCAGGTCCTGCCCTGTTCTGATCAAGTAGATCCACCATCTCTCACGGCCTCCAAGTCCTGCCAAGTCGGCTCCTCACAGGAAGCTGGCTTCACGATGCTGTAACAGCCATGTCTCAGTTACTGTTTCGAGCGAGCTGACCTCTCCCACATCTTCCTCCCCACCCTGACTCTGACCTCAGGCAAGCCTTAACTTTGAGTTGGCAATCCTTTGTCCCCACAGCCAACTCCACAGCTGTGAGTTCAACACTCTTCCCTAACCTGTTGGCCTGAATTTCCATGCATGTTCTACATTTAAGGGCTGTTGCCAAGCCCTCCAAAGCAACTCTGATACTGATGTACTGCACCCATGCATGTCAGTACCCGGGGTGCAGCAAGGCTAGTAGGACCACTCCCACATGCCATTCAGACAATGCTTCTCTCATTTCCTGCCTGTCTGGCCTTCTTTGTGCCTTGTTCCCACACCACCTAAGACTGTAGACTGGCACCTGGCACCCTTCACATTCTCTCCTCCCTCCAGATCTTCAATGAGGGCCCCAGTCTCTGGACTAGACTCTCACTCTTCCTATTCCACACAAATGAACATTTAATTGTTTCATTTCCAATTGTGTTACTCCAGTCTTGAGAGCAGGGTGTCGGGACCCTCCCAGTATGCAGGATAATGAGATCACGTAATGAGTGAGCAGTGACTACTTACAGATTAACACAGTCACTTAATCCTAAGGTAAGCAAGATAAACTGAGACCCCACTGGGTTTTCCCCACACCAGCCAGTGGCCACGTGGCTCCTCCTTTCTACGTACCATGCCTAGGCAGTAGGTGAGGGGATTACTTCACTTGTGTTTGGACAGTGGCACCCATATTTTGCAGAGAGGTTGGTTTGCATCTCTGCAACGACCCGTTTGCACCCCCATCTTCCTTGTGTTTGTTCTGATACTCTGGCAGACATCTCCACGACATGCCCTTTCTCTTCAGAAAGAAGGTCATGAGGCCTGGGGAAAGTGGTTACAGGGGCAGTTTAGAAAGCAAAGGCAGAGTTCCCCTCCTGACAGTACCAGGCAAAGTTGAAATGTAGCTTCAGAGTTGATAGGAAAATGTAAAAATAAAAATAAAAATTCTTGCAAACCTCAGACACAAAACCAAGTGGGGCCAACTGACAACACCTTACTACGAAGTAAGTTGGTTCCTCAAGAATAGAAAGCAGTAGAACAATAGAACGATCTCAGCTTAGACTGAGAGCAGGTCATTTTAGTGGGGCTCCAGAGGTACTATACTTGACCACCAACGCCACACTCATTGATCTGCGGAACTGGCCTGGAGATGCCAACACTATCAACCTCCAGAGACAGCATTCATACTTCCCACCTCCAACCAGAAACGACAGCAGCTTCTCTTTTTTCCTAGTAAGTCCAAGTCCAAATGCCGCCTTCTAAGCCATACCTGAAGCAAGACTAGTCTTCCCTATGGCAGCCAGAGGGACTGCCTTGGAGCAAGCTTCCATCTAACTATTCTATATACCACACTTTGCAAAATTAGCCAGCCTTCCCAGGGTTGGGCTATGTTTTTGAGACTGGAACGGATTATATTAGAAACATAACTTTCTCAGTCTGCTTTTGTCTGTGCCTTACGTTGACTGAGCCTATAGTCACCTATACTGCCTTAACCCTGGGCGGTGCACCAAAACCACATTTGTGTCAGTCCTGCTGGAGACTCAGAGTCAAATCAAGTATTAGGCTTGGTACTAGGGGAAGTTGGCAACTTGGAGAAAATGCATTTGTCCATAGTTGTTAACCTCTCTTCAAATGGTTGCTAACAAACTCATTTTATTCAAACATAATACGAATGAGTCATTCCATGGGCCTTGGTGCCAATTCCAATTTGGACAGATGTTAATTTTACTTCTCCCTGGAAAACTTCATGAAACCTCCAACCTGCTTTTAAGAGATGGGAGGTTCACTAGCTAACCAGACAGTTCCACTGGACTCCCATGTGTGGCTAGAGGAATCTGGCTTGGCCATACACAACAGGCTCATCATTGAAAATCACTCTATAAATGGATGAGCCACTACTATAACAGCGATGACTTTTCCTCACACACAGTGAGGTTGTCCTTCCTCAAGTCCCATGTCACCTTTCCCCATACACCCTGTCCATCCTACAGTGTCTCTGGTCTCCATTAGGTCCGCGTTGTCTGCTGCCTGATTCCAATGCTTATGCCAGCTCCAACGTCCCAGTGGGGAAGCATGGATGGGCCTGTTAGCATCTAGGGTCATGTATTTGTATCTGGCTTCAGATGCTTTAACAAGGGGTGATTGAGTTCCCAGTGTGATCTTTCTGCTGAGGGTTAGAAATCCTGCCAGCATCCCCAGAAGTCCTTTCTCCTTCCTTCCTGAACCACGGCAGCATGTCATCTCCAGACTAAAGTGACGGCCTGTGGTGGTGGGGGCCCAGCAACGTTCAGAAAGCTCTGCTTTGATGAAACACAGAGAGGGTTTGTGTGGACTTGCCTCTGGAGTCCACCTACAGGAAACTGTTTTGACACAGGTTTGCAGGCACACGCAGACTTTAGAGACTTAAAACATTTTCTTTTCTGTGTGTGGTTTGCACACAGTTTTAGCTGGCCTAGGAGGAAGCAAGAAGCCTGAAATCAGAGACAGGGGACTGAGTGTGGATGCTCCAGCTTGCCTGAGAAGGGGTCTGGGAGGACTTGTGAATGCTACCCGCTTCTGTGGATCTTAAGGCAGGGAAGCAGACAGGGCCTCTCCAGATTCAGCGCAGGGAAAGAAACACAGGTATTGATGACAATATTCAGAACCAAGTATCAGCGGCCATTATTCAACCCCCAGCCTCTAATACTGCATGCTTAATACTTGAAAAAGATTGGGCCAAACCCAAAGGGAGGGTCTGGTCCTTTTCTCCCTGGCTCTCTCTGGTCCTTATCCACAGCACCAGAGAGGCAGAGCTCTCAAGACAGGTGGTGCTGGCCTCGCCAGCCTTTCTAGGATGGAGTTCTACCCTCAGGTATCATCTCTGCTTCTTACCCATGAGCTAGACTCAAGTCTATAAAGAAACAAAATCCAACACATCCAAGAGTTTGGGATCTCCAACCAGGTCAGAGTCCAGCTACCTGTTCTACTTCGTCAGCTGCCTAGACGCATGGCTTCCCATGTAACAAAACGGCCTGGTTGGTCACTCAGATGCCCTGCCCGAGTGCACCTGGCTCATCTTAAGCAAGGAGCTGCACACTCAGATTCTGTGGGCTGGACTGGTAGAGGCACAGCAGGGAAGACACACCAGGAGGGGCCAGGCCAGCAGAGGCAGAGCGAGCGGGATGCAGATGGACAGTGGCTCCCTACAGACAAGTTCCCAGCATTGGCCTCATGTGGCTGGCCGAGGGAACGGTCATGAATATTCAAGCCAGCATTCAGAAATTCACATAAATCATTGTGGGGCTCCCCCATCCTGTGCGTCTAATAACCCGCATCTGACTAGGCCATCCCTAGAGGCGAAGGCTGATCCTTTTCTCTCTTAATCCCTTTCCCTACCTCCGCTTAGCCCCAGGGCTTCAACTTGGCTGTGTCTCTGATAGGAAAGATACACACAAACCCACACCCGCAGACAAACAAGAGCCTCTGTGCTCTGCAGATTCCCAGCTACCCCCACCAGAAAAGAAATGTCTAAGCCCGGCCCCTTCTAGGTCCCTAGGGCTCCAGGTCACCTAGCCATTTGCTCTAAAGATGATGCTTCTCTCTCCAGGCTGAAGCTCCTACAGAGCCAGACTGTCATCCTGTCCTAACATGATTAAAAATCAGAAACAACAGCCCAAACCCACTTACTTTTAGGCAGGACAAACTTGGAGGGACATTAAATAAAAACAAAACACACTGATGTCGGCAAGGCAACAACACACACATTGGTCCCAGGTTTGGATACTGGGGAGACTTATGAACCCAGACCCCGGGCTGCCCTCTTTCCCTCATTCTGTCTGGAGAGAGCAAGCTCCCAAACAGTGGTGCAGACCCTCCGGCATTCCCCGGGGCCCACACACACAGTGCATGCACTGAGTTCTTTGTTAGACATAGTGAGGAACCAGGCATCCCCTGTCCTCATTATTCCGTCCTTTGTTTCCCACTTAGCCCCCCCCTGGCCCAGAGTCTGCCTTGCTTTCCACCGAGGCATGCACACCGGACTCTTCTGACTTCCTGCAGGCCAGAGGCACGCCATGCAAGGCAAGGAATGGGGTGGAGATGAGACCTGTTCCCAAGAAGAGACAAGCAGGAAGCTGGGGATGAGGATGAGATGCCCATGCTTGCGGGGGATGGCAAGGCCAGATCCCCTCTCACCTGTACTGGTCATAAAGGTGATGACGGTACTGCTGATGCCCTCGTTGTCCCGGGAATACACCCGCAACGTGTACGTCATCCCGGGATAGAGGTCTGTCAGCTGTATAGGCTGGGCCTGGGCCTTAACAGGGACAGTTTTTTTCGTATGGTTGCCTGGGGAACAGAAACCTAGGTCAGCTTACAGCCAGGCACCAGGAGCTGGAGAGAGTGTTTAGGTCCCTGTTCACCTGTCAAAAGCAGAGAGGTGGGGTAAGGGGGCTAAGGCTCCCAGAGTTTTCAGTCCACCACACAGAACAGGCAGCTCCCTGGCGTCCCAGCATGCAACTCTCTTATGTGAAGTCTCCCCCTGAAGTCTTCCTTCCTCACCAGTCTTAGCACTAGGCATATCAAGACTGGCTGCTTTGGCCTTGACGTATGTCAGCTGCTTTGGAAGTGGCTCGCTTTCTGTGTGAGGGCTTCCTGGAGAGCCAGCATGCTGGCGAACGCATCACATGGTTAGTGTCTCGCACGGAGGCGAGACGGGATCCTTGGCTTTCACCTCATTCTCTTGGTTTCACCTCTAACTCTTTGCCACATCGCAAAGTCACACATCAGACAACATAGCTATATTGCTGGGTTGTGGGAGGGAAGGATGGTGGCAGGAAGTGGAAACCATCCAGACCTAAGTAGGGACTGCAGACCCTGAGGATCTGAAGCCCTCCTCCGATCACAGAACCCAGCATCGGGGTCTTGTTTCCTGAGAGTTCTTGGGGAGAGGGACTACTTCAGCTGTGTTCTCTGGTTGGAAGCTTATTGGCTTCACTGCTTCTAGCACAGGTTAGAAAGGTGTGGGCTTCACCCTGCAGAACCAGGTGCCCTTGCCACCTTCTGCATTCCATTCAGTGTTTGTGTGTTTGTTTGTCTGAATCCCAAGCTCTGAGAGAGTGCCCAGCTCATCTTGAACCACTGGCTGTCTGGTCTGTGTCTGCTGCTTCCCACTACTCTGTGAACAGAGAGCCGCTGCAGCTCAGGTCTGTGCCCGGGACCATGTAGCGAAGGCATCAGAACACCCAGAGTCTCAGGCAGGAGAGTAACTCAGAAACAAGAACCAGCTCACTTTCGGATACTCAGAATCCTCATTCTGGACAAGAGTGGATGCAGGTCACAGTCCACAGGCCCTCTACAACACATGCATTCGCTAATGGCTTTGGAAGTCCCTTCCTGTGCAAGTCTGCTCCTTCCACCTCTGCTCTCTCTGGCGAGATCGATTTCACGAGACCACAATGAAGCCAGACTAAAAGGCTTCTACGCCTGGGGGACTTCAACAGGATCTCCTTAATGGGCATCTACCACTTCCCGCCACTGCTGCACCATTGCCGCCACCCCCACCCCACATAGCAATGCTTACTGTCGATGTACTCAACCACAAAGTCAGTTCCAGGCCTGAAATTGTGCTTCCAGGTGATGTTGGCCCATTTACTGTTGGGGAGCACCGTGACGTTCCAAATGGACTGTTCATCGGGGGCTGGCGGACGGGTTAGAAGAGGAGTTAGTGGTGAGGAGAGAGGCACGCAGCCCAGGCGACTCAGAGAGGCACGTTTGTTCACATGCGTGCATACTCTCACACCCAGAGTCTGCTGGGAAAGGGAGGAGTCAGGAACAGCTGTGCTACACCGGGCCCAACAGAGCTACAGGCTGTGGTCTTGACTGCCAGGCCAAAGGTACCCAGTGATGCCCAGGAGCAGCAGCCAGGGAACCTGTCTGCAGGTGACGGGGGATCAGGAAGTTGTCTCTCACTCCTCACAGGAAGGGGTTAGGAACAAGGGCGGGTTTTCAGTCCTACCACCTGAAACTCTAATCTGGGTTTATTCCCTCGTTGGATCCCTTGTCAGAGTTTGAACCCGTGCAAGGAAAGAGGCAAAGAAATTGCCCCATGGTCAGGATGCTGGTGGGGGGTGATGGTGGTGGAGGGGGGAGGCTTTCCTCATTCAACTGGAAGGAGGGGAGCTGCAGGCATATGGCTCAGTACAGGATGCTTCCTGGGCATGCGGGTTCCATTCCCAGCACCACCAGAAGAAAATCATGTAAGAATGGGTTAGTATGAGTGACTAAACACAGGGAAACCCTCCTGGCTTTCTGATCCTAGAGAATACTCATCGGGTAACTTTGATCTGAGGCCCTCGGGTTAATGAGAGCCTGGATGACCTGTATTGTGCCCTAGACCCTCAGGGTCCCTGGTACAGTCAGAGCCGATGTCCCTGACACAGGCTAGATGGGACCAAAAGAGGATGAGCTTTCCTTGGCATCCAGCCCTTTAGTGTCCTCTATATGAGGAGAATCCTGCTTGTTGAGAGCCGTCGTTGAGGCTTGATTGCCTCATAACAGAGAGGACGTTAATTATCAGGCCCCCCAGGGGGCTGGGAGCCACTTTATCAAAGCCAAGGTGCTGTCTGCAACCGTAGCCCACATGCAGGAGAATGGCAGTAGCCTTCAGATGCCAGAGTCCCAGAAGCCTGATTACCACATTTCCCAGCAAAGATGGAGCAGCAAAGGAATTGCAAGGATGCTTGTAGTTCGAGGGCTTTACAAACGTGGCTCCTGCAAATTTAATTAGAATGCAAGGGGGGCACTGTCACCAACTGGGTTGTCAGGCCTAAATGAATAGAGTATATTGGCGATGCATTTATTCATTATCTAGCTGACATGTGATTGAGTCTGCAGGGCTGAGGAAGTGATAAAAGATTTCCCGATTTTCACTTCAAAGAAGTGTTTTTTTTTTTTTTTTTCCTACTGCAACCCTGTCAGGTGTTGTTTGCCCCAGGTGAACACAATGTGCGGCAAGTGAGGGGCTGAGAAAAAGGCTCTACTAGTGGCAAGAAGGCCTGCTGCCTGGGAGGGAGGGAGCCAGGCTTCTTTTCTGCTGCGTGTTCCGTTTTGATCACACTGGCTGCTTTAGTAATTCACTCGTCCTGCAAGTTCAAGGATCTTGTAATAGTCACAAAGTTGATTGGTCCTGATTTGGGGGATCTTTCTTGCTCCTTACCTCTGGACCCTGTACCTCGAGACTTTGCACCTAAACAGCCTGACCCCTAGGGTAATACTGAGCCAAACCGAGGGAATGAGGAGCAGGTGATGCTAGGGAGAGACAGAAGTGAGTAAAATGCTTGGCGTGCCAGCCTGTCAGACTGAGTGTGGATCTCCACGCTCAAATAAAAGCTGAGCACAGGAGCACACGTGTCTGTTACCGCAGACCAAGAGATGGGATGTGGATACTCGCAGGCTAGCGTGTGCAGCAAGCAGCAAAGGGCCAGAGACCCTGCCTCAAATCCAGATAGTTGGAAAGCCAGCGCCTACTCTCAAGGTTGTTCTCTCGTCTTCATGTATGGTCCTGCATTCACACATACTAACATACATGCAGTAACACGCAGGCATGCACACTCATGCATGCATACGTGCAGGCAAGCACACACACACATCATACACACACAGAGAAAAGAAAAGCCCAAGCAATAGGAGACCGAGATGATTTTGGGGTGGGAACCATACAGAAGGGTCCGGATGATGACTGCTAAAGAACTGGGGTGCTCAGAGGAGGGGACCGTGAAGGTGAGCACTCAGCACTTTTGAAACCAAAAGGAGGCTATGATTAACATGCACTGTTCCACGGATTCCTAGCACACCAAAACTAGGGAGTAGCACCCAAATCTAAAAACAACACAAAGGACGACACCCTGAAAAGGTGTTATGAAACACTGCATGTTAAGATTTAAGACAAGATGAAGATGAATTTCATCTAAAAGATTCCTGGGGAGCTGAGAAACCTCACAGCTGTCCCCAAGCTCTCAGGGCTGTGGCCAGGCCCTCTGCAACTTCAGACGGGGTCTAAACCTGAGCTGTGAGTCATAGGGCCAGTCCTGCCTGGTTTAAGAGTGATGTTTCTAGGTCAGGAATTGCCAGGGAGCAAGACTCATTGTTTCTGAATTCTTGGCTCACTTCTGTGAATTCAAAGCACTTTAAGGATTCAAAGGCCTGAAAAAGATGCTTCACTATGCCCTAGAGGGCAGCAGCCCCTAAGGCACTGACAGCATCTGATTGTGCAGAAGGCATCTCCTGAGTTGACTTCCCCCCGAATTTCATGTTTATGTTCTAGCATTGTGCCTGTAAAACACATCAGCATTTCCGAGTGCTGAGGAACACATTGGCTGTGAATCACTGCCTCTGCCTGAGGTTCCCTTAACACCACATCGTTGAGCTAGAGCGAATACTAACAGGGACATCATCTACATCCAGAGGCTGAGAAGTGAGTGTTGGGAGGCAGTGAGGCTGGGGGAATGGGAGCATCCCAGGCATTTCCTGGCAGTCTTTTTCCAGCTGCCCTCTGGGCCCAGGAAGGTCGAGACCCTCTGCTCTACGATAATAGGAGACTGATGCTTGATATTCAGAAATGACTGAATTCTCCAAGGCTCTTCTATTCTCAAAGTCCAGGGACCCTAAAGGCCATCCCAGAACTCCTGCAGTTCTTCCTCCAGGTATACATTTTAGCGGTGTATGGAAAAGAAATGGAGCATTGTTGGGCACTAAGACAAGACCTGGGAACACCGTTTCCTGCATGCTCTAACTTTCGAAAAGAAATATCTGCAAGAATTCCTTGAGGACAGAGGTGCAAGGAAGGGGCAGGGGCTCCAGGGCGAAGCAGCATGGCGTGACAGCCACTCCCTCCTCCTCTTCTAGTCTCTGGCCCTAGAGGTGGACAAACACGGTGCAGCCAGAAGCTCTCTGGGCCAGGCGCACAACCACTAGATCCTTCCCTTCTCACCACATCTGTTCCTGAGTACCCATCCCTAAACTGACGATTTGGCATACGATTGAGGTTCTCTCTGTCGAAGAACGGCAGGATCTGACTAACATAAGAAGTGCTGAGTGGTGGGCGACCGCCCCTGTGTGCTCAGGGTGGGGACTCTGGGCCCCGTGTACAAAGTAAAGCATAGGTGGGACTAGTCAACATCACCCCAGAGCCCACCGCTCAGCTGGAGAAGTCTGGGGTTGTCTGGAGAAACTAGGAGGTGGGCTCAGAGGGGCCAGGAGCATGGACGATGCACCATACCGGTTTCGTGAATCTTAGTCCCAATGGTGGTAGTGAGAGGACTCTCCGTGGTAGTGGTGGTGGTGGTGGTGGTGGTAGTGGTGTTTGCGACAGTGGTTGTAGTAGTTGTGGCGACAGTGGTGGCGATGGTGGTAGGTACGGCAGTTGGGATGATGGGGACTGTAGTGGCTTCACTGGTGGCAGCAAGGGCAGTAGCATCAGTACTGCTCACTAGGCCTGTGGCACCCACAGTAGTCGGGGGCAACGTGGGAGGAGCTAAGAGGGAAATGGGAAATAACCGAGTCTGGTTGGTCTGGTAGCCCCCAGCTAGCACATCCGGCCCCCACGTGCAAGGCAGGCAGCCCAGTGGGAAGATGGGTTCAGAAGTCAGAAGCCTCCCCAAGCATCCGCACTGGTCCAGGAGGACCCCAGCAACTGATATACAGCCATGGAGGGGAAGAGAATGAAGCCGGTGTGGGCTTCATTTTCTTCTCATGGTCTGTGTAGTTTGAAGCACCCAGCATGCATCCAACCAGGGACCAGGATAGTGGCCGAAGAACACACTCACTGAATCACTTGAATCCCAAGGATGGCACAGAGTATGGGCCCCCACACCACCCAGAAATACTATGTGGGTCCAGTCCTGGAGCCTCAACTCAGAGGAGATGTGGGCAGGTGACTGGGATCTGCCCAGCAGCATGCCTCTTCTAACCCTTCACTCCAAAGTCCCTCTTTTATCATCATTGTGGTTTCTGTCCGCCTCTCTCATCTCCCCCTTCTTTGTCTATTGGCAGCTGCCCCCACCCCTGCACCGAAACTTCTAGTGCTGCCTTTCTGTCTAGGATGCTTAGGGTCCATGCACCCCAAGTCCTTCCTGTTCACATTAGAACCTAGAGACAACCTTAGTCTCCCAGCCACACAAAGACACACAAATCATAGCAACAAAGGACTTGAGTGCCAGGCTCCCTCTCTGTGGAAGTCTTCATCTGGGTCACAGCCAGGCTCCTATGTGGCCTGACTTGCTCATTCTCCACCTCCATCGAAAGTTGACTTTTCATATTAGTTGGCCCTGGGGCCTAGTCCACAGATGCAGGCACTTTTCCATACTGTTCCTCTTCTACAGAACTGTCAGGGAAACTAGCGAGGGGACTGCTCTCCATATGTTCAGGGTCAGGACTTGTTCAGTCTCATAGTGTGAGGGTGACCAGGCTCTCTCTTGTGATGTCACTGCTAATGATCTGACCTCTGTTTACTCTGTGGCGTTGGCAGTAGGCAGG
Source organism: Alexandromys fortis (assembly GCF_014885135.2). NCBI lineage: Eukaryota > Metazoa > Chordata > Mammalia > Rodentia > Cricetidae > Alexandromys > Alexandromys fortis. Next base: position 6,262,958 of record NW_026067940.1, on the reverse strand, counting down.
GACTTAGACATAAACAGTAACCCAAACTTCTGAGGAATCGTGATGTCTCACTCTGCCTCAGATCTCCAGAAATACTGAAAAATAATCCCCCCATGCATCTCCCATCCTAACAGAAGAGGGCTAGGCCAGGGATGGAAGGGGGAGAACTTTCCCCAGAAGAGTCAGGCTCCTGAGCCTAAGCCGTTTCAACTAGAACCTGACATATTGAACTTCCCTGGGGTCTGGTGTTATAAGCCCTTACTGGGAAGAAGGACACATTTTCAAGGCCCCTGAAGCTTCCCTACTTGCAAAATCAGAGCTATTAATGGCCCTAAGTGTGGGGACCACAACATCACACTGGGAAGATGACTGTCCATTACATCTCAGCGAATTCAAGGAACGTTCAGGGTCAATAACACTGCATCCCCCACCTCTAGCAACTTCCAGGCATCAAGAAGGCACAGGGAGGAGAGGGCAGAGTGGGGGACAGGGGGCGGAGAGAAGCCTTCCTCCCTTAACTTTTTTTTTCCAGGAGTTGTGTTCAGCCCTAGGCCAGAAAGTCACCTCAGCATGAAGGGACTGACTTATCCTACCCACCTACATGCTTGGAGAAGCAGGGATTCACGACCAGAAAAGCGGACAGACTGGGAAGTTCATGAAGCTTAGCTGCCTCAGGGCTGGCCCCATATCCACCATGACCTTGGTCATAAGCGACAGACAGGAAGAGATTTTGTCCCTCTGAGCAAAGCAGCTCTCATTTAGCTCTTTATGAATGATGTGTTTTCTAGTACCTTCTGCCAGATGAAATGTTCACCAGGCCCTCTTCTCTCTGGCTATCCATAAGGTGTCATGAGAAAATACTCCTAGTCATGGGAGCCACTTGCCCTGTCCCATCACACAGCCCGGGGACCTGCGTTTCCTTTCCCTCAGGTACAATAGCTGCTTGTTTCCCAGGGCCCATGAGTGCAAGTCCATTTTCCTCTGGGTCCTCCTGTGACCGCATCCTTTAACACACAGGGATGCACGCTCGCATCTCTCCTATTCCCTCTGAGCCACGTTTCCCAGGGCAGTCCAGCAAATGTCCTGGGACAGAGATGCTGAGAGGTTAGAACAGGCTTCCAACTTTGTTCTGCAGCTTGGAGACAAGGGTGAGAGGGGACTATGTGGACGCTCCTACCAAGTATAAAGTATATTCTCTGTGGTGATAGTACCTGGGTACTTTCCCCTGGGCTCTGAGGCAAGCGTCAGGGTGTAAGTGAGAAGGAGAGTTGGGGAGGGAGGGCAGGAGCTACTGGCAGCCTCGAGGGGTGCCCCCAGCGAGGTTCTATAAGAAGGAGATCCTTAGAGACCACAGCTGGCAATTCAGCATGCCCTGGCGCACTCACTGCTGGGTCCATTATCTCCAGGATGGAGGGCTATAGGATACAGGGAGGGCAGAGGCCAAGGGGAAGGCACTGGAGCCAGAGAGAGAATGGTCCAAAGCTTGGGACAGGTACGAAGCCTGAAACAGGTAGGAAGGAAGGGATGAACTTTACACAAAGAAACTGGGATAGCCCAGGCCATTCAGAGCATTTGAATCCTGGACTGAGCTGGAGAGACAGTGGAAGACTGGTGAGCCCTGAAACAGGGCTGGCATAAACGGAAGGGACTACAGGATAGGCAGACATATTCCTATGCTAGAATGTCATTTTTAGTCACAGAAGGAACTGTGAGTTTGGTACTGATTGGTGGTCACAGCAGGCCAGCAACTAGAGGGAGCAGTGAGTGTCAAGTCCCTAAGATGGTTTTAGGGCAGTCTAGATCTAGAAGCCAGGAGTCGGCCAAAATAGGATGGGCCAACCTTATAGACCATCTAAGGTCCCAAGGAAGTTACAGGGCTAAGGACCTGAGTACTGGGGGGAGAACTGTGCAGAGATGGAGAGATGGCATATCTTGCTCCTTTTCTCGTCCTCCTAAACCTGCCACGGAGCCGAGTTTCTATCAGCTACCCACCCACCATTTGCAGATCTGCGTCAAAGACAAGAACAGCTCCCAGACATTCCAAGATGGAATGTTCGCTCCCAGATTGTCCACATGGTATGAAGACTACCCCAGCCAAGTCACAGATTGTTAGACAGATGGGCCGCAACCCTAGCAGACTGAAGATACAGGTGGACGAGAGGGATTATCTTCACTGGGCAATATAAGAACCGATCAATCTCGGGGGAAGCGCCGAGGTTTGGTGAGGATGAGAGGGAAGAGGATGGTGTGCTGGACGCTGCTGCTCCTTTGGAAAACGTACCCAAGCTCTACTGCCCCCTGAAGGCGTTGTGTACACAAAACTGAGAACATCTGATATTACTGGCATGGCTCCGCTACAGAAAGGTACAATCTGCCCTTCCCAGAGCTTCATGTGGAAACGGAGCCTGGGAAACATTCTTGATTGACAGCAGAGACCCTGGGCCCACTCTGCATGGTGTGATGAGTTTAGATCTTTTAAAATTGGAAGGAAGAAGTGGAAGGGGGGTTGGAATGGCACCTCTCATTCGCCCTGCGTTGGCAGCTCACAGAAGGACTGCAGAGACTGCCCTCTGCACGTGGCAGACTTCTTGCTACTGGATCCGGTACATTGGGTCTGGAGTGCCAGAATGGGGAGGGAGGCAGAAAGATGCTTTGAGTTGACTTGTCCCAAGTATCTGCTGTCACAATTGTGGAAGAGATTCACACAGGAAGACAGGGCATTCGTCCCTCTAGTGTGGCAAGAATTGTTTGCTCTATGGTCCCCAGACCTCAGACAACTCTGTATCTCACATCCTGGAAGAGGGCTTTAGGTCTTGTGGGGAAGCACTGACCTGGGTGGCTGGCCTAGTTGCTGGTGGGGGAGTAGGGTTGAGGGAAGGAAGCTTGGTGGTGTTTTTTTAATTACTGGCAGATCTAGCTGGCAAACCATGAAAACATAAGGAGGGTATGCAACAGAAGCAGAACCAACTTAGGAAGGAGCGGGGGTGGGGGAATAAATGGGCATAGGTAGGAAAAAAACCCAAGAGGACTAAGCAATACATAGCAAACTCAGATTCCTACCTGGCTCTTGATTCCCTCACCCAAAGCTTGTGTCTTTCCAAAGCTTGTATCTTCCTAGAGCTTGCTTCTGCAGGTACCAGTGTGTCCTGGCTTCTAGCCTTTGTAATATCCTAGGCATTCTGTCCTCAGCTCCCAACTCATGGAAAAATTCAAGCTCAGAGGACCAGGAAAGGATCCCTGGCGTCCCTCGCCTAGTTCTCTGGCTTGAGGCCTGCCCTCTACAGTAGAGCCCTTTGACCAACGACATGAGGACTGAAGGGTGACATTGTTAGCAGGTGCCCAGCTCCTGACCCCAAAAGGAGAGGTCTCTCTCTACACCACATACTGAGGAGCTGAGTTTCTGGGTCAAGGAAATCTTCAGTCCCTGACACCCAGTGAGACTCCAGGCCCTGGAGCCTGCTTCACTCACAGACATGCTTGCTTATTCTCACTGAGCAGAACATATGCTAGCTGGTGGAATGGCGCTGGGTCCCCTCCCCTCCCATGCAGCATGCAAGGCTAGCATGCAGCGTGTGCTCACCCTTTCAGGGGACTGTGGCACCATCAGGGCCAGGAGCCAGCTGTTCCCGCTATAGTACGTCTTCTAGAGCTATCTATATGCTCAGAGATGGCAGGTCCAGCAAGACTCGGGTGGCCACAATAGGTAATCTACACACGAGACTCCTTCCAAGCCAGTCTCCAAAGTAGGGGCATGCATTATGTGAAAGGAGGGGGCATGGTCACCTCCTCCAGCCACCTTACTTCCCAGTCTGGCTTCTCCACTGAAAGGGTGAGCCTGGAGCATGCTTTCAGCCCGAGTCACTGTCTCTTGCTGGGCTCTGGCCAGCATGGGCTCCACCTGCACTGCCCCATGCCGTGCCCGTTACCTCTGTTGCTGGTACAATACCTGCAGTTGGAGTAGCTTCAGATACAGCACCCAAGATGGCCAGAGAGAGAGAGAGAGGGAGAGAGAGGGAGGGAGGGGAGAGGATGAGAGGGAAGAGAAAACATAGGTGAAACCACAGAAGACAGCAGAAAGGGTCTGGCTCAAACCTGACTCCAGCGCTATTACTATGGATGCTAAATGGTGCTCTGGGAGTCATGCTCAACCCCGCTGGAGTTGGGTGGGTTCATTATCATTTGTCTGGGGCTTAGAGACCTTTCTGATACATCACATCTCTGCCCATATTCAAGGATTTGCCACGTAAGAGGTAGCTGGAGGCACAGGTCAGGCAAAATGTTGTATTTACAGCTCCTTTTCCAAGGGTGTGTCCTGTGCTGGCTGGGTTAAGTGACCCCCTAAGATGCTAGGAATTGAGGATGTAGATGTAGGTGGTGCACGAGCAACCGGCTAGGCACAACGATAGCCTCTGCACCTTCACAGTAAGTGCTGGGCAGCAGCAGGGGAGGGGTCATCTGTAGTGACATTACATTTGTATTGTAATAAATAGAGCTTATCTGAAGTTCAGAGAGCAAAACAGCCACCCCGGTCAGCCTTACAGACCAGGCAGTGGTGACACACACTTTTAATCCCAGTTTTAATTGGGCACACTAGTTTGCCACAAAAACCAGGCAGTAGTGTTGTACGCCTTTAATCCCAGGACTAGAGAGGAATATAATATGGGAGGAGACAGCTCTCACTCTCAGTTTCATTCTGAGATTCCTGGAGGCAGGATCGCCATTTCGGACTGAGGTAGAGGTAAGAGCCAGTGGCTGGATGTTTTGCTTTTCTGAACTTCAGGTTGAACCCCATTATCTGTCTCTGGGTTTTTATTAATTGTGCTACAGCCACCCCCATCTCAGACTTTCAAAGTATATTGGAGCTCTGCAAGCACCTGGCCTGGTTCCCCACGACCTCAGTCTCCCCCAGTAATTCTACTTCATGAAAATAGGAGCCAAATATGACCAAGAGTTCTGGAACAAATCTCTAAAGAGTTCCACAAATTCCAAAACATCTGTTTTCTTGCTCCCTGAAGTTGCAGGATTCTCCCTATCATGGTCACTGAAGTTGGGCAAAGACTTTGTCTTCTGTCCTGTGCTGGGCAGAGAGGCTTTCTGCATCTCTAGAACTATAAAGAATGTGCCATAGCCTGGCAGTCTCTGGCAACAGATCCAACCAGATACTTACCTGAAGTCCACCAGCACTAACCAACTTCCTGTGTGTCAGGAGGCTGGAAGAGGACACCAGGATTGGGAGGAGACCAGAGAGGGACACTGGGGACCGGCAGTCTTCTAGCTTCTGCTAGGTGCTGGCCTGCTGGCCAGAGGAACTCAGGGCTGCTGAGGCAGCATGGCCTGGTGGCCCCCTTGGGAAGCACAATGCTTGCCTTCGATCAGAAGACCCTATCTGGACCGGAACCAGACCACAGGACCCGAGCCTCTCGGGAGGCAAGTATGAGTCTGGATCATGCAGCAATCGCAGGCATATTACCTCTTTTTTATCTCTCCCTTGCATATTAAATCCCCTAAACTTCCTGCCCAAGGCAGCACCTTCATTAGGGCAGAAAGACAACCAGACATTCTTGTAGATGTCTCTAGACTTTATGAAATTTTATTACCTTTATGTCCCTTGCTTCTAGTGCAGTGTCCGACGTGGTACATGTGGGTGGGTGCTCGAGAAATGGTTGTTGCATAGACCACTGTGCCTCTGGAAAGGCAGCGAGCGGGTCCCCACCATTTTAGAAGACGCTGCCAAAGTTTTAAGGCTTCTGCAGGTTACACTGAAGCCAGCATTCATGCAAGTGAGCCAAGAGCGCCCTCTAGTGTACGATTAAGTCAGGTGCAGCTCTTGAGAGGGATCTTAGCAGTGGGGACTTGCCATGACTTAGGGTATCAGTTCACTTGCTCTTTGTGAAGCTGGCTTGGCAAAGGGTTGTCCCAGCTTCTACTCCTCTGTAGCCAGACACCTCACCTTATTCAGGCTGCGAAGGGATAACATATTTCCCGATCTACTCTTAATCTAGTAAAGCAACTTTGATCACTGCCCTTCGTCCTGTCTCCTTGGCCCTTGGCAAAAGGCAGGATGTCCGCAGAGCCCTCAGGGAGGACTCTCAGTTACATTCTTGCCTCCCTCAGTGGATGAGCTGTTTGCCTCTTCGGAGTTGATCAGAACAGTTATTTCTCATGTTTCCCCTGACCTCTTCCCACGTCCTTCCTTATTCCCCTATGAGGACAGACGTTGATGCTAAGCAGCTGAGCAAGTCATGGCATAGTGGAGGGCAAGGTCTGCCTGCATGTCTAAGAGTGATGACTTTTTCAGATACAATACTGGTACCCATCTCTCAGCAACCAAGACAGGCCACCTCTTGCGGTGGGCGAGGCTGAAGATTTGTGGCCTCACTTCCTCTCCATCCTGGAAGGCCAAACCCAGCTTCTGGTGTTTCTCTAGGGTCTTTCCCTCCAAGGGCTGTTACCATGGACCTACCTTCATTCGGAGGTGCTGGGGTCTCCTCTGTGGCTGCTTCTCCAGAGCCCACCTGCGTCCTGGCACTGAGGGAGAAGCGGTAGCGGGACACAGGGTCTGCCCTCTGCACCGAGAACTTAGTCTGGTTGGGAGAGAAGTTTTCCACCAGCTGCTTTCCCAGTTTGGTTCCGTTAACTGGAGAGAGAGGCAAGTGGAAGGTTTAGTACCTACATGGGTTCTAGAAGCGGTGGCCTGAGAAGTTTCTGGAGTTTCTGTCAGGGGACTGGGCACAGGCTCCCTCCCTGTGGAAGCACTGAGGTACTTCCGTTGTTTCCCCCCACCCCAGTCCCTGTCTCTAGCTTCCTGAAAGTCACGTGGTCAGTTCTGAAAGACCCGTTTACACTTCCCAAGCCCTCCGACAAGGTCAAATCTCTGGAATTCTTCTTTTCAAACAGGACTGGGAAAAGTTCCCAGGGCTTTTGAATGCTATTGCCTCATTTGTAAAAGGCCGCCTTCTTCAAAAGGGTCAGTCCAGAGATCGATCAGAGCAGCAGGGAGGGTCCAGGGAGGGCCTGTGGTTGGTTGTTAAAGTGTCAACAACACGTCACCTGGCCCTTTGGTCTTCCCTGTGAGGGGCAGCACTGTCTACACGCTAACAATCTTGAAGTGTGGAGACATTCCTGTTCCACCTGGAGATCCTGAGCTCTGTGGTAAGGACTTCCTGGCCCAGGCCCCCAGTTCAAATCATCCCACAGTAGTCTGCCAGACTACTTTACCAAAGTATGCCTGCTTACAGTGTCTCTGAGCATCCTTGGATGCCTGTGCACACACTGTCTGCCCATAAGATGAAAGTGCCAGTGGGGGAGGGACTCTCCTCCTTAGACTTGTTGATGCTGGAGACTACAAGCTCTCTGAGGGTTGGGATGGTCTCTCTCAATGGACCAGAGGATGCTTTGTCTCCCTCCTGCAGAAGGAGCTGTGTAAGAAGAGCAGGGATTGGGTCTTGCCTGCCCCCTTTAATGACCAGGAACTTTTCCTTGGTACTATTCCCTATGCCATGCCTTCTGCACCCATCCAATGGATGGAGGCTTCCAATCTCCAGCCCTCAAGAAAATGGTGAGAAAGGGTTTGCGATTACATCTGATTGAGAAAAAAAAAAAAAAGCAAAAGGGCAGAACATACAGGCCACGTATTTGAGAGTGTATCCAATCAGGATTCCATTGGGGTGTTCCGGGTGATCCCACTCCAGGTTGATGGTCTCCAGGTTGGGCTGTCGGACTCTGAAACGCCTTGGGGCACTGGGTACTTGGGTAAGGAGTAGGGAGCCAGGAGATGAGGGCAGGGAGGATGAGGAGAACACAGAAAACAAAACACAGGCATGAAGGCATGACCTCAGGTATCCTGAGCTGGACCACTGCTGAAACAGGCCCTAGAACCTTGAGGGCAGAGCCTGCTGCCTGCCTGGTAGGTATTTTCACCTGGTATGAAGCCAAGGGGGCTCGGATACTGCTGATGAGGTGGGGGAAGATGTCAAATGAGTTTTCCTTTAGCAACTACCCTGGACTTAGCACACACTAGGCTGCTTCAACCCTGCAAATATAACTCCAAATCATAGAGCAGCTCCCAGGCGGGGAGCCAACCATAACTGTCTGGTGGCAAGGGTGCAGTTCTCAGTCCCCAGCCAAGGGCTCTCACCACTGGGTGCAGCAGCAGGCTCCAGCTTCTGAGCTGGGAAATATGGATTCTCTGGGGGAGGAGAGAGTGACTCAGGATGGAGCACCTGGAAAAGGGTGGGGGTGAGGGGGAGAGGTTGATGATGGGAACCAAACTGAGGAAGGAGAGACAGGGATAAAGAAAACAAGAGGGAAGAACAAAGGAGAAGAGAAAGAGAAGAGAAGAAGAAAAATGGAACCAGTTAAGGAGGGAGGGAGGCGAAACAGAAGGCAAAGCTCACGCTAAGTGGATAAAAGAAGCTATGGGGAACCAGGATGTGACTAGAACTTTGTAGATGTTTGAGCCACAGGGTTAGCTCAAACCATAAACCCACAGGAGGACGGGTGACACTTGGCAGTACTCCGTACACACAGGCCAACTTCCTGGGAGTGTTTCTTGATGCCGAGGGGAGGCTTGTGCAAGTCTTGGGTGCTGGTACGCAGGACATTGAGGTGGCCAGATGCACGTGTGACCTTCGCCTCAGAGAAGGTGCTGAGGTCAGTCTGAACATCCTGTGTCTGGAACGCATTGGCACACCACACGGATCTCTTCAGACACAAGTTTTGGTAAGGATGGGCCACCTTGGTGATGGTCATCAGCTTGCTGAGGTCACCCCGGCTGTCGTGCCAAACCATGCTGGCGCTGCTCCAGGCACTACCCTCATCCTACCCCACCTTGAAGAGCTGCAGGTCAGACCTACCTCCTTCCGGGGTGGTGAATTCCTTGGTCTCACTGCGAGGCCCATCACCTCTCCCGTTGACCACAACCATCTCCAGCTTGTAGTTACTGTAGGGGAAGAGATGAGCCACCACGCCCCGGGGGCGGTCACCAGGGAAGCTGGCCTGCTGTCTCTTCTGAGACACCCACAGGTTCTTCAGCAAGCTGCTTTCCCTCCAGTAGTAAGCCTTTGAGACAGAGGCAGGCTGGTGAGGAGCCAGGCAGCAAGGCCAGGTTAGTGGTTAGTGGTGGTAGTGACTGGTCCTCCCTTTGCTTACTACAGTGTCCCAGTCTCAAAAGACCTCATCCGCCCCATGCAGGCTGGGGGGACAGCCTTACAGTCCTCACTCACTAGCCACTCATGAAGAGAATGATGCTGACCCTGAAACAGGAGTGTGGTTTCACTCATTTTTGGAGCCATGCCACCTCTTTGGAGATTATGTCCCAGCCGGGTAACGTGCTGAGTGGGGAGAGTCCAGGCCAGAACCACAAATGCGAATCAGGGATCCTGGCGCTGAAAACTCAAAGGCCACCTCGGTTTCAGTTGGATTAGTACAGTGTAGGGAGGCTGCAGGTGGGCATGCAAGGAGCAGGCTGTTCCCAACAGTCGGAGTACGGGCAGCAGTTGGTTTAATTCTCCGAAGCCAAATGATTTCTGTATGGTTGAAGATCTTTAGAGACGGCAGACACATGTCCAGGTAAGTTGGGGCACAGGGCTGTGCAGCAGCAGAGCTTGGATGGGCAGGGTGGCCTCGGAGGGTGGCAGAGGCGAAGGGTATAATGAAGGTCATATTAGCAGTGGGTGAGAAACCACAGGGCAGTTTGCCCCAGCGGCGTCACCAGCGGAGTGGCGAGGAAGTCCAGACTTGCGCAGCTTTGGTAAGTACTTCAGTAAGAAAACTTTCCAGGTTGGTAGGTTAAGGGTTAAAAGTTAACGGTTGGGGAGGAGCTAGGTCAGGGGCACTCAGCCTTCTTTTCTTTCCTTCACTGCCAAGTCCCAATAAGGGACTGACCCCTTCTGTCTGTCCCCAGCTGTCCATCAGCCAACTCTTGATGACCTCAGAAGTCACAGACCCAGTGGAACCCATGGCTACACCCTCCTCACTGCCAGCCAGCTGAAATGCAGCTACCCTCCTGAGGGAAAATCCTACCATTGCTCCCCCCAACCTCAGCCCAGCCCTCTGAGGACACACTACTTGACAGAAACTGCTCCCAGGCCGAAAGCACAAGAGGCCAGGGCCTTCGGAATCTGTGTCGGGTAGCAGAGTTGGCTGCGGCCAAAGGGAGACAGCTTAGAGCCCTTCAGTGGCTTTTCCTGTTAGTGTGGCTTTCTGAAACCAGGTCGGGGAAGCAAACAGCTCAGCAGGAGTCTCTGAGGGCAAGGCAGTAGCTCAGAGGTGCTTCAGTGAGGCACACGAAGATACACATGTTTGTTCAAACGTGCACACCAAACACATGTGTTCTACAGTACCAGCTCAAAGCCAGCACCCTCCTAAGGAGTTCTAGCTGGACTGGACCTTCAGTACACCACGTGTGCTCATGACTGCATGAACATGAGTGTGATGCTCTTCCCAGCAAGGGACCGTGAATAAGATTCTTTCACTAGTGATGGTGCTGCAGCCACCATGATGTCACATTACCCTATATGTGTAGTGATGCTGCGTAAACAGGTCTACTGGGCTGCCAGTGACAAAATCAAAGCAATATGATTGGACTGCTCAGTAAGGAACATCACCAGGTTACTGCTTTACACATTTATAATAAATATTCTCTACGCTTCGTATTTACTCAATACTCTCATTTTCCTGTGTAGTGCCGGGAACTGAACCCAGGTTCATGAATGTGAGGCGAGCACTCTACCACTGAGCTACGCCCCTAGGCCTAACTTTATACTTTATCTTATTTTAAAATGCAGCCTACTGTAAAAACAGTTTTCAGTGTTACATTGGCAACGGCCTCACACAGCTTAAGCTTGCTGTGTGTGTTGACTGCGGTAAGCAGCCATGCTGAGGCACTGGCTTATATCACCTAGGTTTGTCTCAGTACACAGCACGATGCTGGCACTGAGACAAAATTGCCTAATGATGCATTTCTCAGAATATGCCCCTGTTGCTAGGTGAAACATGAACATTTGAATAATATTCATAATTATATGTATGCATGCATATGTGTGCCCCACTGGGTAATTTTGAACTCCAGAAAGCATCTTGAATCAACTTGAGACCCATGAGCGTTCCTAGGGTCCCTCCCAGATCCCCTACACACGCGGCTGCTGCCCCGTGCCCTGGTTAGCGAGCAGGTGGTTAGGCGGGGCTGGGGGCTGGCCTCCTCACTCGGTACTCTCTGAGCTGGCCTTGGACCGTGTCAGAGTAGACCCGGTTCCACTGAAGGCTGATGGCTGTGCTGTTCAAGACTCGGATTTTAACTTCAGTGGGTGCAGCTCTGGGATCTGCAATATGTAGGGACAGAGAGCTGGTTATACAGGTGAGGCTGGTGCTCGGATTCTCGCATCCCCTCTGATGTATTCTGATGGCCTGTTCCTCCACTTTCCTGCAGATGGGCCACTCCAGACAACAGGGACGTCTCAGGACAAGAGGGTGACAATCCAGGCGACCAGAACGAGCATTTGTGGCACCTAGGTGCTGGGCATCTACCTTCCCTTTCATTCTTTAGCTGCTCCCGCTGCTCTGCAGCCTAAGACGCTGCTCTCTTAGCAGCCAAGTACCCTTTCCTCAGGCCTCTTGAGGAGCTTGGCCAATAGGAGGTGCCAACATGAGGGGCCAAGGTGAGAGTAAAGTGGGCATGGCCATTGCCTCCCCTGGCTTCCTCTGCAGGGCTGCAGCCTGACACTGCTGTGCCCCTCTACCCACAGCCACAGCTCCTAGGGCGATGCCCACAAGTGGTGGTGATTCACGTGATCCCCTGCCCCTTTGAGGTTCAAAGGGAAATCACAGGTTCCGGGTGCCCTCAAGAGGCCCAGAGACCTTAGTGTTTTCCTCCAATACTCTTCATATATTTTCAGTAATCAATTCGGCATGCACCAACAGAAACACTATCTGCAGACAGGAGGTGCCCCAGTTTTGTTCAGAAAAGAAGCATGGCTCTGGACCCCTGCTCCGCAACCAGAACAAAGCTTCCACAGTGACGCACAGGTCCCAGGGTGGACAGATGCAGTGGAAACTATGGGGTCATCCAGGAAGCAGGAAATCACACTTACTGACAGACTCCCGTAGGGAATCATCTTCTACCTTAGAGGTGGGCTGGGATAGGCCCCTCTGCTCATTCCCAGTGAGCCCAATCCATGACTGCTCCTGGGCCTTGGTCCTCCCTGCATCCCACTTCACCATCCCTGGACCACACGTGGAGCCCAGTCTTGCCTCCTGCATTCACGCCTACTAAGATCTGCCCTGGCCCTTCCCTCTGCTCATCCCACCACTGCCTTCATCTCTTCTTGGATCAGACACAGACCCAGCTGTTGAGTCTGTATTTTGCTCAGGAGCTGTGGGGCTGACGATGCACCAGGCAGAGGCCATGCATACGCTTTCACGTAGAGGTCTAGAATGTTGGTTTGCTCATACTCAGCCCCCTAAGAAAAGCCAATTGCATGTTCAATTCCAAGGACTGGGAGCAGTTCTGGAATGCTGGGAGATGTGGTGGGTCAGGAAGACTCTGGCTGGTGTTCACTGCCTACCAATCCCCTGCTGTGGGAGTCTAGCCTATGTCCATCTTCCTTGGAGCATCTAAATGGCCCTTTTGAACAGTAGTTCTGATGCCTTCCTTAGTGCCAGCAAGACTTAGCAGTAAAGCAACCTGTCTGGGGACCTGGGAACCTGGGGATCTGGGTTCTATTTTCAAGTGTGACCATTTGTTTGAAATCCTGGACAGGGCTGTTCTAGACTCAGTTTTTACAGCTGTAAAGCTTCAGTTCTGAGCTAAGTGGGGATGTGTTCAAAGACAATTCTCTCCCTGGTGTTACCAGTGATACACGGTCTAGGCCACAGTAGCGTAGTCCTGTCTCCATGGCTGCCCTCCCATGACATATCCTGAGGTTCTCGACCCATGAGAGTGGCCACGTAATAGTTGGCAGTGAGGGTCCTGTTGGGGAAGGGACGTGGGCAGATACTCACAATCTTCTCCTGAGTACCCAATGACGGTGTCAGGCTCGGGACCCTTCCCAAAGTCATTTTCAGCCTGGACTCGGATCTCATAGGGCACGTAGACAGGGGTCTGCCCCACCACGTAGCGAGAGCCCCACACTGTGACATTGTTCCAGGTTTCTCGGGTCTCTCTCCGCCGCCACTTGACAATGTAGCGCAGGTTGGGGCCAAAGGCGGAGGTAGCATTCATGGGCTGTGCAGGGTGAGACAGACAGGCAGACAGGGTAGACGGGGTATTGGCAGAGCCACCCATAGTTTGCCCTCTCCATCTGTACCAAACTCTCTACTCTGCTGCCCTGCTACCGGCCAGCTCCGTTCCAGTATAGATGATGGTATCCTGCATCTGCTGAGCCCCAAAGAGCCTAACATCCCAGGAACTGTGGAGCACTCAGATTTTCTATGACAATAGGTTCACCAGAGACTTAATCACTTTGACTGCGAGCACCACCCACACTGCAGGTGCACCGGGAACAAATGCTTTACTTAGGGCAAACTTCCTCCTACGACAGAAAGAGCAGCGAGCCAAAGGCTGACAGTCATGATCTCCAGAGTCAGAGAGGGGACCCCCAGCTAATCAAGCTACTCCCCTGCTAATGAGCTCAAAATTCCCGAACTGACTTCAGTTCTACCAAAGCTGCAAATCAGTCTTGCCCTTCTCCATGGGAGCTTGTTAAAGAGGACTGGAGCTCATTCACCCTAAGGACCTGGCTCAGGAACCAGGCTCCCAGAGCTGGCCACACAGCGCCCATAGACCAGCTGTCCAGATTTCAAGTTCAGTCCAAAGCCGTTGGCCTAGGATGCTGGAGGGCCAGGCTTCAGAGAGACAGAGCCGACGGGGACTCTGAGGAGCACTGCGTCTCTGAGTGTTACCACTTCAGTGACCTAGTTTTCAGCTTTTAGAAGTGGTCTAAAAAAAGTCAGTTTCTAAGCATATATCCCAGTTATAATTTGGAAAGTGTAGTCAGGGAACCAGGGTGAAGAGGAGAACTGACGGTCCCAGCCCGAAGGAAGCCTCTCAGCTCATCTAGCCCAGGCTGTAGAAAGACCTGAACTTTGTAATGGTCCAGCGCCTCCGACAGACACCACACAGAGCCAGTACACGCTACACTCAGCATCGATGTTCTGCACGTCTCTCTTTCCTGAAGCCTGAGTCCCTCCTTCAACATCAGAATATCTATTTTGGTGGCTTTCTTGATGAATTTTGCTAAACTGGCAGTCTGTGGAATTGGATGACCTCCGCTCCCCTCTCTGTTCTGAACTCCTGCTCCCAGGACGTTGTCCTGTTTGGTTTCTGAATGCCCAGCTCTGAGACTAGCTTGTTTCTCAGAGGTCAGTGGTCCCAATCAGTTACATAGTCTGTAACATACCATGGCCCCAGAGGGTAAGGAATGGGGGCTCCTGGGTGCCTGCTCCTAGGTGAGCGTGGGGTAGGGAGGTCCTCTTACCGTCCACGTGATCTCCATATTATTCTTTCTTGTCCCTTCTCCCTTCACATCGCTGGGATTGGACTCAGGAGCTGGAACCCAAACAGATAAAGCTGAAGTCAAACCCGAACCTGTTCAGAGCACCCTGTTTATTGCCCACCTAGCTGCCCTCTTGTGTACTCTGGCTCTTCGCAGCTCCCGACTCTCTTTTCCTCCCATGCATGATACATCTTCCTTGCTAAGATTTAAACCCCAAAGTAGACCTAGTTTCTTTAATCCTCTATCAGTTAACCCCTATTATAGACCTTTCCACACTGCAGGTGGCCATTGTGCTAACGCCGTGCGCTGTTCCCTTCACAGACCATCCGCCAGTGTGTTTTGTGACATGCTTATCCTGGTATTTAATATTTTGGGGCAAGCATTTCTGCCTCCATGAGCTGGTGTGATCTCATAAACTTAAACATTATTAGGAAGAGAAATCCGACATAAGCCCAGATTATCTATCTTTATGTGCGCCTCTGCCACCGCTCTGCCCCTTCCAGCAGACAATAAAGAATCATTAACAGTAATAAAAATGTCAGTTAAGATTAATTATGTGCTTATCACACGACAGGCACCACAGTAAGTGCATGGCAATGCATTTTCTCTTTTCCTTCACGTGCATCGGTGTGTGCACACGTGTGGAGGCCGGGGGTCAACACTGGGTGTGGTCCTTAATCACTCTCCATTTTAGCTTTTGAGACAGGGTCTCTCGCTGTACCTGGAGATCAGTGATTCAGCTCCAGTGGCTGACCAGCAAGTCCCAGGCATCCTCCTGTCCCCACTTCCCCAGTGCTGGTGTTACAGACGAGTGCCACTGTACCCAGCTTTTCCATAGGTTCTGGGGATTGGATTTAGGTCTTCATGCTTCACGACAAGCAGTATACAAACTGAACTATCTTCCTGGCTTCCAGGAAGACACATTTTCTTCTTAAAATCTTTATCTATCTATCTATCTATCTATCTATCTATCTATCTATCTATCTATCTGGTGGTGTATGTGTGAGTTCACACGTACCATAGCTCATGTGCGAAGGCCAGAGGAGAACTTTTGGGAGTCAATCATCTCCACCCACCATTTGGTAGCAGGGATCAAACTCAGGTCACCAGACTTGGCAGCTAGTGCCACACCCTAAGCTATCTCTCTGGCTTTTTCTAGCAGGTGTCCTCACCATCGCCTTGAGAAGTCTGTGTTATTGTGTAAGGTGAGGACAGGTCTCGGACAGGCAAGTGACCTGCCTAAGTTCCCGTGGCTGGGAGCTGGGAGGGGTTCAGTGCACACAGGGCCCCTGGAGCTCAAGTACTCACGGGCCCCACTGGTTCTGTAGCGCTCAGACGGAAGGCTGGGATGGCTGCTCCCAACCTCTTTGACAGCGATGACCCGGAACTGGTAGTTGACATATGGGGACAGTTGGAGGACAGCAGAGTTGACACTGCCTGGGAACTTGGAGTGGTCGTGCCAGACCCCCGGTTGGAACTGGTCCTCTTCAAACTGGATGACGTAGTCTGAGTGGACAAGGAGGACAGGGCTGTTCTGGGAGTCACAAAGCCCTGCTTTAGAAGCACATCCTTCTCGGCTTCCGTTTATCTCCACCATCTCCCCAGGATAGACAGTGGCCCGTGAAGAAGTCTTCCCAAGATACGGGAGGGAATCAGGGCCGTGTCCCGAGGCAGGGGTGGGAGCAGACTCCGAGGGGCCCTAGTCCAAGGCTGTTATGTCCCCAGCTCTCTCTGGCTTTGGACCACAGGGCCCTGGGCTGACCTGTGATGGGGCTGTTGTTATCATCCCCTGGGATCCAGGTCAGCCTCACGCTCCTCTCAGCCAGGTCAGTGAGCTCCAGGTCCCTGGGTCGGTCTGGCCGTCCTGGCAGCAGAGGTAAAAGACATTACTCTGAGCTCGCAAGCGAGAGTCCGTCCCTCTCCTTGGGGTGGGTGGTGCTCACCCTTACAGGTCCCTGAAGGAGTTGGGTCTCTACTGCCAGCAGATCAAACCCAACCTACTCTGGAGGGCTAATGCAGGGACCACCCCCTTCCCTCCAGGAGACGAGGAAGAACCAAGAATCCTACAGACTGTGGAACAAGGAAATAAAGAGCATCAGGTGGGGCGGAGTGAACAGGAGCCGAGTCTTCCTGTTTCTTCTGCTCTTTTAGAACACACACTTTGGGAAAGGCTGTTGCTCCCAGAAGAGAGACTGCAGGGAGGTGTGGAACATCTCATTTCTCAGGATTACTACTTGTTTCTCTGGCTGCCAGGACCCTCAGGACCAGAGCCCAGGAGAGTGCCGCAGTACTGAGCAGGGCAGACAGATGAGGGCAGTGGGGAGGGTCCAGAGGAAGACCAGGCACATCAGGAGGAGACTTAGTTTGGATTCAGTGAGGGAGTAGAATAGAGGGGCCCAGAGGTATCTACACAGGAGTAAGGGAAGTGCCTTTGAGGGACGGTGGTTTCTACTCTCCTGGCTTTGGAAGGGAGCCATCCAGCCACAGAATACAGGTAGACAAGTTCCCCCACATCTTACCTCCTGAACCAGCTATTATGTTTTGGGTGGTTGGGAGGACCTAGACAGTGAGTCTCTTAAGTTCATATTAGTGGTGTGCATGTGTGTGTGTGTGTGTGTGTGTGTGTGTGTGTGTGTGTGTGTGCGTGTTTATGTGTGTTGGGGGAGGGAGGACCTAGATGAATAGCAGTAGGTGTGTGGTGGTCTATAAATTGATGAGCCTGGAAGGGATAATCTGAGGAAGCAGCCTTCCTGACTGGCCATTAGGCACTTCTGAGGTGTAGCAAGGGGCAGACAGCAGGAACCTCAAGTGAGGGCTAAGTGGAGCCCGAGGAAAAGAGATAAAGTGCAGTCCAGGCTTCAGAGTCTAGCCTGCAGAAGGAGCCCAGGGCAGGGTTGTGAGATGGTCTGGGGAGGCAGGTGGCTATGGATTCCTGAGGGCCAGGGGTCATGTGGGGCAGGCAGAGTGTTGTCCACCGGTTTGTAATGTGCAGTCATCTCCTGAGACACATTCCTCCTCAAGAACCCACCCCTGGGCACCAGAGCTCCCATTAGTACAAATTACCTTTGGGCAGGTCAGCAAAATGGTTAGTTGGAGTGGCCTGATCAGCTGCAACAGTAAGACGGGTTATCCAGGTTAGCAGGTTAGCAGGGTTAAAGGGTTCTAGAAGGATGAGGCTTTCACAGCTGTCCCTGTGCTGGGGGCCCCAAGCTCGGCTACACTCTCCCTTCCACGGACGGTCCCGCCTCCCAGGCAACTCCTTGGGTTTTTTCACGGCCTAAGAGTGGTGTCTCTGGCGTCTTCCTGTCCAGATATATTGGCACATCTAGGCCGTTCATGGCCAGCGAGCTGTGACCTCCACTGCAGGAGTTCAGAGAGAGAAAGCAGAGGACCTGCTTCACTGGAGAGGCGTAGCTGCCTCCCCTTCTGTTTAGGGTGCTTTGGTATTTGCAGTCCAGCTTGGACATCTGGACAAGAAGGGGTAGAGTCATTTTGTTCAGTGCGTGGCACAATGTGAAATGCCACTAAAACCCAGGACAGCATGGGAGGAAAAGAAAGCTGGAGGAAGTATTGGAAGCAGGCACAAACACACACATACCACATATACACCACACACATAATACCACACCACATATACATATATACACATACCACAACATACATACACATACCAAACACATACCACATACATGCTATACACACATGCATACACATACACACCACATCACATAATATTACCACATATACTACACCACATATACACACACATACGCACACCACACATATACATACACATGCCAAACACATACCACATACATGCTATACACACATACACACATACCACATACATGCTATACACACATACACCACACACACACCAAACACATACACACATCACACACACCCCCAAACACATACACAAACACCACGTATACAACACACACCACACACAATACCACATACACACCGATACACACCACACCCCCAACACCAAATACATACATAGACCACAAACATCACATATAAAACACACACACACTTGCTCCAGCATTGCTGGGGGTGGCTTTAGTCAGCTTGGCGGTGTGGAAGGCGCTGTAAGAGAGAGCAGAAGAGGCAGAAGTCGCTCCGCTTTCTGCATTCCACACCTTTCAGCTGGGGTTGGGAGGTCAAGAACTTCACTCAGGCCAAATTGTCCTCCTCAGCTGACTGGAGAGTGGCAGCTTCCTAATCCAGAGACCTGAGGAGGTCATGACCCCTGACTGCTGCTTACTGGGCATTGCCCTGGGGCCCACCCAGCACTCACAGCCGCTTTGGCTGCTGGGAAGCAGGGAGAAGGGTGGTTAGTGCTGACGTAGGTGGCAGCCGTTACCTAGAACAGTGAGGTAGGCCTTGGCCAGGTCTTGGTCCAGCTCGGTGCTGGCCATGCACGTGTAACTGCCTTGGTCCCGCTCTGCCACACCAAAGATGGTCAGGGAGTCATCTTCCTTCTTCATCCTGCAAGGTGCCGGACTGCGGTTAGCAGGAGGGTGGCTCCCCTATGGTACATATCTGCTACTCTCGTCCCATAAGGGGTCAGTGAGAAGATAAAGGAGGTGGCAGGGCCCGGGGAGAGCTACAACTCCTTGGAGGGGTGTGAGGCGCCATCTCAACACTCTGATGTAGGAGAAGAGAAAGCAGAGGGGATGCTCCTCAGCATCCACACTGCACTGTGCATCTCTGAGACTTTCTCGTGTTGCACACACTTCCCAAATTAGGGCACCATCACCCCGACACACCTAAGACAGGCTGGTGTTGTTTCTCTTCCCCTGCACGTGTTTTGTCCTGTGTACCAGTTTGGGTGTTCTGTCTCTGGGCTCCTCTGACCTGTGTCCACCAGAGGGAGGAGCGTCCCAGAGAAATGCAAGATCGTAGTAGAACTGTCAGCACCAATGAGTGCTGGATGCCCATGCACTGAGGCAGGGTGCGGCCCTGCACGAAGCTGGGTGAGACTGGGAGTGGATGATGCCTTACTGCCTAGAAGAGAGATAGCAAAGAGAGTCCCAGGAAGGGGGATGGGGATCAGTGGCTCTCAATCCTAACTGCCCGTTACAAAACACCCAGGGCACCTTCCAGTACCATCAGCGCCCTTACACAAATAAAGCCTGAACTGGTGTGGGAGGGGTAGGCGGGGCACCAGCAAAGCACCCAGAAGATCTAGGAGCTGAGAACCACCAGGCATTGCAAGGGATGTGATAGCTGGGGTCAGTCCTGCCCTCTACTGGGGAAGAAGGGTACTACAAGCAGAGTTGAGAGGATTGGAATGTGGACGGCAGGAGACGTGTGGAGGGGGTAGGGAGGAAAATGAGATATAAAAGATGGGAGGAAGGAAAGCGAGAGGGGGGTGAAGGAGAGAGCGACAGAGAAAAGAGAAGAGAGAAGAGTGGTTCCTGAGGCTGTCCCCGAGGAAAGGGCCACCAGGGCCATCACCACTAGTAGCCCCCTAGTGGCACGCATGACCCTGAAAGGAAGAGCAAACTGCTTCTTCAATGTGCGTCAGGAATTGAGATGAGAGCAGACACCTGTTCCCAATGTACAGCGGCTCATCGTCCTTCAGCCAGGAGACCGTGAGCTTCAAGGAGGGGTCATGCTTCACACGACATTCCAGCTGCACCGTCGTGCCCCTCTTGACCACCTGGTCCTCGGGCATCCTGTAGATCCTGGTGGGATCTGTGACAACAATTGGAAAGCTGGCACGGACCCCTCTTCTGCCCACCAGCCCCAATGTGGCCATGTAGTGTGACACCCCTGACCTTGAGGTGTCAAACACAGTACAGCCAGCTGGAAGAATGGCGAGGAGGTTCTGTGTGTGTGTGTGTGTGGGCGGGGATAATCGAAATCTTAAAGAGTTCTCAGGCTCAGAAGTCCAGCATGTGCGTGGTGGTGAGGGGAAGCGGGTGAGTTTCTGGATCAGGCTGATAAGGGGCCTCAGCGTTCCCACATTTAGGTTAGCTAGAGCCACTGAGAGGACGTGGTGTCCACCAGACCTCGGGCAGGGGCGTCTCTGGAGAACCCCCTTGCTTACCTTTTACCTCCAGGCGGACTTGATTTTCAGCTTTGCCCAGGATGTTGGTGGCCACACAGGTGTAGATGCCTTGGTCCTCTTTGCGGATCATCTTGATTTCCAGGCTGCCGTTTTCGTAGACGTGGTAGTTACCACCATCCAGGTTGCTTCCTTGCCCATTCTTAAACCTCACAATAGAGCAGCGAACACAGCATACTGAGAAAGGACTGGCCCAAGGGAGCTAGGAAGCAGCAAAGTCCACGGTGGGGTGGGGGGTTGGGGAGCGTGAGGTAGACACATGGAGTCCTGAGTTTTGCAAGCTCTGCCTATAACTACTAGCTGGCTCTGGAGAGACACGGCTCCTGGGAGACATAGCTCTGGGAGTTCACCCAGATGGCCAGCTTGGACTGTTTAAGGATCCCATTTGGGCAGATGGGAGTAAAATAACAAATGACTTCCGCTGGGGAGACCTGGTCTTCTGGGACTTACCATCGGAGTGTTGGAATAGGAGACCCGAAGAATGGACAGTCCAACCGTGTCCGATTGTAAAGGATTACCCTGATGAGCTGGTTCCGGGGAGACAGCATCCGAGGAGGCACATCTGAAAGCCCAGAGGGTCGGTTTGCCATTATGGGTGTGGCGCACAACCCTTCCCCTCCCTGGTGTCACCACAGTATGCTTCCAGCTTCCGGCCACTTTCCAGACATCTGGATACCCGCCCCTTTCTTTTGCAAGCCTCGTCTAAGGGAAACTGTTCAAACTACAGCCCCTGCGGTTCAGGTGTCCCAGGATCATCGCAAATGCTTTGTAGACCACAGTCATGTTACAATGTCAAGGGATGAGACATCCTTGCTGGAAGGTTTAGGTGAGGAAGGGGTATATTTATCCATCTGCCTCACATCCAAACAAGCTTTCTGCAAAGGGTTTCCCCAAATTATCCCATAAGTTCTGGAGCTGATCCCCTGTAGCTCTGAGACACCTTGTATCTACCGGTTCCCACGGCCCTCTCCTTGCTCAAGAAATGGGTCCTGTGGTCACCTGCTTGGTGGGGTTCAAATCCTCTATTCTCCCCACAAACCCCACCTCCATGCTCCACGCCTACCCAAGTCTGCCTAGTGTGCCTGGGCTCCAGAGAAGAGAATGTACCCAATGGTATCACTACACCCCAGGAAGACCCCACTGCCAGCGGGCAGAGTCGGCTATGAGGGTGTGCTCACCCAACACACTGACGAAGGCATTGGCCAGCAGGTAGCCATGTTCATTGGATGTATTGCATTGGTACACTGCCCTGCTGCTGATCTGAGTGTCCCGGAAGATGATAGTGTCCCCGGCCACCTCACGGTTGGGGTTGGGCGGTGCCGCTACAGGTAAGAAAAAGAGATTTCCCATAAGAAATGGAACCAGGTAGAGTGAGGGGCAAGCAGGGCTCTGGATAGGGTCCCAAACATGCTTAGCATTCTATGGAAGAGGCAGCAGGGTGGACCCAGGTAGACCCAGCTTTCAGTTTCAGCACCGCATGACCCTGTGACCTGGGCCCTCCGGGAGTTTGTTTCTCAATCCATCATCTGGTCAGAATCCGAATCTTTGCTTTATCCAAGCAATAGCTGGGGAGCTATGGATGAAGACATGAGCTATGGAAAGACTAACTTTGAAAACAGGAATCGAGCTGCATCTCCAGTCAGCATTATTCGCCGTCTGCTTCAGATCCTGGTCTGTGGGACAAGCCGTGACCATCTCATGACAATATCCTGAGACTTTCCATATAGGTACAAAGTTAACGGTGGAAGGCCCAGCAACATTGCTACTGTTTTCACTCGATTTATTTAGTTAGTTAATTTTCCAAGACAGGGTCTCATTATGTAGCTCTTGCTGACCTTGAACTTCCCATGTGGCCCAGATTGGCCTTAAACACGTGGCAATCCTCCTGCCTTAGCCTCCCAATTTACAGACATGAGTAAGTCATTGTCCAGACACCCATTCATTATGATTTTAACCCAATGTGCACTGACAAAAATATGGCAACATATGAATAGCCCAAACACGCAGTTCTCCCATCCTCTGGGCAGAACCTCACTCACAAAAAAGCTACCCACCAACCAGAGCTTCAAGTCAACTGAAGTAGCCTACAAGAGAGGCCATTCTTGCCTATATTTCTCCTGATATTACTGGCCTTGGGGAGCTGCAGGCCCTGCTCATAACTCTGAGACTTGGGGCAAATCAATACATCTGGGAGAGCATCATTCCCATCTTCCCTCTGAGAAGGAAGAATGAGGAGAGAAAGAGAGAAGGGGTTATAAAACAAAAACTTTCCAGAAAAGTGAAGAACAGCCACTTCTCTCGTTTGCAGCCAATGGAAATATCTGGACTTGGGAGCAAATGCTTTGGCAGAGGCCATGTGTTCACTGGGATTGCTCAGACCTGCAAGGCGAACGGTAGTCTGGCCCTATGGCGCCACTCAACAGATAGAGAATCTGGGGACTCAGCAGAAGGTAAATTAAGGCATGCATAGTCAGTGTCCTATCATCTACCCTGGGACCTACTCAGCAAAAAGGTACCTGGAGCGTGGCACCACCAACCTGAACACCTCCTAGTCTGGCCACTTTCCTGAAGCCAATTTCCACTTCTCTTAGGCTTCCTGCAGGGGCTGACAGATGAGCTCAGAGCCAAGGCTCAGCTGCCAGCCCTCGGCTGCTGCTACAGCACAGTGCTACCAAGTGCACCACCACTGCCTGCTTCCCCCAAAGTCTACAAAGACGGAAGACTGTGGCCAGAGGGCTGCGACTACATCTCTGCTCATGGTGGGATAATGAGTCCTCTGGGACAGCCACAGACTGTTCTAGCCCTCTGCAGTTCAATGCAGGCCGCAGTTCCCGCCTCCGGTGGCCTCCTGCAATCCAGAACCTACTTTCCTCACCTTCTGGGGTTTAAAGAGCACAGACACAGCGCCTAGCCAGCTGCCTCCCCTTCACCTGTCTCCAATTCTGCACCTGTTCCTTTCCTTAACTACTTTTAAAATGATTTTTCTACTTAGCATATGAAAATTACGGGATGATATTCTCATGTAAAAAAAAAAAACAAACCAATGAGCTTGGATCATCTTCTCCCAACTACACTCCCATTCCCCCCTGCTCCCCTTGTTCCCAGCCCCACAACCTCCTTTCTGCTTTTCATATCACATAGACTTGTGTTTATATTCAACTATGTGAGATTTTTATCTTTCTCCCCCTCCTATTGCCTTCTCTTATCTCCCCTCCCTTCCTTTTAAATATTCCTCCCCTTTTACAGACTTCTACCTACCTATGTGATCTTCACACATGTATGTATGTAAGTCCAGATTCCACACATGAGAACACACAGGACACCTGTGTGAGTATGACTTATTTCACTTAGCATGATGCCAAGAGCTGGAATAAAACAGCTGGTTTTATTCTTTATGTCAGGATAAGACACCACTGTGTCTCTGTACTGTTATTCCGTCTGCTCGTCTGCGGATGTGCAAAGCGGCTGCTTCTGTCTCCTGGCTACTGTGAATAGTGCAGCGAAAGCATGGGTCTTCAAGAATCTCCGTGGTGTGCTGACTCGGATTCCTCTGAGCACATATGTGATCAGGAATGGTGTCGCTTATTATGCGGTAGTTTTATTTCTAGTTTTCTAAAGGTATTTTATTTTGTGCGTATCTGCTTGGGTGTATACGTGCCACAGTGCAGGTGTAGAGGTCAGAGGGCAACTTCTGGGAGTTGGTTCTCTCCTCCTACCATGTGAGCCTTAGGGTTCACACTCAAGCTCTCGGGCTGGGCAGCAGGTTCTGAATCTTCTGAGCCACCTCACCAGCCAAGTACAAGATGTTAGAAAGAGACGAAGGCTGCTTTATCTGTGATGTGTGTGGGGACAGGTCTGCCACCACACGGGTGGTCAGAGGACAACTTTGTGGATTTGGTTCTCCCCTTCCATTATTTTAACTATTTAATTATTTATTATGTATACAATATTCTGTCTGTGTGTATGCCTGCAGGCCAGAAGAGGACACCAGACCCCATTACAGATGGTTGTGAGCCACCATGTGGTGCAGGCCAGAAGAGGACACCAGACCCCATTACAGATGGTTGTGAGCCACCATGTGGTTGCTGGGAATTGAACTCAGGACCTTTGGAAGAGCAGGCAATGCTCTTAACCTCTGAGCCATCTCTTCAGCCCCTCTCCTTCCATTTTTATCTGGGTTCTAGGGATGTAACCCAGGCTTGTGCAGCAAGTACCTTCACCTGCTGAGTCACCTCAACAACTCCATTTTCAGGGTGTGTGTGTGTGTAGACAAAGATCTCAATATGTAACAACTCTGTTCTCAGTGTGTGTGTGTGTGTGTGTGTGTGTACACAAAGATCTCATTATGTAGCCTGAATTGGCTTGGAACTCACTCAGTAGCCCAGGCTGCCCTCAAACTCACAGAGATCTTCCTGCCTCTGCCTCCCGAGTACGTGCACCACCCCCAGCACCTATTTTAGTTTTTTTTTTTTTTTTTTTTTGGTTTTTCTTGACAGGGTTTCTCTGTAGCTTTTGGTTCCTGTCCTGGAACTAGCTCTTGTAGACCAGGCTGGCCTCAAACTCACAGAGATCCGCCTGCCTCTGCCTCCCGAGTGCTGGGATTAAAGGCGTGCGCCACCACCGCCCGTCCCTACTTTAGTTTTCTGAGGAACTTCCACGGCTGATTTCTCAGCGGCAGCCCAGCTGACAGTGCCGCCAGCAGCGCATATGCGGGTTCCTCCTTCCTCACACTCTAACCTGCATTGTTTTTTGTCTCATTCTGGTTGTTGTTTTAATTTGCATCTTCTTGATGGATGGGGGTGTTAAATGTGTTTTCCATGTATTTGTTGGTCATTCATATTTTTTTGAGAACTACCTGTTCAGTTAGTTTGCCTGTTTGTTGATTGGATGGCTTGTTTTCCTGGTGCTAAATCTTGGAGTTCTTTACAGAGTTTAGATATTAATCCTGTTAGATGTACAGTTGGCGGATACAGTCCCCCATTATGTGTCTGTCTCTCCACTCTGCCTGCCCCCCCCAGCATTTCTTAGTTATGTTCCTACTCAGCTGGTCCCCCTCCCCACTCTGCTACCTCTACCCCCATTCTGCAGGCCATCTCTCCACTCTGCTCCCCCCATTCTGCAGGCTGTCTCTCCACTCTGCCTGTCCCCCCATTCCGTGGTTATGTCTCCACTCGTCTGGTTGTCCCACCACTGTACAGAAGCTTTTATCCTACACACACCTGATCTGTCAGTTCCTGGAATGATTTCCCGAGATGCTGAGAACTTTTGCAGAAGGCCCTTGCCTATGGCCACATCTTCAAAACCACGAAACACTGTTTTCCTCTAACAGTTTTAGGCTTTACATGAAGATCTTTGAACTATTTTGCATTAAATTTTGTACAAGAGATGGATCTAGGATCATTCGTTTACATCCAGGGTCTCCAGGACCATTAGTTAAAGAGGCTGTCTTCTTGACAATGAACGTTTGTGCCAACTTTGTCAAAAATTAGGTGGCTGTGGTTGAGAGTTTATATCAGGGTTATGTATGCTAATTCATTGGTCTATTTACATTTTGTTCCAGAACCATGCTTTTTTTTTATTACTATAACTCTGTAGTATAGTTTGAGATCAGGTATAGTGATGTCTCCAGCCCCTCCCCCTCCTATTTGGGATCTTTTTTCCCCACATGATTTTAAAGACTCCCCTCCAATTCTGTCATTAAGATTTAGGTGAGGAAGCAGTAGACTTGTCATTGATTTTGGTATTAATATTCATGGTATTACTCTTGCCAAACCATGAACATGGGAGGTTGAGATGGTTAGTGTTATACACTTGACAGGTTCTAGAATTCATAGGCGACAAGACTTAAGGCATGCCTGTGAGTGAGTATACAGACCAGATGGGTGGAGGTTGGGAAGACCAACCTTAACTGTGAATCCTTCCACAGCTGGGGTTCTGGCCTGAACAAAAAGTAGAAAGAGAGCTGACACCATCGGCCATCTCTCTGTCGACTGCAAATGCAGCCGCCTCCAGTTCGGACTGCCACGAACTCCCAGCTAAGGTGGACCATATCCTCGAACTGTGAACCAAGCAAACCTCCCTTAGATTGCCTCTGTCTGGTCGCTGCAGTGACAAAACAAGGAACTACCCCAAAGGTCCTCCCGATTGTTAGGGTCGTCTTTAATGACTTTCTTCAGAGTTCTGAGTTTAGTCGTGGCAGCTTTCACCTTCCTGGTTAGAATTATCACTGGGGTTTTGTTTTGTTGTTTGTTTGTTTTGGGCTTCGTTTTGTTTTTGTTTATTTTTGCTTCTTTTGTTGTTTGTTTTTCTTTGTTTATTGTTTCATTGTTGGTTTTCTTTCCTTCTCAGAAAGTTTGCTATTAGAATGATTTTAGCTTGCAATTGTTTTACTGAAAATTGATAACTCTTCCTTCTATGTTTATCAGGGAAACGCGTGCGGCGTGTGTGTGTGTGTGTGTGTGTGTGTGTGTGTGTGTGTGGTGTGTGTGTGTTCTTTTCAAGCTCGATAACAGAGTTAATGAGTCTGGTAGTATCCCTTTCTTTTTTGTTTCACGAACAGTTTGAGAAGCACTGGTCTTAGCGCTCCTTAAAGTTCTGGTAAATTCTGCAGCAGTGAATCTTGCCTGGTCCAGGCTTTCAGTCTTGTGGCTTCTTTGGGGTTTGTTTAACTTGCTTATACATTCTTGATTTAATTTAGGTAGGTCATATGCATCTAGACTTTATCCATTTCTTCTAGGTTTTTCAAAATATATATGTTTTTCCTAAACATTCTCTAGATTTCATTGAAACCTGTGGTAATGTCCCCCTTTTATTTGTAATTTTATTAATTTTGGTATCCTCTCTTTCCTTCGGTTCATTTGGACAACAAATTGTCATTTGTTTTTCAAGAGAACCAACTCTTCGTTTCACCGAGTTTCTTTCCTGACTTTTCACTACTCCTTTCCATCCTCCAGTTTTGGGTGTGAATTGTTCTGATTTCCCCAAGACCTGGAGGTTCATCTGTGGGTGATTTAGGTGAGATCTTTCAGAAAAGGAGTCATAGCTATGAGTGTTCCTCTTAGAACGGCCTTTGTTATGGCTCAAAGGTTCTGATAAGTTGTGCTTTTTTTCTCATTCGATTCTCAGAATTTATTTTTTTTTCTCCAAGATTTCTTCAATGACCCACTGCTCGCTCAAGAGTGCACTTGTGAGCTCCTGCCTTTTTTCTCTTTATTGATTTCTGGTCATATTTCACTGCACTCTGAAAAGATACAGAAGCTGTTTCAATTACTTTATATTGTTATAACTTTCTGATGGCATAAAATATGATCTAAATGTGATCAACTTTAGTGGAAGTTTCATGGATTGCAGAGACGAATGTGTTTTTGCAGTGTTGAGAGGAATGTTCTGTAAATGCCTGCCAAGTCCATTCGATCTTGGGTGTGGATTAACCCTGAAGTTTCTTTAGTGACTTCAGGTCTGGATGGCCTACCTATTGCTGAGATGGGACATTATGGTCACCCACCACTGTATTTGAACCAGCTGTTGCTTTATATTCGTGGTGTTTGTTCTATGAAACTGGAAGTCCCAGCATTCAATGCATATGTATTTACAACATGCTCTCTTCTTGATGGAATGTTCCTTTTACTACTATGTAGTGGCGTCCTTTATTGTCCTCACCAATTTTGATAGAGAGTGTACTTTAACAGCTTTGAGAACAGCTGTACCAGCTTGTTTTCAGCTTCTGTTTGTTTGTCAAATTCCTATCTTTCACTTTCACACTAAGTGTGTCTTTGTCAGTGGTCTGTGTTTTGTTTTGGTTTGTTTTTGAGAAAACAGAGAGTTGAATCTTTTTTCTTTTTTTAACCCAGCCAATTAATCTGTGACTTTTTATTGATGAGTTCAGGCCACTTGCATTTAGTGTTATTAAGGAGACTTTGCTAATTCCTGAAACTGTTGGTTATTTTTCTGGTTACGGAATTATTGTTTGCTCTTTTTTTCTTTTCTCCATTCATATTAGGGGTTTGTTAGTTGACTGTGTTGGACACGGTGGATTCTTTCTGAGTTTCCCTTATTCAACTATTCTAGATGATAAAGTTGCATTCTTTTATGGGCTCTCTTAGTTGAGACTTTATTCTTCATGTTGAAGATGTCCTCAAGCATTTTTGCAGTGGTCAAGAAGTGCTTTAATTTGTGTTTGTCTTGAAATGTCCTTACGTCTCCATGAACTTATTTTTGTAAATATTTTTTACATTTATTTAGTGCGTGTGGAGGGAGGGTATGCGTGTGTCGTGTATATATCTGGAGGTCAGATGAGAACTTGTAGGAGTTGGTACTCTCCTTCCACCATGTGTTATCAAATTTAGGTTGTCAAATTCATATTGCCAGTTCCTCTCCATGAATTTTATAAGATAATTTGATGTATATAGTAATTTTGGTTGACAGTTTCAATGATAGAAACAGATTAACCTACATTTTCCTGGTCATTTTTAAGGTTTGTGTTGAAGTCGAATGTTACTCTCATGTGTTTGTGAGTTGATATTTTTCTCTTACAGCTTTTAATTTCATTGAATAGATTCTCTATACTTTAGTTTTATTTATTTATTTATTTACTTATTTTAAATCTCAGCTCTTTCTGTTGCATCTGGATTCTTAGTTTTATCTCTTGGTTGGATCTCAGGATTTTAGAAAGCTGTTGTCAGGCTATTTTTTTTTTTAGTTTTAGGATGATGATTTCCTTGATGTTCCCTTCTATTCCTGGTAGTCTTTCTTCTTGGTGCGGTCTGTTGATGATTTTCACTGTGCTACTTTACTTGACTTGTTGAGTTTTCATTTCAGCATTTCTATTTTATTGAAACGCTCTCCCTTCCCTTGCTCTTCCCTGGTGCTGGCTTTCCTGTGTCTCCGACTTTCTCATCTATCCTGCTGGCTCCCGTCTCTTGATCTGGCCTGATTTCCTCACTTCGTACAGCTGCTTGTATCAGTTCCCCTTGAGGCCACGGATCGTTTCACATGTAAACATTTGAATTTTTCACCTGCCATTTACTAATTTCACGTCTTTGAGTTCAGTAGCTGAGGAATCAAGATCTTTTGCAGGAGTCGGGCTGACATGGTTTTTGTTTTGCTTTGATTGTTTTTTATGTTTCTCGTGTCTGAGCCACGATTTACGCATCTGTTGGCTTTGGTTTTGATAGCTCCTCCAGTTCTATTTGGGCATCTTCTTACTGAGCTTGTTTGTTTGTTTGTTTGTTTTGGTTTTTCAAGACAAGGTTTCTCTGTGCAACCATGACTTTTTCTGGAACTCGCTCTGTAGACCAGATCCACCTGCCTCTGCCTCCCCAGTGCTGGGACTAAAGGTGTGCGCCACCACCGCTCTGCTTGTATTGAGTTTTTAAGGCACAATTCCCAGTACCATTCAGAGAGGAGATAACAAGCTGCCGTGGGAGCAACAACACCAAGCCAGCACCTGGTACAGAAATATACTTAACATTGGGTAAAAGTCCACAGATACATCCCCAATGACTGTCAAACAGAAAATGGTAAAATAATGTAACTTGTGCTATGAAGTTGAAAATTAGAGTACATACAGAAATAGCAAATAAATGACATAAAGAAAGGGAAAATACAAGAAAGCAAGGTTAGACAGGAGAAATTAGAAAGAAATGGAGTACAGCAGGATGTTGTGAAGAGGAAGGGGAAAGGAAAGATTAAATAAAGATCACTGATGAAAACGTCTGAAAAAAATAAGACCGATGTAAGGACGGGAATAAAACATAACATAAAAGACTTCGTTTAGGGCTGAGAAAACTGCTTGGCTAGTAAATTGCTTGTTTGATCTCAGAGTACACGTAAAAAGGCCAGACAGAGTGACGTAGAGCATGCTTATAATCCCAGCACCGCGAAGGCAGAGGCAGGCGCACCTCTGGGGCTCCCCAGCTGGCTAGCCTACTCTACTTGGCAGTTCTGGCCAGTGAAAGACCTTGTCTCAAATAACACGATAATGGCTCCTGATGAAGAACACTCAAAGTTGTTTTCTAGCCTTTACCGGCAGGCACATATGTGAATCTGCGTGCATACACACACACACACACACACACACACACACACACACACACACACGCACGCACAGTCTTTATTTGAAAACTAAGATAAAGTCTAGTAAAGGTAGAAGAAAAATGAAAAAGTGGAAATACAAGATGTCAATAAACATAAAATATTAACAATGAAAAATACATAAGTGCAAGTAGTTAAGAACAGAATATTAAAACATAAAAGTTTAAAGAAATAAACTGAACTAAATAAACTGCTAAAAGTACAGTAAAAAGACAGACAAATTCCCCCAAGCACTTAAGGAGAAGTTCCACCTCATGTTCAGCTACAGCCTTCACACTGTCACGTGACCCTGTCTTTTCACTGGCCCTTGCTAGAGAGTAAGACTTAGATTCATCACTGGTTAACGACAGTCGGGATTTCTATCTTCTAAGCCCCCACCACCACTTGAAGCCAAACCTGAGATGAAGTGAAGTGCCCAGGCTCTAAACTGGGCTCGAGAATTTATTGGGCAGAAAGCAAAGGTTAAGAAAACCACAAAGAAGCAGAAATCCCTAAACAGAGGACCGTAACCATAGGCTCTAGGCTACTTATCCTCCTGTTCTCTCAGAAAAATAAGGAAGGCTTCCTTTACCCCTGAGATGCCTGCAGAGGAAGGCTGCTGGAAGTACCACCAATGAGCCATCCATTCCTGTCACTTTGGGGACATATGACCCACCAACACAGCCTCTGGGGAGTGGAGGGAACAAGCGGAGGAGGACTCACACTGCAAAGGCTCCCCATTCACCATCCACTGGACAGTTGGCTTTGGGTTCCCGTTGGCTCTGCATACCAGCCTCCCGTCCTCACCAGGAGCCAGGATCAGGTTCTTGGGCTCATCCAGCCAGTATGGAGCAGCTGAAAGACAAGGCAGGCAGAGGTAGATGGCACAGGCTAGGCATGAGAAGTCAGGTGGGTTCCTGTGTGAGGGTGACCCCACATCAAAGCCCCTATCTTTCACCCTTAGGGTGATGACTCAACCCAGTCCGCAGGTGGCTAGTTGGTCGAGCCCACGGAACAGAGGTGACTTGTTAGAATTCCCCATTGGGCTTTTAAAATACAGGGATGCCGGGGCTCATCTACACCTACTGCATCTGAGCTGCCAAGGGACCAAGAGGCTGAAGCCTAAAGAGGTCATAGGCATTGCTGGAGCCCTTGGATGCACCCCTTAGGATTCCCTTGTTATAAGAACAGAGGTCTAGGAAAGATCTGAACTGTTTTCTTTTTGGCACTGAACTTTAGGTAAGAGCAGTTCTTGGCTATTCACCCCTTCCCATTATTTGGACAATTTTGCAAACACATGAATTTTTCTGAGAAAAGAAACTTCTGGATCGAAGTATCAAAAAATCTCGTTATTCACCCCAAAGGATCAGAACCCACTCATGTGTGTATCGTGCTGGAGGCAAGGGCATCCGATCAGTCAACTGTATGCTTAGAAAGTTCTTGTTCTCAGCCTTCAGCCCTCGACCTCCCAGTCTGCAAGGAGCCCTGGGCTGAGAAGCGATTCACACAGCCCATCCCATAGCCAAGAACCACAGTGACAGGAACTCTAGTGTCGCAACGGCTCATGTGGGCCGTGTCTGCTTTGAGGGGACGGAAGTGGCTTAAAAATAGCTTGGTCCATGATGATTTCCATCCTCTAGAAGAAGTAGCGCCATGCACACAACACAGACAGCACAGGCTAAGACGACATACCACAGATGGGAATGCAAAATGAAAGAGAAGGCTCTGGGAGGAATGCCGCTTGCAGAGAGAGCCCGAAGCTGGGCAAACGTTAAGGTGAGTATCCTTTCCTCAGTGTACACGCTCATGAGTGCATACAGTCACACGTGCAAGGGTGACACCACCATGTCACACAGGATGTTCCCCACTCCCTCTGTCTCCTCGCCACACGGGGAAGGTGGTCTTATTTGTGTTCAGGGCCAGCAACATAATCATAATGAGAAATACACACAACGTACCCTTTACTCTCACCGAGATCGTGTGCCGGATGCTGCCCATCTTGTTGGAGGCCAGGCAGAAGTATTCCCCGGAGTCTTCTTCAGAGACATTGGTGATGCGCAGGGCCTTGTTAAAGTTCTCAAACTTGGTCTTGTCAGATGGGAGGTCCCCACCTTTCTTGTACCATGCAATGTCTGGTGTTGGGCTAGTCAAGGGGCCAAGGAGGAAACAGAGGGTTTGTTACTGAATGTAGCTCTTGTCTTCGAAAGAGCCCAATACCCAGATACCCTAAAAGTGAACTTGGGCCCACGAGGGAGGTGCATACTCTCTAAAATATGGGCTTTCCTAAACAGAGGAAGCTGTTTGGCTACAGGGTCTCCACAGAAAGACAGAGCTAAGATTCTGTGTGATCAGTATTCCCAGCCCTTGCCTTTTCTCTTTTCCCAAAGCAGGGACGGCCATAGTGGGATGCGGATGACAGACACGCAGTGTTCTGCTCACGGAGCTGCTTGCTTCCCTCTCACTGTGTCCTGCTGTGCCTGCAAATGTGCGGACTGATGCCCACCCCCTCCAACAGCAGGGCTAGAAGATGGTGCAGACCTTACGTACACCCCAGAGGCAATGCAGTCCAGCAGCAGGTCCATACCACGAAGCACCATCTTGCTGCTCGAGGTTCCCTGCGGATACATGAAGCTAGGCGTTCTTTCGGCCACCCCTCGGGCTGAAACAGGACAGAACAAACTTCTATGAGCCTCCTGCCCAGACGTCCCAGAACTGTTGGGTTAGAGAGAAATGTCATTATGTCCCATTCCTGAGTCCTTTGAGCGCAAGCCACCCCCAGGATCTGGGCATCTTTAAGAGATGTATTTGAAAGATGGAGACTCTGCCCCACCAGCACATGTATGCACCAGCTCCAGGTTCTGTTGAGAAGAGCCCAGAGTCCTATCTGGGACAGGGAGGGGTTGTCAAGCAGTGAGAGGTCCATTCTCTGTCATCTGTGTTGGGATGGAGGGGCCACTGAGGTAGCCCCCAGGGCAGGCCATCTCCGCATCAGTCTATCCCCCCCTGATAGGGACATGGAAGGAAGAAAAGGGGTAGGCTGGGGACACAGGACAAGCAACCTGCTCTTAGTGACTTGATAAGGAGCTGGGATGAAGCAATACATTCCCAGATAAACAATGGACATGCTGGGAGAATTATTAATGGCGTAGCAAAGACACGAAGAGAATGAACAAGAGATGACTGGCGAGCTCTCTGGGGCCAAGGTGCTTTACCTCCTAACTCTTGACTAACGGCACGAGAGATGGGGGTGGGTGTCGGTGGGAGGAATGGCAGCCAAGGTGGAGGGGGATGATCAACAGTCAACTGGGCTGGAACAGCCGTGAGAGA
Organism: Alexandromys fortis; assembly: GCF_014885135.2. NCBI lineage: Eukaryota > Metazoa > Chordata > Mammalia > Rodentia > Cricetidae > Alexandromys > Alexandromys fortis. Next base: position 6,229,010 of record NW_026067940.1, on the reverse strand, counting down.
GGCAGAAATCTCCCATAGAGGTTTTAGAGGCTAGGTGGTCCACACACCGATGCTGACATCAGGCTGTTCCCAATGGAAGGCGCCATGCCAATCAGGGTGCAACCTTGGACAGTGGTCCTCACTTTGCCCAAGTCTTACTTCTTTCCTACACTCTTTGCATAACTCTACAGAAATGGGTAAAGGAAAAAAATCAAAGATGGTCCACCAGAAACCCCAGGTCAAAAGGGAAACTGGAGGAGGCACTACCGCAGACAGACACATGAAGACGGAAAGACGGCCAGAAGCTGAGGCTGCCACGGGTCTTAGGCTCAGTTGGACAGGTGGGAAGTAGAGGGGAGGCAGAGCTGCCAGGAGCTAGGAGCCCTTGGAGATGCCTGGAGTGGGGAGGAGGGCATTCTTCTGGGTTTAGCTGGTGCTGGTGGGGTGAGGACTGGCTGGTGGGGATCCAAACTGTGTTACTGTGCTTCCTACGGGAGCTGGCTGCATCTGCAGCTGTCTGGCTGGATCAGGAAGGCTCCTGTCTGGGGATGCTCAGTTTCTCTTCATTAGGCACTGGGAAGCATCCCACAGAGTTCACCTGTCTTTTATCTTTTTGTCAGGGGAAGAAAGGTTAAAACATATACTGGCTCCTGGCACATTACAATGTATGACATATGGCATGCGTTCAGTAGATATTTGTGGGATAAACAAGTTAAAGAAGGAGAAGAAACAGAAAAGGAATCAACGGTTTACCCCCAAACACTGTGGTTATCCTCACAGCACACCAGCGCACAGACATAGAGCAGTGGCAAATGCAGGGTTAATCTATTAAGTGATTAGTTGGTTACGGTCTATCCCTGTGGACCTAGCAGCACCCAGCTCTCAGTATCCAGGAAGCTGTAGCTTCCTCCCACCCTCATCACACAGTCACGGGCACCAAAGGTTAGGGAGCTTCCAAGGCAGAGGGTTCGTATCAAGTGGGTGAGTCTGTCCAGCGTAGCAAACCCCACAAACGAGGTGGAAAAGATCCCCTCTCAGTCATCATACTCATTCCACACAAGAAAGTAAGCCTGCAGGGGCCAGCCTGTGACCCTCCGGACTCTTAAGTCATCCACAGCATGCAGCACAAAACCCAGGGCAAGGGAAGCCGGAAGGATGTGGAGCAGGAAGATTAGCACAGAGTCCTGCTCGGGGCATCAGGGCACACTGGAACACGACCAGAGAGAAGCTACACAGCACCACATTTGTAGGATGTGGGCTACCAACCCACAGAGGCATCTTAGGGAGGAAGCAGCAGCTGGAAAGGAGGCACGTTCAAAGGAAGGGAAAGACTACCCTGCCAGTCAGAGGGCACCATCACCTCTCAGTGTGGAGCTAATGGGGCCAAGTGCTGTGATTGGTTGGCCCGCAGCACCTCGTGCTTAAGCCTCAAAACATATTCTGTCAGGGTCACTTCTGTGTGTTTAGCAGAGGAAAGAAACTGAGTTTCTATGACGTCAACAGGCTTGCCCAAGCTCACAGGTTCACTCTGTTTTGGATTTTGAGCTGTGCTGTGAGGTTTCTCTCAACTGACTCTGCCTGAAGCTGAAGATGCCAGTTGTCCCCATTTGGGCCAGGCAATTTCAGAATAGATTTCTAATAACCCCAGTCAAATAAACCCAAAATCCAAAGGTCAAGAGGTGAAGCAGAAAGGCATTTTGTCCTTGTGAACTGCTCTGGTCTTTTTTATGCTTCTCACCATCTAAGATCCCAGCTCTCCTTGGTGGCAACCGATAAAGCCGGGGAGGGAAAGAGGAGGCTCCAGGCCTCTCAACTAGATTCTTAGGCTATGTGACTCTGGCAGGAGGAACATGGTAACTAGTGGCTGGACAGAGCAGCGAGAAGGCTGGCGCTGAAGGGAGGTTATGAAGAAATGCCGGGAGGGACTGCATGAACACTTAAGGACCTGGCCCGTGACTTTGGGAGCCCCTGTTCCTGAGGAAGGGTGGGTACCTAGTTGCTTTCCCTGGAGGAGACACAGAAACCAGTAACTTCAAAGATGAAGGTAACTATTTCAGGAAGCTCTGTGTAGTGAAAGATGTCCCTTTAGATAGGACCACTCTTTTCACTTGGAGATAGGGTTGCTTCTGTCCATTTCCAGTCTTCAAGTTGGGGTCTATCCTGATACCGAGAAGCTCCAGGATCCAGAAGCCAGGCTCAAACCTGCATACATTCAAGAAGAGCTGCCCAAGGGTGGCTCAGAGAGGAGTCACGGACCTCCAGAGCCAGATGGTCGGTCAGGGGACCTTAGGGCATGACCCCACTTTAGCCAGATTGGCTTTGAGGGTCAAATGAGAAACAGTTTCTGGCTGTCTTCTATTGAGAAAAGGTCAGAAGTGCTGACAAACTTAGCTGTTCCCTTCACTCAGCGCCGCCTGCCAGCAGAACAATGGTTCAATACAGCAGATGCATCTGGGAACCTTTGCCAAATGCAGCTCTCTACGGCAGCTGGACCCTACACCCCATCCTCTCTGCTGCCTTCAGTTCTCAGAACTGAGAACCAGAAACCTGAGAGGCAGGTTTCCGGGCACCTTGTTTATCTTTCTGGCCCTAGGAATGACTGAGCAAAAGGTATTGGAGGGGTGGGTGGGGTCTCTTGCTCTAGAAACATTTGTTGTGCCTTGCTGTTAGGAAAATTCTTCTATAAATTTAACTCAAATCCTGCCTGCAATAGATGCAGCTTTTCTTCTTACCCAGTTCTTAGCAGAGCTAGCAATCTGGGCAGCTTTCACCCCTCCAGCGTACTCTCTCTCGCTCTCTCTCTCTCTCTCCCTCCCTCCCCCACCCACCCCTCTCTCTCTCTGTGTGGAGTACTTCTCCTCCTATAACCGTGCCTGCCTTTCTCTCTCGGGCTTCTCTTCCAATTCTCTGCATCTCCCTTAATTTAGAAACAGATGGCCTATATACAATCTAGTCCACATAAACCTTCCCCTTTAAGTCCAATAACGGGTTATATATTAACACTGCCAATGTGTACAGCAGCTTAGCAGGCTATGGGCACACGATCCTCTTTAACCTTCACAACCATCTTGGAGGCGAGGCATCTGCCTGTTTGTGGAAGAGGAAATCAAAGTTCTAAGGCATTAAATGACTTGCCCCGTGTTACCCGGTAGTGTGTGCTAGCGACTGGATTTGACTTGAGGCAGTGCACCTCCATGTACACACTATATAAAACCCCTGATTTCTGGCCTGGATGAAACCAAAGTCGCTTTCTCTGCCAATCAGAGGGGAGGTGGCTTCTGGCCCATCTCCAGTGGATGCCAACTCTGTGCAAAACAAAACAAAAGGACTGGGTGGCCCTGCTGCTGGAAAAGAGATGTCAGATTTCAGAGCCAAACAGAGGTGTATACCGGACATTTATGGCTGACGATTTTCCTTGGCTGGCAGCTCTGTGCACCCAGGAAGAACTTCCTTGCTTTCTTATTTTTCCCTTCTTTCTAAAACCATCAGCCTGGTTATTCTTTGTTCGATATGTGCCTTGTTTGAATGTTGTGTCCTTCCCAGCAGCTTCTGGCTATGTCAGCCATGTCCAGCTGTGGATTGAGTGTTCAGGGCTCAGTCTCAATATGAGCTCTGTAGCTTTCAAAGTCCTGAGCGATTCTCACAAATCTCACTTATTTTCTTCTTAAAAAAAATCCTGACCTCTGGAGATAAGCTGGGCTATATATGGCTGAAGTCACGCAGTCATCTTCCATGGATCAAACAACTACATTTCCCTGATTTACATAAAGAAATTGAGCCAGGTGACCTCTAAGGGCTCAGACACATTCTGGATTTCAGAACACTTCCTACAATAGATTTCTGGGGTTCATTTTAGAAAAAGACACATTCCACAGCAGTGCTGTGGGACTTTTGACACAACAGTGGCTAGCCCCATTATCTTGAAAACAAATAATCCCCAGAACTTAACAAAGGCCCCAGCTTCCTTGGGCAGTAAATCTCTTTGGCAGATTCTCAGCATGGTTTTCACTGCTGGTGCCAAGTTGGAACCTTTGTTTTCCCTTGGCTCTCATTTCTTGTCCCATCCTCCACTCCAGACACTGATCGTTGCTTATATTAGCAATCTCAGCAAAGACATTCCTACCTATTTGAGCTCCCAACGATCCCCTCAGGGACCTGAACTCAGCTCAGAAGCATAGCTGATGACGGGACCAGCTGCCTTGCCAAAGCCAGCGAATGCTGAATCCTATGGCTGCTGAAGGAACACCAAGCATTCTGAAGCCACAGTGAGGGGGAGCCTCAGGTGTGGGAATAGCCAGTTTCCCTATTAACCAGACCTAGCAGCCAGCTGTGGTTTGTTAGAATGCAGCTCTCATTGTGATCATTCCATGACTTGCAGACGTGGCTGGTGGCCACTGGATTTGCAGGAGCAGCCAGAAAGGTGGAAAGGCACAGGCGTCAGGGACAGGGAGGGACAACTTTATTCACAGCCTGGGAAGAGAACTCTGACCTGGGATCTTAATACCATTTTCTGGGGAAACCATATATCTTTTTTAAAAAGATTTACTTATTTGTGTTTTATGTATATGCATATTTTGCCTGCATGTATGTAAGAGCACCATGTGCTAATACCTGTGGAGACCAGAAGAGGGTGTCAGATTTTCTGAAACTGGGGTTACAGACGGTCCTAAGTCAGCATGTAGGTGCTGGGAAATTAAACCTGGATCCTGTGCAATAGCGGTCAGAGCTCTTAACTGCATGAGCCATCTCTCCAGTGCATTAGGAAAACTTTAAAGAGAGATGGGCCTGGGCTGTACCAATACTCTCAGGAAGTAAAGCGCAGTTACAGAACAGGCAATTCATATCCAGACACTGAAGAGTTAATCAGTTAAAGCTGTCTGTGCTCTTTATACTACCAGAAGGAACTGGTATTTCCTGTTTCCTCCTAACTGGGCCCTCTCACCTATTATCAAATGTCCTTTGTTAAGGCTGAAACTGAAAGGGACCCCTGCCCGTGTTCATGCCTGTTCCTCATCCTTAACACGATTAAGGGCAGGTGTAATGTCCAGGAGGTGAGGTCCAGCTGATAGAGGCAAGTAGCTAGAGGTGGGCCTTTGAAGGACATCTGACCCTTGGTTATTTTTTTTAACAACCCCCTTTTTAAAATTTATTTATTATGTATACAATATTCTGTCTGTGTGTATGCTTGAAGGCCAGAAGAGGGCACCAGACTTCTTTACAGATGGTTGTGAGCTACCATGTGGTTGCCGGGAATTGAACTCAGGACCTTTGGAAGAGCAGGCAATGCTCTTAACCACTGAGCCATCTCTCCAGCCCCTGACCTTTGGCTATTGCCTTGCTCTCTGCTTCCTAGTCTGTTGTGATGTGAACAGTCTGCATATATGCCTGCCAATCTTGAACGAAGCTACCGCACCTGCGTCCCTGCTGTGAAGGACCAAAAATGCTCTGAAACCGTAAGCCGACAAATCTCTGATCTCTCAAGTCGTTTCTCAGATAATTCGGACAGAGTGATGCCAAAGTCCATTTTCCATCATCTGCCACTGATCTTTGAGTCTCTGCTGAGTCCCCTGTGGAGCTCCACCCTGTTGGAAACTACCTTCTAAGAGTTTAGCAAATGGAGACTCCCACATTGGAGGAGCAAGGAGGAAACACTTCCAATATGAGCCATCCCGCACTGGCCACCTTGCTCCATGTGGGCAGTGTCCTGAGGTGTCCCTTTGGCACCTTGCCTGACCAGCTGTCCACTCTGCCACCCCGCAGGAGTTAATGTCACGGTATCAGTCAAGTTAGCCAAAGTGGATTAGGACAGGAGCAGTCACTCCCCGGACTCACCACTATACATGTCAGGGTGGTTTCTTAAGGACGAGTCATTATAAGGGTTGTCTGCAATAAACAAAAGAGGGTGAGCAAACAGGGAGGCCCTGAGCAGCTGTGGGCGCAAACAGGAGGAGGATGAGAACAGAAATGCAAAGCCGCATTGCAACCGAGGAGAGCGCCAGTGGGGTTTTGTGAAAGGAAACGGTGCAAAAAAGGAATGCGCTCGGGAGAGAACAGCCAACACAAAACAACTCAAAAGGGAACAAAAACGGTTAACTCCTGCGAAAGAAGGCAATAATAAAATGAGATTATTTTGAAAATAAAGAAATTAGGCTTGAACTCTGCTTGGTCCATCTAGATTTTGAACAAATGAGGTAAGGAAGGATTAGTGTCTTGTAGCATCTTGTGGCTGATTCTGAACCAGCTTCTCCCCGGGGCCCAGGACTCCACATCAGACCAGCTAGAGAAAAAGGAGTGTTAGTGAGTCCTATGGAGGACAGCAAAGCCCTGCCTGGCAGTAGCGAGACTGCAGGGGTAGGTGTGTGTGTGTGTGTGTGTGTGTGTGTGTGTGTGTGTACGCATATACACAGGGGGCCCTTTGCAGGGCCCAGCAGCAAGAGCATCCTAATTTGACCAGGTGGGCATCACTGTAGACCCTGTCAGACATCTTCTGGGAGACCCTGGTGGAGGTTCCTGCAGGGGAGTTGGGGTCAGGGCAGCAAGATGAAGGGATGACTCCTACACCTGAGACCTGGATCTCTCTGGACAGCATGGGTACAGGGACTTTCTTTAAAAAGCAAGTTCACTGGCTGCCATTTCAGTGTAAGGCGGCTGAAGCCCTGGGTCCTCTAGTCTTCAGTGAAGCCATTTTAGAACAGGACACATAAACATACCACTCTCCTTAGGTAGCTTTTTACTCCCTACCCATACCCTTGAGGGCTCAAATTCTGACAGTGCCCACAGGGGACAGAAGCCAAGGAGACAACCTCCAAGAAGCCAGGACACAGTCCAACTTCCAGGAGAAATAGTGGCTGTGTTAGAACATTTGCATTCTTAAAAGCAGATCAAATCCCATCACAAGTAATTATAAGAGGTTATGCAAATTCTTTTCTGGGCCTGGCATTGAACTGCACCCCCAAACTGTTTTACAGGCAGCAATGGAATGATTTTGACTCCCAGAACTGCTTCTCGCTATGGGGCTGGTTGAGACAGACCTAGCTGCTTTGGAAGTCAGTTTGGATGGACCTGGCTGGAAGGTGGGAACTGGTCCACAGTGGGATGAAGGGATAGGTGGTACCAGGGAGAGGGTGCTGAGGCAGTGCTTGGGAGAGGGCGTCTGTCCCCCAGGGGAGCAAAGTGCCATGCTCAGCCAAAGGGGGTCCTTCTCTTTCACTCCCATGGTACCAGGTGGAACAGGGGCTTTCTCTCTTCTACGAAAAGACCAATGTGCATATCCATCCTCACTGTAGCTTTGGCAACATGCGGAAGAGATCTAGGGAGATTCTGTCCTCGAAATGCCATCTGAACGCTAGCAGGAAGTGTAGCGTGCCCTCCATTGTCCGCCTTGGCAGACCCCCTCCTCTCTAACCAGGGTGTCTCTAACAGTAGCAATGGAGACCTTGTGCCTGTCACACTATGGACAAAGATGTCACAGATGTGTCTTTATTGGCTTGATTCTCCTGCTTATCTTTTACTTCATCCTAAAGCAAGTTAAAAATGATTTTTAGGTTGCTTGATATTTTGTTATATGCATGTAAATATATGTATATATCTTTCTCCCCTTCGTTGGATGCAACTAACAAAACAGTGTAAGGAGACCAATTTTGTCCCCAAAGGCAGAATACAGGCAGACTGCTTGGCTTCCCATCCAGACCTGGTTCTGAAGACGGCAGAGAAAGCCTGTGCCCTTTCTAGACAGGAAAGTCAACAGAGCCCAACTGTGCTATTTTAAGAAACTATGCCCAATGCTAGGCTGGCTCAGATGCCCAGGACTTGCTTCCAGCCAAAGTTGCTCTTGGGAGGACTCCAGGAAGCTGGCAGGACTCTGTTCGGGTCACCATGAGGGGTTCTTGTCATTAGGAGGAGAGCGCTTCCAACAGGACAGGCAACTCAGGATGAGGCAAAAGCAAGCATCCCTTCCGTACTCTAGAAAAAAGATTGTTCTGGAAAGTTCCATTGCTAAGTGTCATTTAACCTGAACCTGCTCCCAGACTCTGTCCAGAACAGCATGAAGCCTGGCTCAGACCCTGGAGCTGCAGGCTGATTCCAGGATACCCTTTCCAGGTGGATGTGAAGGCTGTTCAAGGTCATCCTCTTGACAGCACTGTTCTTCCTCATTGCAAGCTGGCTGAGGGTACTCAGAGGACCTGGGCAGGCCACCTCATCCTCCTTCATTCAGCCAATTGGCAGATAGCCACCTGAAGTCACCTAGGGAGGCCCAGCAGGTGAATCAATTTCCTGTCCCAGGGGTCTCCTGGGGTTGGTTCAGGAGTCAGAAAGCCAGCACCTCTGCAGCAGCAGGCAGGGCTCTTTGCTGGGGTCTGAGCAATCCCATGGGCTGTCTGTCCTGTCATGGGTGACAAAACCCATGGGCAAAGGCATATCACAGACCAGGAGGCAGGTGACCAGAGGGAGTGGTCAGAGGGAAAGACTAGCAAGAAAAGAAAGCTAGGAAGAGGGAGAAAGAACAGAGAAAGGAAATGAAAAGAAGAAAATGAAAAAAAAAAAAAGGAGGAAGAAACCATGAGAAGCAAACAAGAGAAAGTTTCTCCATATGGGTGGGCGTTCCGGAACGTCCCTGAGGAGAAGGATAGAGAGAGGTCTCTGTCGGTGCCTAACAAGCCTACCCAGGCTTTCCCCAGGGGACTGTGCAGGGCAGCATCAGTCCGTGGAGGTAACCTTGGGACGTCAAGGCTCAGCCTCAGTGTGACCTGGGGTCCTCCCTTTTCTCACCATCCACAGCACAGCACTGACAATGACATTCACAACACGAGCCAGACAGATTAGACTCTTTAGAAGGTCCTCTTCCAGCTATGTCACATGTCCATGGTGTAAACAAACCCAGGCGACATCTTGAAGAAGCTGAGGGCTGTAGCTGAAAACTCTGCCTGACTTGTGCTTGCATGACCACTGTAGTGGGTCAGGGAATGCTAATTTGCTTCAGTTTTAGCCCGAAACAATCAGGGGGTAAAAACTAACCCCTACAAAGCAAAACATAAATCTGCAGTTTGTGATACAACACATCCATTACTTTACAGAACGAAACACAATTTGTTCTGTGTGTCCGCTGGTCCTGGCATCTTATGCACTGGCTTTCTGGAAACACATAACCAATGACTAGAAACAAAAGGAATAAGCTGACTGTACCATAGGGATCCTGATTTGATGGTCATCTCAAACTCCAGGAGTATTTGAATGAGAACTGAGGGCCCCAGACAGCCCAAGCCTGCCGAGGTAAGACAGGGCTGGACCTTGGTATGTGACTCTGATTCCAACCGAAGAGCAAGCGCTGGTTTAGCACAGGACCAAGTCTGACTCAAGACTTCTGCATCCAGAGATGCTGCATAAGGCAGCCACAGTGGCTCAGGCATAATGAGCCAGAGAAGAATTCTGGGTGAGCCGTGGGTATGCACGATGTGGGGGCTTAGGGCCTGTTTCCTGTGGCCCCCAGCCCTGAGCAGGGCCCACACTTACTGGTAAGGACCTTGAGGGTGAACGGATTCTTCTGCTGGATGGTGTGGGTGAAATGGAAGCGTGCATTGCAGCTGTAGTCGGTCTGCATGTCCTGCAGCATGACGTTGGAGAAGTAGAGGTCCCCATTGTGGCCCTGGGAGACACGCTTGTCCTGAGTGATGGGCTCCATGGCTGTGGGGAAGCAGAGGGATGACGGGAAGTTAGCAGACCGACTCAGTGATAATCAGCTCTTCTGATGAGGAGACCAGATGCAGGCTGGAGCTTGCTACCATTTAGTCAGCTCCTCCCAATCCTGCAGCAGGGTGTGTCCACTCCTTATAGCAAAGGGAAGGACTGAATCCATCCAAGGGGTACATTTAAACCCAGATGGTCATGTTCCCTTTGCCCAGGCTCTGTGGCCACACTTTTCTGATCTCAGTTCATACCACAGCCTGACTGACCTCAAGGCCAGAGGGAGAGAACACAAGCCACCTGTGATTGTTCCTCGAGTCAGGAGCCAAGTGCACACACAGGGAACACTGTGCGGGCAACAGCCAATGCTCCTTCATCCTCATAATCAGTACCCCGCTGGGGCCAGAGCACACAAGAGCTCCCAATAGTGTGTTATGGATATCTGATCTTGGCCTTGTTGCATTTAAGCAAAATTCATAATCATCAATTATAGTATGGACTTTTATTTTGTTGACAAAGATAGCGATTCTCAATTATAGTTGTCAGATGTATGCCGACTGATGGTGTGCACTGCTGATTTTAAGAGGTCTTCTGGTTATAGAGATAGTGAAGTCCAGGATTGAGAATGAATGGTATCCCGGGTGGCCGAGGATGTGATATCCCTATATTTTTCAGGACCTAGTGTTGATATACAACGTCGGCTCTCCAGCCCATCAGGAGTGACCTACACTTCAGCTAATCTACTTCCTGTTCCCACAACTGCTTCTTCATGTCAGTGACGCTAACTGTCCCCCAACAGGTGCTTGGTCCTTCAAATCTCTCCTCAAAGATATGCTGAAGGCCTACTGCGTGCCAGGTCACATGTTCTGGGGTTGGTGAAAGAAAAACAAACCCTCAGTATAGCAGGAGAGAAGGAAGGGGTGGTGTGGAGAGGACAGGGCACCGGGGAGGGAGGGCGGGGCAGCAGAAGGGACCCTGTCCTCTGGGGAGTCCTGACAGAAGCCTGTCATGTCTGTGTCAGGCACAGAAGACAGAGATGCTACAATGTCCCGAGAAGCTAGATGAGTGTGTCTGAGACTGAAATGTCATGGCCTAGCCCAGAGCTGAGGTGCATAAGGATGAGGGAGAAGGGCTGGAGAAGGACTGGGTCATGAAGGAGGCCTCTCCAAGTCAAGGAGTCCAGGCTTGTCCTGAAGTGAGAGAGGAGCCGGAGAAAGCAGGCAATCGAGGCTACCTGAGGCTGTGTTTAAGGCTATGAATGAGATTGTAAAGCAGGGGAAGGCACACAGGGCTCTGGGCTGGGGAGATAATAGTGAGGACAGGAAAAAGAGGGCCATGAGATCTGCTCAAGAGAGGGCATGAACCTAACTCAGTGATAAATATGGTGTTATAGATGCCCACCAGCGACAGCCTGGCATCGTTCCCCACACAGGTAAGAAAAAAGGGAGTGACAGGGTCTGTGTACAAAGCCATCCTCTCCTGTGAAACGGCTCACAGTACTGCCTTCCCGCACAGCCCCGCTGGGAACAGGCTGGGCAATTAAGGGTAGATGGACTGATGGACGGCAGGCAGGTAGGTGGACGGATTTACAGGATAATGGATGGGTGACTAGATGGATAGGTGGATGGATGGATGGACAGTGGAGGGAGGGGCAAAATGAGGGAGAGCAGAGGCAGGCAGGTGGGCATGAAGGGAGAGGGGTGGGAAATCCAGGGAGATGGGCAGGGGTGAGAGCCAGAGAGCGGGAGCAGGGCCAGGGTGGAGGGCAGGGAATGTTCATCTCTTCTTTATTAGTGTTTCCCTATTATCTTAACTGAGAATGGGGGAAACACCGAAGCCTTTCCAGAGCTAGGTGAGCATCAGTGCACAACTGATTCACAACAATCTCTGGGTGTTGTTACCTGGCTCCTGCTCCAAATTCTGTCTCCCTTCAGCACCTATGGAAAGCGTCACTCTGGAACTCACGTCCTGACTTAAGTGTGGGGACTGGAGTAAAGCCAGACAGACCAAGGATGAAACAAGACTGTTACCACTGGTTATCCTCTGGGAAACATTCACTTCCTTCTTCTGTTATTCTTTATCTTCATCAGTGCAGTTACCAAGGACGTCCTGCGTGTGTGGTCCGGCTCCGAACCCTTCTTCCCTTCACATCCCTGCCCCCTGCCCTGCACACAGTTCTGTTTTTTTTTTGTTTTTTTTTTGTTTTTTTTTTAGATTTATTTATTTATTATGTATACAACATTCTGCCTCGATGTATGCCCGCACACCAGAGGAGGGCGCCAGATATCAATACAGATGGTTGTGAGCCACCATGTGGTTGCTGGGAATTGAACTCTGAACCTCTGGAAGAGCAGCCAGTGCTCTTAACCTCTGAGCCATCTCTCCAGCCCCCAAAAGATGCTTGTGAGCCACCATGTGGTTGCCGGGAATTGAACTCAGGACCTTTGGAAGAGCAGGCAATACTCTTAACCACTGAGCCATCTCTCCAGCCACAGTTCTGTTTTATTTTCAGAAGAGGGAACAGAGGCTCAGAGATTTTTTTAAAAAATTTTTTTTGGTTTGTTTTCGTTTTTGATAGCCCTGGCTATCCTGGAACTCACTCTGTAGACCAGACTGGCCTCAGACTCACAGAGATCAGCCTGCCTCTGCCTCCTGAGTGCTGGAATCAAAGGTGCGTGCCACCTTCACCCAGCTAGAGGCTCGGAGCTCTGAAGCAACTTGCTCGTGACCACACGGCAATAGCAGCTGATGTGGGAGTGATTTCTTTCTAATCTGTTGCTTTCATTGGTTAATTAATAAAGAAACTGCCTAGGCCCATTTGATAGGCCAACCCTTAGGTGGGTGGAGTAAACAGAACAGAATGCTGGGAGAAAGAAAGCTGAGTCAGTGAGTTGCCATGATTTTCCCGCTCAAGACAGAAGCAGGTTAAGATCTTTCCTGGTAAGCCACCTCGTGTGCTACACAGAATATTAGAAATGGGTTAGATCAATATGTAAGAGCTAGCCAATAAGAGGCTGGAACTAATGGGCCAGGTAGTGTTTAAAAGAATACAGTTTCCGTGTAATTATTTCGGGGCATAAGCTAGCCATGCGGGCGGCTGGGTGCCGGGGGCGCAGCCTGCCGCTTCCCCTTACAACAAGCAGCCCCTGTGCACAGATGTTTTGTACCACGTGGCCACTTCACATCTGCTTCTCACAAGTTGGTCTCCCCACCCACTGAGCCCTCGTGTTAGTTTCCATAGTGGCAGCATCTCTCTTGACCAAACTTAAAGCAGGGTTTTGTTGCTGTTGCTTTTATTGTGTTTTTGTTTTGGCTTAAAGATTCAGGGGTAGCCTACCATGGTGGGGAGGACATGGTGGCAGAAGCATGAAGCGGTTGGTCACACAGCATTCACAGCTAGTGAGCAGAGGTGCAGGCTACTTCTTGGCTTGATATCTCCTTTTTATTTAATCTAGGATCCCAGCCCATGAAATGGTCACCATCCATAATTTAGGGTGGCCTTGTTTGTTTGTTTCAATTAACCTACCTAGAAACCCCTTACAGACAGGGATTTGTCTCCACGAAGATTCTAGAGCCCCACAAGTTCACATTTAACAGTGACCATCACATCTTCCACTCAACCGACCCACCACACCCCCTGGCACTGGGCTCTTGGTGAGGCCAGGCTTCCGCACTCACAGCTGCTCATCCAGAAGATGACTGGAGATGGGAGGCCGGGTGGGGGGTTGCACTGCAGCGTCAAGGGGGCACCCTCTTGAACCACGACGGGGTCTAGGTTTTCCTTGGGCCACAGAGGAGACTCTAAAGAGAAACGGGAGGGGGAAGTGAAGCTGATGGCCAGAACTGGGCAGGCTCAAGAGAAGGGGAAGTGGGAGAAAAGGGGAGGCAAGAGAGAGGATGCGGAGGGTGGATCCTGAAAGGAGGGAGGCGTTTTTTGTGACAGTGGACGCTCGTCTCCAGCTGGCCCCCCTCTCCCCTTCTCTGGTTCTGGAGTGGGAGAGACCCATGGAGGGCAGGGCCTCCTGCATGCCCCCCACCCACCAGGGAGCCAGCAGCAGCCCTGTTCCTGGCACTCACTGGACACCTGGAGGCGGATTCGGTTGCTGAGCGCCGTGCCGAATTTGTTTCGGGCGAAGCACTGGTACTCCCCTTCGTACTCCTCAGGCCGGCCGCCACTGCGGAAGTCAATCACCAAGGTCCCAGATCGCCTCCTCATGGACACCCGGGGGTCCTTGGCAATGTTGAAGAATCTGCTGTTTCGAGTCCAGTGAAAGCTGCGGATGATAAGGGCCAGACCACTCATATGTACGGGGCTGGAATGGGTCAGTTCCTCGGCCCCAGCTCAGTGGCAGGTTTCTACTCCACCACCCTACCTCTGTGCCAATGGACCCAGCCCTGGCTGGAAAGAGCCACCGGATAAGCTTGGGAGAATGCAAAGGCCCAGGTCATGTCTACTGCGACTGCACCTCTGTGAGCGCTGCCACTAGCTAAGGCTGGTGACGGGTATCATGTGTCCAGCTTCCCCAGCAGGTTCTGGTCTATGAGAACATAACTCAGGGGTAAACAATGGTGTCTTCAAAAACCAAGACAAAACAAAAACAGAGCCAGCCACTTTCCTGACCTTGTGACATTCCTAGTCTCCTCCTAGGAATGCAGACTCCTTAGTTCACCAACCCACATGTGCCACGGGGCCAGCTCGGCTCTGCCACGCTTTAGTAGTATAATCTGCTCTGAAGACATGCGTGGCAGAGGCTGCCTGCTCCTTGATTGACAATTGCTTCATGAAGACCACGAAACAGCAGCATGGGGACCACGGCAGGGTAGCTTTGGAGGAACTGGCAGGCTAATGCAATAGAGCTTCAAAGAGCCTAAAATGTACCCCGACTCCGGGCTTGGGGGTGGGGGCTCAGAAGCAGAGCACTTGTCTAGCATGGCAAAGGTGGCATCACCACCACCACCATGTCCCTCAGCTTGTCCTGGGAGAAGGCTGCAGCCAGCCACACACATTCTTGGCTCCCTGTGCTGATGTGGTACAGCAATGGCTGCTTAGAGTCGTTGTCCCCACAGAGGTCCCAAGTGGAAATGACCAATCTTAGAGGCATGCTCACTAGCGCCCTGACTGGCCTTACAGGGTGACTCCCACTTGGGATGAGGGAATTCCTGCTGGTTCTGGGCTCATCAATCTTGGTCTGATTGTCTCACACAAACCCAGAGGCAGAGCAAACCTCCACCTTGCATGGTCCCCCGATGCCGGACACACTCTGCCACTTTAAAAATGGAACATATTATTTAAATCTTCACTTTGCCAGAATATGTCGTTCAGCAGAAACAGATCTGGCCTTGGCGGTCAAGGAGTAGGTCTAAACCCTGGTTCAATCAAGCTGGAGACTGGGGGGGGGCATTTAAAATCACCACCTCTCCTCAGGAAGACACTGGCCCTGCCACAGAGGAAGAGGGGCGGATGAATAAGACCAGCTAACAGCACGTCACAGTCTGGATAGGACAGGCTTTTTCTTCCTGTCTACTGACTTCACATCTGAGACAAACACAAGCTCAGAATGAAAGCCTTGAGTTAGCTAGGTAGAGGGACTTCCCATAAACTGAGCATGGCTGGAGGATGGCCACACAGGACAGCAAAGCACATTACACCAAAAGTCTGAAAATAACATCGAGTTGAGTCTAGGGCACACACCTAGTACTTAGGAGGGGAGACTGAGACAGGAGAGTGATGAGTTTGAGGCCAGCCTGGGATGCACACTGAGACTGCAGGGTTTCATTGCAACAGAAACAGCCTTCTAATATCTTCATTCTGATTTCCTAGTGAGGTAAATTCCCTGCTTTGCTGAATCTGTTAAAAGCCCCATAATACAAGAGCAGTTCTGTTATTCCCAGAGGTGGCAATGGAGGCTCGGAGCTATGAAGCAACTTTCTCATGAGCCTCTGTGCACAGCTGTTTTGAGCCACGTGGCCACTTCACATCTGTTTCTCACAAGCCGGCCCTCCTGTGTGGCACCTGGTGAATGTCAGTGGAGAGTTTCTGTGTGGATGAACCAGACATTTTAGAAAGGATTTGTTTTACTTTTAAGTATGTGTGGGTGTGTGGGGGGTATGTTTATGGGGGGTGTGGGTATGTGTAGATGGGCGGGGGTATGTGTGTGTGGGTAGGGGTATGTGTGTGTGGGTATATGTGGGTGTGTGAGGGGGTATGTGTGGTTGGGTGTGGATGGGCGGGGCTATGTGTGTATGTGTGGGTGTGGGTATGTGTGTGTACGGGTGTGTGTCCAGGTATGTGGGTATGTGTGGGTGTGTGTGCATGTGATTGCCTAAGAGGTCAGGAGCAGCTCATGCTCCTGGAGCTGGAGTGACAGGTGATTGTGCGCATCCTAACAAGGATGCTTGGAACTGAGCTCAGGTCCTCTGCAAGGGCAGCACTCACTAGTAACCATCGAGCCATCTCTCAAGCTCTGTGCCAAACTTCTCAGTTTGCTTGCCTTACTTCTGACCAAGAAGTGGGTCATTTCAACAGTGACTTCCAGGCCCCTCCCCCTGCACTCACCTGGGGGCGGGGTTCCCTTTAGCTTCACATTCAATCAGGATGTTATCACGGGGGTCCACGATGTGGTCCTTCACCGACTGCTTGGTGATAGTCGGGGGCTGGGTCACTGCAACAGGACACGTGGCAAGGGTCAGAACTTCAGGGACCTACCCTGGACTTGGTTTAGGGTGTGGCTAAAGACAAGAGCACCAGGAGTCACCTGGGCAAGCAGGTATGAATAGTACCCTATTCTAAAGATGCAGCATCTTAAACAGGGCCGCAGGATAGGGGTGGATATCGCAGGTGGAGCACAGGAACCCTTTAAAGAAGATCCAGGCTCCCTCTGATCACCCAGGATCACATCCCAGTGCCCAGTACATTGCACAGGGTACCACAGTCCCCGCTGAATGTGTGCTGAGTGGATACAGGAACGAAACCAGCCATGACTGCAGAACTTAGGACTGTGATGGTTCTGAGCCACGAGTCTCAACAGATGGCCAGACTGCTGAGGCAAGAGCCAAAAGAGGATTCAGTCCCTTGTAGCTTCACAAGGGCTTCCCTGTGGACCAGCAGGCTGGTGTTCTGCCCAGGGGTGCAGTGCCAGTCACCATAGTAGCTGTGGCAATCCCAGCTGCCATCTGTAGACCATCTTCTGCCCACTTACCCATCCTCCCTGCTCTGGGCACATTATCTTCCATTGGCAGAGGACTCACTATAGGGCTCTAGGCTTGAGCAGCACCCACAGGCAATAAAGAGGCCAGGCCTTCCACCCTCCCTCCAACCTCCCAGAGGCTCCAGGGCATGGAGACACACGAGGCACTTACGCTCATTCTGAATGCTTGCTGTTAGTTCCAGTGGGTTAGCATTGGGAGGGGGGAGAGAAGGAGAACACTGTTAATGCACACGATTGACCAGATAACTGCTGGCCATCCTCCTGTCCTAGCACACAGGGTTGGGGTGAGGAGACGCGGGAACAGCACTGGGTGTGGGGATTTCTCCCAGATGCAGAGTTTGACAGAAGAGCCAGGCCAGGTTGGAGAACAGACCTACATATACTTCATGGAAAAGGTGTATCACTGGGAAGATGGAGACTCCACAGTAGGGCAGGACCAGTAACCACCAGAGATGTTACCAGGGAAATCCAAATGTCCTTAAATGACAAGGCTGTCTGAAAGGGACCCTTCAGATGGTGCCTGGCACCTGACACCATTGAGAGAGGAGGGAGTCTTGGTGCACAGGGTCAGCATGGAGGTACTGGGGAGCGAGGAGAAGAGTGGACTTTAATCACTTCTGCAGGACAAAGGCCTAACATATAAGCACTGAGGACCCAGCACTCCGGTCCCTCATACACTGTTTGTCTCTTACAGAAAAGCATGTTCTATGGAAGTTCCTGGGGTGACAGTATCCCAGCATGTGGCCAGCCCACCATTCTTTGTGTCTTCCACAAAGACGACAGAGAGGCACACATCCTCACCAGCCCCGTCTGCACACACTGCACACTTGGGCCATGCACAGGTGTGCTCCTGCTTCTCACACTCTAACCAGCAGGCTGCTCACTGCAGCTAGAGAAGATGCAGGCTGTGGCTCCGAGTGCCTGCTGAGAGCCTGGATTCTCCCCCGTTACTTTCTTTTAATGCTGGAAGTAGAACCGGGCTGGTGCTCAACTACGGAACCCTACCCTTTCCAAGTCCCACATTTCCAACAAATCCCTCTGTGGGGCTGAGGCCTACAAACTGTGCCTTGGATAGTAAGGTTTCAGACATGGAAAGCAAGGCTCGGCTCCAACAGATGTGGAGAAAAGACAAAGCATGTCTCTAGTACTCTCCAATTTCTTCTCTTAGGATGGCATGAGGAAGCAACATGACATCGTCACGTCACGCTGGTGTGGAGGTCAGGCATGCACGGGCACTGTGGGCTGCCTCTTCAGAGCGAGCGCTGTTGGGGAGAGCAGGAGGTAGGGGCTTTGGAGCAGAGCCACGGAGACTTGATGTCTTCCCACCAGTGTGAAGAGACTCAGAGGAGGTGCAGGCTCAGAAAGGGCAGCCTTCAGGGAGCCAGGGCTCACCTAGGCCCAAGAGAGTCGGGGAGGCAGAGAAAAGGACATGAAGAAGGGATGGTATGTGGCAGGAATGAGCAGGGCATGCAGGCTGTTAGCAAAAGAGTCTCCATGGTATGGCTTTTAAAAAGGTTCCGTGAACAAGGTGGTGTGGCCTTCAGAGCAATCAAGAGATATTCTGCTTTTTACTTGTCCGGGTCTGCCTGGGCTGGAAACAAAGGAACGAAAAGCCCGAGAGCAAAGGCAGGAGGCTCCATGGAGCTCCCCGCCACGGCACTTTCCTCTGTATGTGATCTCTCTGCCAAGACCAGTAATTCTGAAAAGACTGAAAGCCAGTGGGGCTGGGACAGGAGTCCAGGGAGGGAGGGGCCAGTCTCCAGACAGGTAGGGCTGGCCCTTGAGTACTTTTGACCACCAGCAGGGCTCCGGCTTCATTTCAGGACACAATGATGCCTCTTGGTCCTGATGCACCCTGCTTCCAGGCTCTGACCCCCTTCTACGACATCTTGAATTCAAGGGTGGATGATCTCACGGCTACAGTCGCGTGGACGCTGGCTTCGGAGACAGAATATGACTAGCGTCCCCAGAGGTTGTTGCAGAGCTTTCAAAATCCATCCTTAGTGAGCGAGCTGGAGGCAGGCCTCGTGACATCACTGTCCTTGACATTGCGGACAACGGGGATCCTTCAGTGAGTGGAGATTCCAAGTCGCCTTAGAGCGGGCTGGCTGCTGATGCTACAGGCTGCCTGCCTGGCTAAGGGCCTATTGAGCATCTACTTGCCTAGTGGGACAATGACATCTCAGTCACCACTCTGCTCCCAAGGGATTTATTGCAGGGACAGAATCAAGCCAGAAGACAAACCATGACGGAGAGAAGGTAATGGGGACAACCTGTCTGAGGGCAAGGACAATGGTGCTCCTCTTTGTCACCCCACCACGCGCTCCTCCTTCCTTTCACAGAACTTGCTGTCTGATGATGTCGGATAGAGGATGAATTTATGCTTTTGGTTTCCAAGGGGGGAGAAAATGGGCCCCTACTCCATCTCTGTCCTGGCTCCAGGGCTCGACCTTCATGCCTCTCTTTTCTTCCTGGGCTCTATCCCGGGATGATGGAGGATGCGGGGCGGGCGTGTTACTGAGGCCACCTCATATGGGGGTGGGAAGGAGCATCTCTCCACTTTGCTGTTCACTTCTGTGGGCTCCGAGGGGGGGATGCTGAATCCTCTTGAGTGGAAGGAGGATGGAGGTAAATGCCAGCAAGCCTCCAGGAGACTCACTGTTTGGCAAGGCCATTCTGACTGAGGAGGTGACCCATTACTTTTTTTTTTTTTTTAAGGTCATTCTGTTCTCCACTGGGCTAATGGGAGGGAGGTGGCGTGTGACTTCACTGGCAAGGCAATTGGAGCCAGAGGCTGGGCGCGTCAATAAGGGATTGTACAGCCATCCAGGGTGCTGCTCCAGAAAGCTGCCGTGCCAAGCGCCAGAGTGGAAGCAGTGTCCCTGCCCTAGAGGCACAGAGAATGCCCTGAAGGGACAAGTGAGTAAGCACCCGGCAGGATGGTCTCTCTTCCGATATCCCCAGCCCCACCCTCCCAGCAAAGGGGTAAGTTAGGAACACCTGACTGGTCCTAAGCCCGGATGGCAGGGTTGTGGTTAAGTCAGGGGAGGAACCTGCTGAGGAAATCCGTGTCCTTGCTATGTCCTTGTTCTGAGGTCAGCTTCTATAGACGAGTCATTGAAATGGGTCCACAGCAACCAGAAGGCACGATGCTTTGTGGGGTGTCCATCCTGACATATCTGGAACCAACTACAGCCATGTGGTAGAGGCTCCTCTCAGAGAGGTGCAGCTGTCAGGCGCCAGCTCTGCCTCTTCCCTGCTTCCTAACCCGTCAGCTAAAGGGTGGCATCGACATTTAGACTTCCTGTGAGAACCACACACACTGAGATCATCACTGCTCTTGGGTCTTTGGCCTAGGGCAGCTGCAATTCTAGTGAGGTCCACGGACTAAAAGAAAGCAGGACCAACGTTCCATAGCACAGGCAAGAGACCCAGATTCCATTCTGCTTTTATCACCACGACAGCTGTGACCCTAAGCAAGGAAGGGCTTGATCTGCATAGACAACATAAAAGGATCGGTCCCCAATCCCCTCCTGGATGCTGGGATGGAGAATCATTGGTGAGGAAGTTAGGGCCCTCAGCCTTAAGTACATGGGTTTCCTATTGTATTCCCGTCTCCAGTAGAGCTTAGAAATCCGTATTTTCAGTATAGAAGCCCAAACCATCTATTTCTAGGTTCACGCTGCAGGAGCCCCTCCCCCACCAGACCCGCGTATCTAACGGCAGCTGAGTGAGAAGTGGCAGAAGGGAAATGAGCCTTCACCATGTTCTCGATAACCTGATTTCCTCCGCGCCCTCCTCTCCAGGGACACGCCCTTATCAAGCCTATTAAGACTGTCTGCCTGGCTGTTAATGAGAATCTCCTTGAGCCGGCCACAGACGGTCACCATGGGAACGCTGGTCTCATAGCTCTCCTCTCTTCCCCCTTCCCCGTATAGATGCTCGGGCAGGAGTGGTCTTGGCCAGCTTGCTTCTGGGATCAATTCATAGTTATCACTGGTCTCTGCCATCCAGAAGTGCAGACTCCTTTGGGGTAGCTGTTACTGGAGGTCTGGCTTTAGAGCTCCGTGGGGCCTTCTTGGAGGCCATCGTCACCTCCCATCTCCTTCGTCCATCTGTTAACTGGAGAGAGTCCAAGTCTATCTTGGCATCACATGGACTCCATGAATTCCTTGAGCCTGAGAATAGGGGGCAGAGGGGCTATGCCTATATGTTAGTGCTAGGATGCAAAGATATCCGGCACGTGTCCAAACGGTGTATGCTTACACACAGGGCCAGGAAATAAGGAGCCAGTCAATAGCCACCAGGGAACACAGTACCAGAGAGGGTGGATAGAGAAGCAGACATCAGCGTGGCAGGTCAGGTTCAGACAGGCACTACCACCATGAACAGAAATGAGCCCCATATTTTGATAGTTCCGAGGGAATCCTGGGATAGAAAGAACCTGTGCCTGGCTCTCCCATGGTAACACGTTATGGCTCATGTCTTACTTGGCTGTGTCTTTTACAAAGAAAACGCCCTGGCCAATCCTCTCCCAGGCTATCCACCAGCATCCTTATTACTCCAGCCAAGCCTGGGCATTGGCTCTGGGTGGATCAAGTCAGAGAGACTAGTAAGGACACCCTACCACACCTGATCCTGGAAACTGCTTTTAGAAGGGGTAAGTCAAGGCTAAGGCCAGGTGGGTAAGTACGAGGAGCGAGGAGAACTCCAGGTGGCTCTCTGAATTCCCAACTGTGTCACCCTCCGTTCCACTTAGCAGGTTCCAGGCAACACAGAGCCCAGCTTATCCACAGCCCTAAGAAGAGGCCTGCATCTTAGTTTCCAGTTTCCCAGTGGGAGCCTACATCAAGTCTTTGGAGAAAAGCCCAGTTCCGAAGCTTGGAATCCACTGTTACCCCTCTTCCTCTCATCTCCCTGACCTCCCTCCCCAACGCCGACTCCTCCAATATCAGGAGTAAGATGAAAAGAGGGCACAGAACTCACGATCCATTGGAATCTCAATGGCCCCTCCGGGGCTGAGGAGGAAGAGGATGAGGGCTGTGTGGACCCAGGGTAGTGCCTGCTGCCTGTCCATCCTCAGCACCGGGCCTTGCTCCCAGCTGCCCAGCCCGCGGGCTCTCGACGCCTTGTGCCACTCCACGGGGGGCTTTTCAGACAGTGCTCAGCTAGAAAAAGAAAACAACAGCAAGTGAGTTTCTCTTGAACTCGTGTTTTGCTCTACTCCCCCACACACACCAGGGTCTCAAAAGACTTGAGTCTCCCGGCCACAGAGTTTGAGAATCTCCTGGACCACAGTTTCTAACCTTGGAATCCATGGCTTTCCTATATACTGTAGGGTTTGGAAGCACCACTGGTCTCTACCTACCCCATGTCAGTAGACCCAGCCAGCCCTGTCGCCAATCAGAAACATTTCTGGACATTGCTGCTTGTGCCAGATATCTCGAATGCTGCAGGTGGCATCTCCAGAGGACAAATCCACCAGTGATTAAGACCCAGTATGGAATAAAGGTAACTGCATAGAGGAATCGTTAGAACACACACTGGCCTAGAGGTCCCCAACAGATAGATGTACCCAGCTCAAAGTTTCCCTGGACTTGGCCCTACTCTCCCTGCGAGTCTCAAAAACAAAAAACAAAACAAAACAAAAACAAAAACAAAAAAAAACTCAAGGGGCCTGGAGCAAAATGTGTTTGGGTGAGGACACAGGAATAAAATCTTGTTGATGTTCTTCAACCCTACGGGGAGGCAGGAGCATTGTCCAAGGAGAAGGGATGGGCTGGGACTCAAGTCCAGTACTCTGAGACTGCCTGGAGCTCCGACTACTCCAGCCTGCCAGCATTATGGGGCCACGTCAAGGGGGAAGGCCGCAGATGGAGACGCCAGAATCCCTTCAGCTTGCCTCAGCAAACATCTACATAGGCTCAACACACAGCTCCACTCCTGCTTTATGTGGCTGGAGCCACAGTCAGCTACACCCACCCACCCATCCATCTAAGAAGGTAGAGGACAGAGCCCAGGCAAGAGCTCCTCGGAGGTGAGGCCATCGTTCTGGAGTCCTGTAGTAGGAAGCATCACCAGTCACTACTTCCCTATGCCAGAATGAGGGATCTGACTCATATTTCAGCAGCTGAGCACAAAACTAGCCTCTCCCCGCCATGTGTGTGTGCATGCGTGCGTGCACGTGGTGTGTGTGTGTGTGCATGAGTGTGTGCATGCGTGTGTGTGGTGTGTGTGTGTGTTGTCTGGCCTCCATCTACTTGCCTCCCTTCCCATGTCCACCTCCTTGGCTTGGACCACCAGGGTTCCAGGCCAGAGTGACTGCAATGGCTCCCTGTGTATCCCTGCTGCTCCCACCTCTGCCCCCACTCGTCCTCTGTCCACGACCAGAACTGTTATTTCTAAAGCAGAAACACAAACATGCCACTCCTCGTCACCTCTCTCTCTTGTCCCCAAGTTAACGCTAACTTCCTTTACTGGCTTGACACCCCAAATCATGTGTCCCCTTGGCCTCTCCCACTCTCCCCTGGCATGCTGGTCCTAAGGGCCTCTGTGTATGCTGTTCTGACCCCTGGGAAAGAGCAACCTGTGTGCAGGACAGTCTGTGCTCTTGGCTCTCTCGTTAGGATTTGCTAAGTGTTACTTAGGAGTTCCCTGAATATCTACTTCAACTCCCATGATGGTATCCTTGGCTTTGTATTCATCCCAAAATGTCACTTGAAGGCTCAACAAATGGGAAAGTTTCATTATTATCCAGTCATAGGAATTTACCACAGGACCATATAGTCCCTCAAAATGTGTGACAGATGGACATAAGGGTGGGTAAGAAAAAAAAATGAACAAGTAAATGTATAATTGAAATAAGTTGCCTAGATGACATTATTTTAAAATATATTTTATTATTTGAGAATTCTATAAAATGTATTTTGAACATCTTCATCCTCTTCCCCACCTACTCCCATATCTCATCTCCATTCCTTACCTACACAAGGCAGAGTTTTCTTCTTTTATTAATCCCACCCAGTCCAGTTTGTGCTGCCCAGTTACTTCTGGGAGTGGAGCTGCCCTGGCCTTACTGAGGGGTGCATCATTAAAGAAAACTGGCCCTTTCTCCCAGCAGCTAACAAATGCCAATCACTCCTCAGCTAGTAGTGCTTTTGTGCTCACCTCCCCCACTCCATGTGGGATTTTGTCTGGCTGGAGCTTGCATGGGTCTAGTGCCTGTTATCACAGCCATGATGCATGAGTGATTGCAATTGCGCTGCTGTGCCCGGAAAACACTGCTTCATGGGGTTGTCGGCCACTTCTGGCTCTTACAATCCTTCAGTCCCTCTTCTGTGAAGATCCCTGAGTCCGTGTGTGTGTGTGTGTGTGTGTGTGTGTGTGTGTGTGTGTGATCCTCTAGAAAACCACTAGGTGGCACAAGAAAGCACAAGTTGGAGAGTGACTTAGGTGGGAAGAACCTCCTCTCTACAGGTCAGATGCCAGGAGTTCAGTGAGCTGGAAGAAGACAGAGTAGGAAATCTTCCAAGGATGGGGCCCTGTGGCTAGAAGGCATCACAAGGGTTAACTCTCCGGGATGGTCCTTACACTGTCCTTCAGAAAGGCCACTAACACTTCACCTTGCCTTACCCATCTCCAAAGATCAGCCTGAGTTTCTGGTTGAAGCCCCAGTGTGGAGGGAGCTTGCACCAGGGAAGGCATGGCCTTCTTTCCGGGGAGGGGTAGAAGGGCATGGTTTGGGCTCACTGACCACTGTTTGGCTCAGGACCTGCCAAGTGGTAGAGTGACGGGAAAGAGACAGGTGTTCATCCTGGGAATCTTGATCAACTAGGAAGCCAGAAATTAGTCATTAATCAGAAACACATTGGCAGGGAAAAGCCCAGCTGTTGGGGATGTTTGGAATTCACAGTTTAACAGCAGGGTAGATAAACGACATCAGGATAACCACGTTCTGCTCCTGATAAATCCCTTCTTTGTTCTCAGGAACCCATCCCCCTCCCCCACAACCAAATGTTGGAAGAAAAAAAGCTCAGAGGTTATTTTAGTTTATACAGGCTACTTAATTTTAAACAACTCCCTCACTTTTTAGATGAAGAATTAGTAGCAAAGGAGGGCAAGAGGCTTGCTTAGGATCACCCAGCTGGTTAGTGCAAAGCTAGGAAAAGAATCCCGGAATCCTGCGGTCTAGACCAGGACTTTTCTATCCAGCTTCCTTGTCTTTGTTACACAGCAAAGTCCCAAAGTAAAGATGTTATTTTAAAAGTCAGTATAATTTGTCAGTTTTCCCGAAACTTAAACAGAAAACTATCCATGACCCTTCAATTTTACTAGGTATATGTGCCAAGGATTTAAAACAGGTTCTTAAGCAAGTACATGTGAACAGCTGTTCACCAGAGCATCACCTACAATGGCCAAACAGTGGAAAGAGCCCAAACATCCGTCCGAGGGGGATGGAGAAGTGGATGGGTGGATTTTTGGACGATTATCCATCCACAGAAAAGAATGAAATATTGACATAAGCTATTCTGTGAATGTGTTTAGTGAAAGAGCCCACACTGTCACATACAAATGACCCCATGTATAGATTTCCTATAAATACCCAGAATCAGTAATTGCAGAGACAGACACCACTGGTGCCAGCCAGACCCTGGGGGATGCCACAGGGAGTGACTGCTAGTGGCATGGGTTTCCTCTGAGAAATAAAGGTGGTTTGGAACTAGACTAGAGGCATACGCTGTGGATGTACTGATTGTCAGTAACTTGTGTACTTAAGGTGGTTTTCTTTTTAGATAAATTTCATACCAATAAAAGAAGGGTATAACATTGGTCTCTGTAACATTCTCATGGAGATGGAAAGAGGCAGAGGAAGGTGGGTGACTGGAAATAGAGACATAGCAGCCACCCCACCCCCCTCAGCACAGAAGACAGGCACAGAGTGTGTGTGTGTGTGACCCTTCCCACACACTCTGTCCACCAGAGTCAAGGGGATGGGAGCTTAGAGTTCTAGCTTTGAGAATAGAAGACCAGAGCACAGTGAGGCAGAGCGGTCTGCCACAGTCCTCACATCAGCATGGCCCACGGTTCCCCCAGCCTGATAACCAGGGAAAAGGAGGCAAGAGGACGGGGCTCCAGGCCTACAGCAACGACATCCACATCTCTAAAGACTGCCTGATTTAATGTCAACCACAGTGGCACAGCCTTCAGTCCATGGCCAAGGCATGTCATCTCCTAGGTCCCTTTGCAGGCCTTCCCAGTAACATAACGGGTGTATTCACTTAGCTTCCTATTGCTATAATAAGCACCCCCCTCCTGACAAAAGAGTTTGTTTCATCTCACAGTTACAGATTACAGTTTCTCTCTAGAGGAAGTCACAGCAACAGGAGCTTTGAGGAACTAGTCACATCCATAGTCAAGAGCAATTCAAAACCCCCTGCCCAGAGGAGGTGTCACAGTGGGCGGGTCTTCCCACCTACATTGACCAAGGTAATCCCTGACAGACACGTCTACAGGCCAATCTAATCTAGACATCCATCACTTCGACTCTCTTCCCAGGCTATTCTAGACTGTATCCAGTTGACAACAGAAACCAACCATCACAAGGATTAATGCATTAGGGAGATGATGGGTGTGTGGGCTCTGGTAAGAGCCCCTAGGTGGGATGAGGAAGTCTCATTCCTGGTTCCCTGTAGGGAAATTAAAGAGTGAGGGAAGGTGGAGGCTGAAGACCACCCACTGGCCACCGGAGTCTTTCAATGTTGGAATACAGAACAAAACGTTTTTGTTTAGCATCACAGGGGTACAACCAGGACCAGGAAGGAGGAAGTGTCAGAGAGGAGGTTGCAAGGAGAAGCCACCCATCAGCCATAGCCACCACATACCATCCACGAAGAATAACCCATCTGAGCAGAACGGCAGGTACCACTCAAAAGTCTTAAACGTCTTAAACGTCTGGGGGAGGGGCCAAATCAAGTTTCAGATTTTTTTTTTCACCTTGTGAACATGGATGCCGAAGAACTTCTGTGACCTTGTTCAGAAACAGTCCGCACCCTTGAGCGACCTGCCTGAGCATCTGTGAGCCTCCTGAGCGACTTAGATTTGAAATGTGAATTTGGTCCTGATGGGCCACCAGGGAGGATGCCGGCATGGTGGCTCTTGGTCTAGTTCAAGGTCACTAGCCACACATTCGGACTGCCTGCTTTAATGTCATATCCCCACTCTCAAGGCAGAGGCCCCGGCCTCACAGCTTTTTGCTTCTCTTCTGATAGGTGGAGATAATCCTACCCCAGAAGCACGTCCCCAGAGAACCACGCAGCATTCACTGTGCACACAGCAAAAGCATCCCATATGCTTGCTGCTGCCATGGATCAGGCCTTCTCCTCCCAGGGATGAAGGGTGTGCACACACTGGCAGCCTGTGTGACTATCCACAAGGGCTGAGCAGCTACACGAATTATCCACTTATTGTCACAGCTTGCTTTCCTATTCCCCCCTTTTGTTTTTCTGGGTCCCGGTGGCTCCCCCCGCCCCCATATTGAAGGCCCCTGGTGTTGATCCTACAAGCTGTCTCTGGCAGATGGAATAGGTGCCCACAACTCCCTCCTTCAAGCTGTTGCCTTCAGGAGCAACATCCCCACAGCCCTGTCTCAGGCAGGCTATGACAGAGGTACAATATGTCTGACGTGACAGAGAAAGACAGGCAGCCTGGAGATATGGCTCAGCTGGTGGCTCTGGTCCCCTGAGCAGCGGCTGCCACAGGCTTTCGGGCAGCAGACATTCATCCACGCTGCAGCCCCACCTGGGGCACGCACTGAGCTAGGGAGCTCACACGTGGGTGGAAACAAGGTTTGTCCACTCTCGCGTAGTGGGGACACTTCCAAGGCGATCACAGGAAATGGCCCAAATGAAGTGACCAGGAGGCTTAAGTTCAAGGATGAAAACGCCATCCACGCACACATGCTGTAGCAGCTCTATCGAGCAGGCGCAGAAGCGTGAGGGTGCCTTCCCGTAGGCAAAGGAAATCCATTAACTGTGGCACAGGAGGGTGGTGGCGCATTGTTCAAAACTGAATGGAAATGAGCTACCAAGACATGACAAGATGGAGAAGATGCTTGGATGGATAGTACAAAGTGAACGAGTCCAACTGCACGTCATTCCGAAAAGGGCAGGAAATGCAGTCAGTGAGATCAGAGGGCGCCAGGAGGTGAGAGACATAAATCTGGATCACACCATACTTGCGGACTGTAGACTGGCACCATTACAAAAATTTCAGACCCAAGAAATACACGATAGCAAGTTTGGTTCCTGCTCTACTGAGGGCTCTGGTGATAATGGTACATGGCTCCAGGACTATCATGGGATCCAGCAAAGGACAGCACTGATGGAAAGCCTCTGCCGTGGGGTCAGCAAGTGTCGGGGAGTTCTCTGTACCAACTCAGTTCTGCCAGGAAGCTAAAACTGCTCTTTAAAAATTTATTTAAGGAGGAGGAGAAGAAGGAGGAGGAGAGGAAGAGGAAGAGGAAGAATAGAAGAGGAGGAGGAAGAGGAGGAAGAGGAGGAGGAGGAGGAAGAGGAGGAGGAGGAGGAGGAGGAAGAGGAGGAGGAGGAGGAGGAAGCCACAATAGGATGATGTTGGGAAAGCCTGGGTTGAGGAAGGCCTTTGGAAGAAGGTGATATCTGGCCAAGCCCTGATGTGGCATCCTGAGTGTCAAGAAGGAGCCAATCTTGTAAAGGTGGGTCAGAAAAAGCATCCTATGGAGGGAGAATTACTTGTGCCAAGGCCCCGTGTCGACCAGGAGATTGGACATGCAAGGGATCGAAAGAAGACAATGTGGCCGAAGTGTGCACAAGGACAGGGACACGACACTGTCAGGAAGACGAACGTCTACTCAGAGGCTCTGATGGCCAGCATCAGGACCTGAAACTATATCCCAGGCATCCCAGGTTTTCAGCAGGAATGACGCCCTGGTGAGATCTGTGTGCAAAGGCCACCCTGGTTGTAGTGTGGAGGGACCAGATGGAAACACAGAGTCACTTTGGCTCCGCAGTCTCTGGGCGAGGCCAGTCTTCAGTTCCTACCCTCACATCACCCAAACCTGGTGCAGCCCACTTCCCAGCCCTGAGGGACTTTGCACCAAGTGTTCAGGGGTGAGGATGGAGCTGACATTTTCTCAAGACCCTTAGGTCCAAGTCTCACATCAGGCAAGTGGAGCATTCTTTGGAAGATCTTCAGGAGCCTGTTCCGAGGGAGGTACAGGAGGATGCTGGGTGTCCGGTTTCCACAGCTACTCCTCAGGCAGAATGCCACTGGGATGGGCACTTAATGACTGGGTTTTGTCCCCAAAGCCTAGTTCACTAAGAGATCAGCAGCTCTGCTCCGTCCCCTTCCCCACATTGGTCTACTTCTCAGTCTCAGAAATACTGGAACCAGGTGACCACAGACTTCATCCTCAGAAACTGGGAGCTGAAATAAATCTTTCTTGCTTCAAGTCAAGTTTCTCGGCATTTGTCACAACAATGGAAAAAATGATTAACTTCATTAGTGACTTCGGTTTCCCTCTTCAGACCTCTGGTCCCATTTTAGGACCAAGCAGGGAAGCTGTGCATATTCTTCAGTCTCCCAAGACTGCAGGGATGTCCTCCAGCTTTCCCACCCACCCGGAGCCTTCCTTTTCCCATGCTGAAGCCTGCCCTCTCCTAGTCTGGCCTAGGCCCTGCCACATGCAAGGGATGGAAGCTGGCTCCCGATCCAGCTCGGAATCCATAGGTTCTCCTGTTTGCCCTCCCTCTGGGTGGTCACTGATGGCTCCACACTCTTTTTACACAAATCGCTGTCTTCCAAGTTTGCCTGGATCAGCTTTCCTTCTCACTTTACTCATCACTGATCACCCAGGCTTAGGTCCCAGGGCAACCTCTCTACCCAGAAGGCTTCCTTAGCCTTCCCTGGCCACTCCCTCCCGCCAAGTCTGCAGGAGGGCCTCACCTTCTATGCTCTAAAAGCATTCTGGGATAGTCTCACTGTAATGAATGTGACTTCTTGGTGCCAGCGAAATGCCTGTCTCCCCAGCTGTACCCCGAGTTTCTTGTGGTTGCAGGCAGCATCTTGTCCAACCAGAAGGATGCCTGCAAGCACGTACGAGGTGCTCACTCATATCCAGGCTCTTCACTCATCCACAACACTGCTCCCTTCCTCGGAGAATTTCCCACCCTTCCTAAGAGGGGCTTACTCCACCCCAGTTCCAGAGCTGGGCCCAAGATTCGACACAATCAGCACTGCCCAACACACCCCAACTATTTAGGAACAGACACCTGCTGGTCCTTGGTGACGTTCACCAAGACAGCTGGGGAAGACACGTTCCCTCTCTCTTGGGAGAGACCTTTCAGGGTCTCACGAGGGTATATGTAGACTGCAGGTAGATAGCTGGGTGGGGCTTAGTGGCAGACTGTTTGTCCTAATGGATCCCCCTACTCTGTGGGTGCAGCCCGGGAGGGATGCTGCTCAGAGGTCTCCTCTCCTTGTGTGACCACTTCCTGTCAGCTCCAGATCCGCAGGGGACCTGGGAAGGGTGGGAGGGGGGAATGTCATATTCCAGGATGTCTGTCCCATCTCCAAGGCCTTCCTGAGATTTGAGGGTTCCCAGGTCATGACGGGCAGGCTCTGATGACTGACTGGCGGGGGACAGAAGCTTGCATGGAGAATCCCAGGATGGAAAGTGTGGATTAGCTGCTGCTGTTAACTGGCACCGAGAACACAGAAGGAGGAGCAAGCAGGCTCAGGGTCGGGGGTGCAGAGAGACTGGGCTTGGCGCAGGGGGTAAGTTCCACTGGAAATGCCTCAGAGCCATGAATAACAGTCTTGTAAGCTCTCCCAGGCTGTATGTGAATTGATGTCTAGGGATATACTAACAGAGAGAGCTGGGGCCACATGCCAGCAATTAACTCTTGGAATAAGCTAATCAAGGGACTAGAATAGTACTACAAGAACCAACTAAGGAACACATTCGCACATCACTACCACGGGAAACTGTGGGGGAGCAGAGAGATAATAAAAGCCCCCAGTGCCAACGCAAACCCCAGCTACTCCCATTAACAAGACAGGCAGCAAGGCTGATCACGACAGCTGCCTGGAAACAACCTGCTTAGGAATCAGAAAGGAGCCGGATAGGGGGAATCAGAGACGCATCTGAGCATGGGGTAGGAGTTTTGTCAGGGCTCAGATTCATCCCACGAGGCTGGAGAGTCCTGTGTGGACTAGCAAGCCCTCCCCTGCTGGAACAGAGGACACCGGCAAACCACTCCTAATACGAACCCACGCCATTCTCAGACGGTTTAGACATAAAAACAAACCCCAGGGCTCAGGCCATCACCAGAATCACATTCTCACCCAACTTTTTTTTTCCTCTCCCCTCCTTGAAGGACAAAGAGCCATGTGTGCTGGTCTGCGAGAAAAAAAGCTGAAGGGCTAAGCCCACTTTCCCATCCACAGTCAACCCCCCATACTCAGAGCACCGTGTCCCCCTGTCCAGCCTACTCACACCTACCCTTTCCAAGCCCCAAATCCATGCCGGTATTCACTGTGCTGACTTACTCCGGTGTTCAGGGTCCTCACTGACTCCTCCGAGTCTCTGCCATTTCCCCTGCTCCCCAGGGTACCCTATGCTCATCCCTGTGGTGGTCACGGCCTCCTGCACTGTGGGAAGAGCTATTACTGTGTCAGTGCCCTAAAGACTCCGAGTCCTGGTTGGCCTGCGTCTTGTCTCCCTCTGCGGTGAGACAGTGGTAACTTCTCACGAGCTGGTTGAGCAGCCATTGTTTCTGATGCTTCCTATTACTGGGAGGTATTTGGCTTATCAATAAGTCTGCCTAATAAATCCCCAATTAATAAAAGGCCTGGTGAACCTGCTATTAGTGGCTGTGTGGAGCAGCAAGGCACCAGCAATCACTGGGCAGTGTTGACTTGGCAGCCTCAGAGGAGAGCCTGGTCCTGCCTAGCAGACACCCTAGATGTATTTGTTTCCCAGAATGCTTCCCTTCTCCTTTCTCAGCGTTCTGTCTGAACTCAGGTAAGACTATCCTCAGAGCCATCTTCACAGGCTTTCAGAATGAGGTTGTGCAGGTGTCCTGTCCAGTCACCCACCATTCACTCTAGGACATCAGCACTAGGTTTTGAAGATGCCCTGAAGTAAGGGGGTCAGCCTGGGACACCTGAGGTCCCACTCTGTGAGTCCAGGGACACACATTCCAATCTGGCACTGCAAGGAAACCCAATGGATACAGGGGGCCGCATCCCTTAGTCCAATAAGCCAACCAAGAGTCACTAGGCCTTATCTATGCTACGATCCAGCCAGCCATCAAGAGTTCTTTGGGAATGCATTTTTTTGCCATTGCTGCTTCTCTTGTCCTTTGAAGGACAGAACTAGAAAAGACATGATGGTAGCCATCAGTGTCCATCCTCGTAGCCGATGTTAGTCAGCCAGACCCTATGTCCCCAAAGTTCCACACACTTATAGACCAGTATCACCAGCTGGAGACCAGCACAAGCCCCAGGGTAAACATTTCACACTCAGACCATAACCTGGGGTTACGGGAAGCCTATCCCAGGGAGACGGAGCAGCAAGTATGGAGAAGAAAGGCGGAGAAACTTCTGAAAGAGCAGGCAGGGTTCCAGCTGTCTCCCCAGCACGCCGTCGTTAAAGGGAGTGGCTCGGAGGAATGCTAGGGAGACAGTGATAATAATCCGGTGTGACAGACTTGAGGGTGAGCGGGGCTCAACAGTTACATCTGATAAGGAGGGACCCAGATGGGATAGAAGGTGGAGTTAGAACACCATAAAGAAAGGGATCCCTGGAATTACTATTAGAAGACTTGGGGCTCCTCATAGAGAGATGTGTAGAGTTCCCACACGAGGTGGTCGTCATGCAAACAAAGCACAGTCTGGACTCAGCCAGTGACTGGAATGCAGGGCATATGCATTGCAGCTTGGAGAAGTCTCAGTAACCAGACACAAGGACTACCTAGTGCATGGTTTCATATATATGAAATCTCCAGAACCATGGTGGAGTCAAGGACATGGAAAGCAGACTAGTGACTGCTCAGGCTTGGGGACAGAGTGGGGACAGAACCCGGCTGCTAATGAAATGTATGACTTTGGGGAGAGGGGTGTACTGGGAATACAATTACAAAAATTCAATGGTTGGGAGCTGTCCAACACTAGACCCCAGCAAAACACTGTGTACATGAACCAGCATTGAGCTGTATTGTTATATGGATACATTTCTAGTATGTGAATTACACCTCACTAAAGCAGTTAATAAAAGCATTAACAAGAGAACTTAGAGGCCTTTGCTTTAGAAAAATGTGATACTTCATAAAGGAAAATGATTAAATTTACAAATCAGGTTTCAAATGTTGGAAGGAATTAAATCGACTGTATATTAACAGCACCAAAAATAATGTTAAGGAGAAAATTATAAAATTGGAAATAAAAGGTTAAGAGAGCATGAGATTTTGAGATAAAAGGAAGAAGACTCTTGGACAGCCACTCCTTTAAGGAAGTCAGCCGAGCAAGTCCCCTTGCCCTCTCTGTTCCAAAGCTCGGTGCCCCACTCCCAACACTGCATGGTAGATTCTCAGGCTTGCCCAGTGGTGTCCTCTTGAGGTCCAGACCATGGTCCACCTGAGGACACCTCTGTTGATGACACACACACACACACACACACACACACACACACACTATGTGGGGGAATCCAAGCCTAGTGTGGCAGGCCCTGTTCTAAAGCCAGTTGGAAACCAGGCTGATCCTAGCAGAGACAAAATTATAGAAGAACGTGGGGTGGGGGAAGAGAGGTGACCTTCACTTCCGTAACCAGATTATGAGCTTTCTGTGAGCAAGAGAGATGTCTTCTATGTCCCCAGCCCATGGCAGAGTTAAATGTCAGTGCAGAACTGAACAGAATTGAGCTTAATAACTAGCCAGGAGCCGTACAGAAAAGAGGGCTATGCCAGATTCCGACTTGGAGATTTAACGTTAAGAAGTGATATGTGATCTCCATGGCACACGAAGGGCCTGGGCTTAGAGTTGCAGGCTCACCCCAGCCGGGCAGACACTTGCTGTTTCCTCTCAGAGTCACGGTCCCCCTGTCTGTAGGAGAGGGGCTATACACTCATTTATTGCAGGGTCGCTATGACGGTTATTAAATCCATCCGTGAGCTTCTAACCCAAGCCTCTATCTAACTCCAGCACACCTTATTTTCAGGAAATGCCAGATTTTTATCCTTTCCGCCAAGTCACAACTGAACCTGACGTACTTCATTACCTGGTTTTGGGCTTTCAAATCTATTCATACACCTGTCAGTGAGACAGTGCCTGTGCCAACACTGTCTGGCCTGATGCCCAAGGAGCCACCATTCACTCTCAGGACCAGCACCAGTCTATTGGCACAAATAGTACCTGGTCCACTCAATAAGAACAGGATGCCCCTGAAGGCTCCCAGACTGGCCACTACAACCTTGCTCTCCTCCTTCCTGCTCTGACACACCTGTCTCCAAAGCAGCCCATACTCCTCTTCCCCCAGCTCCTTTGGCCATCAAGAGAGAGTGGAGTCGGTTCTGACGGGACTCCATTCAGAGCCAATAGCGGGTTTGCTAATGATATTCCATTGCATTTTTTAAATTCCTGTCTGCTGTGACAACTGGGGCACAGAAGGAAAGGATGGAGCCAGCGGGAGGGAGCTACAACTGCCCATCCTCCTCCCTCTGGCTTTCCTCCCTCTGCCTTCTGCATTTACATCCCGGGCAGACAGCAGCCTGAATCCAACTGCCATTCCCTCAAGCAAGCAGGCTCCTACAGACAGGAAGAATGTGAAAACAGGAGGTGGGGAGGGGGTTGCAAAAGTGGGGGGAGGCAACGGAAAGGGGGAGATTTTTCCCAAGTTAAGTCGCACCATTTGGCCAGGAGTCTGGTTGTGAGAAGGCTGTGTGTGCCACCAGACATCGGAGAGAAGCTTCGCCACAATCTCTGGCTGTCTTATTAGAAACCAGAACTCAGGGTGGACACAGTATCTCTAGGCTCTGTTAGTGAGATGGGCTTGGGTTAGCAGAAAGGGCCAAGGAGAAGCCAGGTGAGCCTGTTATCTCAGCGCTTGGGAAGAAGAGGCAAGAAGACTGTGAGGTCGAAGCCAGCCTGGACTACAGGTGAAACCGGCTTAAAAGAAAAAAGAGGAGAAAATTTGTAAAGAGCTAAAAAAGGAGCCTAGATGTGACCACAACGTTTTTGCTAAAAGAAGGTAGAAACAGGAGCTCCTAGGCCCCAGCTGTCACTGCTGCCAACCATACATGATATCTATTCCTGTCTGTCTCAGCACCCATGGGCAAAGGTGGCTAAATGCTGATAGCCTGGAATCAATTTTGGGAAGTCAAATCGTCCCCAGTGAAGTGTTTACAGCCCTGGTCCCGTATATCCACAGCTGTGGGTCCTGCGCATGCTCTGTGTCTGTGCAGCCTGGGGTGAGGAGGCCGTCTGTGGCTGACAGGCAGTGGGGCTTAGGGATAGGAGTGCAATTAACCAAATGGATCCATTTGTGAAATCGAAGGCCTGGGGAAGCTGGGTGGTTTCCCTGCATGAGTCAGAAGACAGGTGTCTGCTCTGAGTGACCCCAGATGACAATGAGTTGGGGCACTGGGCACAGGAAGGGTTCCTCCTGCTGGGAGGGGAGGAGAAGGGAAAGGGCAAAGCGCAAGAGCAGATGCCTGGGGCAGCTCCAGATGGCAGGGGGCTGAGAACAAAGAGAGAAGAGACAGAGAAGACCTGAAGGGCAGGGCTCTTTCCTGAGAAGGCTTTCCAGCTGGAGCCACCACGTCGGAGTCACATCTGGGACCTGGAGGACACCGCTCAGGATCACCATGCAGTGTTCTCAGGAACCTGGACAAACCAAGCTGGGAACACCCTTAGCCCCAAACCTAAAGTGAGCTGCTGAGAACTAGAGTCGGACTGTGGGGACCCAGCCGCGGGTGTGGCGCTGTCTCAGGTCCTTAACCTCTGTGACTTTGATTTCGTCATCAGAGAAAGCTGAGTACTAAGGATTTTTGTCTCAAAAGGGCTGCTGCGAGAGAACACGGAAGCTGCATGCGTGTGCAAAGCACGGGCCCCACATACAGAAGCACTCCAATATACACTGTGATAAGTATGACCATTGCCACTGGCCAAACACCCGAGCAAGCGGGTCCTGGTCTCGCAACAGTCACGTGTCTGTCTACATACAGTCTCCGCACTCTTTCAGCTTCTGTCCGTCCGTCTTCGTAAGATGTTTCCTCCTCATTACATCTGGCTGTGCAGTGTGACGTCATGACGATAAAACCAGCCCTAGACGGCGCACTTAACGAATGTGATGAAAGGGAAACTGAGGCAGGACTGAGGACTGCCGGCTAGGCAGACACATCTGAGACACAGCTGGACTGAGCATCCTCTGATCAGGATCTCACAGACAGTGGGCTCCAGGCTCCAGGGTGTTTGTGTCCCAAGGAGGCCAGGAAGGGGTGCTAAAGAGAGGAGATTAGAGAGTGGGACTGGCTATTGAAAAGGTGCCCGAAGAGGACCACGGAGGCTGAAAGATGAACCAAGTCTTCGGCGCTGCTGAATCTTGGAGAACTGTCCCCATACCCTGTTCTGCCCAACTCCGAGAAACCAGCATGGCTTTTGCTGTCAGTCTTCCACATGTAGTAGAGGGAAAAGGGAAAGGGGGTATCGTTCATGTTCCGTTCTTAACAATGGTGGGTGAAAAAGACCCCATCAGCTGGGTTTTCCTGGGGGTTCCCTAAGCCGGTAGTTCTGAAGCTCAAAGGGGGCCCTCCTGGAGACCGCTGGGACCCCCGCACCATGTCACTTTCACGTTCTGTCTTTGACATCTCTTTCTCTGCCTCCTCAGCCGCTGGTAAGGCAGAAACTCCTGGGAGGCTGGGGTAAAAAAGACATGAGGCAGAGAGGACCAAACTCAAAAAGAAAAGACCTTTCTCTGAGCAGGTGTCTGGGCCGCTCTCCCCCACAGCCTCCTGGTAGTGGGCTGTCGTCTTCCATCAGTTGCGCTGACAAAAGGGAAGCCCTCACTTCTTGTGTGTTAGCCTCTACCCTCTGTGGGGAAGGCAGGTGCTGCCAATGCAGAAGACACTCTACTCCAGAAGGGAACAATGCAGACCCTGGATACAGGGCGTGGCCGCAGTGCTGTGAGCTTCCTTGCTCTTTGCACCCTGGACAGCCATCCATCTGCCAAGGCCTTGATCCCCACCCAGAGGAGGGGCTCTCGGACTGCCCCCCATATGCCAGGGCTGTCGCTCAGGAAGTAGCCAGGGTGTGGGGGCCCAGGCAAAGAGGTAAGAGCCATTAACAAAGTTGTTTTCCAATGTTTCAACTAAAGTGGACAGGAGAGACAATGACAGCAACTAATGTCAGCCAACTGCCCCTCCTAGAGCAGGAGCCAGGGCTGCCCCAGCATAGCCTCCGTGGAGGGCAGGCCTCATCAGGGCTGTGGCTCTGCAGCGGACTCCTGGGGAGAAGGAAGGAGCTGTGTTCTTGAAGATTCCTGGTTAGGTAAAGAGCTTGGGAGAGGGGGCGACAATGTCCACTCCTACCCCACCCTCCAACTCATGCTCAGGCGGGAGCCCCATGCGTACCTTCTCTGCCTCATTCGGCCTGCTTTTTGTAACACCGGTGGAGGCTCTGCTCCAGTCTGCAGAGGGCGAGGAAACTCCAGGCTCCCAATCTGCACATAAGTCAATCAACCTGTTTCAAAGCAAACACAAGCAAAAGGCCCAGGGTTACTCCAGGTATGTGTGTGGGAAGGCTGCGGGTTTTGAACTTGTTAATTTACTCAGGAAATGGCATCTCTGCCCACATCCATTTGCAGTTTCGGAGGATGTAATGGCATCTTTGTTCACTCTGCAAGAAATGGACAGAGTGCACAAGGCTCTTAAGCCGGCCTTGGGATTGGCAATTAGCTCTACCATCCACGAATTCAACTCTTTATGTTCTTACACCACA
Organism: Alexandromys fortis; assembly: GCF_014885135.2. Classification (NCBI taxonomy): domain Eukaryota; kingdom Metazoa; phylum Chordata; class Mammalia; order Rodentia; family Cricetidae; genus Alexandromys; species Alexandromys fortis. The sequence goes on along the minus strand of NW_026067940.1, from coordinate 6,191,112 downwards.
ATCCAATTGCTAATTCCCCAATCTCCTAGCAGAGTTAAGTTATGGACAGAAGAAGTGTGTCTCTCTCTTTCCTACACTCAAGGGAGAATTTACCCATAAATACCGCATTAATGTCTTAACTTCCTTAGGGGAACCACTGTGTTTTTCTCCCCTACCTACTGAAAAGCAAACAGGCTCATCACAAACAAATCCATAGCACGTTGGAAAGAGATCACACTTTATGGCTGGGAGCCAGAGGTTCTCAGTTCTAGCACGCGGCATATCTCTCAACAAGAGTGGGTCTTTGCCTATGTGTTTGCTAGCTTTTCATCTGCAAGATGGGGAGAGGATATGGTACTGTGAACCAGTGAGATCACTGGGTCACTAGTTCGCATCAGAGGCTCAAGTCCCTAAAAATGAAAATAAGATGTCACACCTAGAGAAATTAAAACATGGTAATTTGACTATATTTTATTTGGCAGATGTGTCTTCAGGAAGCCCCTCCCCCTCCATGAACGGGTTTCCATTAATGGTTATTGATGCACCTCCTTTTTTTTTTTTTTTTTTTACACCCAAAGAAATGGTGCAAAACATCCATTAAAAATCCGACATGGTGGTGCTTGCCTGTAATGCCAGGACTCAGAAGAGTGGAGAGTTCCAGGCCAGCCTGGCAGCACAGTCAAACCCCATCTCAATAAAGCGAATAAACACCAAATGAGAGAATCCATTGGTTAAGGATTGAGACCCTCTTGTTTGCATCTGCAGTTGGCTCTTTAGAGAGGACCACGGTATACCTTTCCCTTGCGGGTCTGAAGGCAGGAGACAATTTACAGGAAAGTACTTGGGGAATAAATCTGCACATAAATATTTGCTGCTGGTTCAAAACTAGAGATCAGTTCTTCTTCATGGAACTGTAGTGAGATCTTCCCAGTGCCCTTAGTCTGGTTCTCCCACCTAACCTGATCCTGTCCAGCTATCGGCCAGCCAGGTTCTTTATTAAACCAATCACAGCAACATGTATTTATGCAGTGTAAAGAAACAGTGTACATTTTATTTCAGTTATTGTTTGAGTAGCTAAACCTATATACTCAAATACAAAAGAGTACATTGTAAAAATAGATTTTATTAGCAAATCTCCTTGCCAAGCCTGCCTCCATCCAGCTTCCTAAGCCCTACTCACTCGGCTGTTGCTGGTCAACTGCTGTCACCAGATGTGTGCATCCTTCAAGAGTGAGTGTGTGCACACATAAACGGAGATAAACAGAGTAGCCGGCTACAGGATCACAGTCTCAATCCTGGCACTCAGGAGGTGGAGGAAGAAAGCCAGATGGAAGGTCAGCTTGAGATACATGGGGAGTTTGAGGCCATCTTAGGCTAGCCACACAATGAGACTTAAGTCTCAAAAAAAAAAAAAAAACCAATATTGGGTCTGGAGATATGGCTCAGCGTTTAAGAGCATTGCAGAGGACCTGGGTTTAGTTTCCAGCACCCACAACTGTCCTTAACTTGAGTTCTAGGTGACTTAGCACCTTCTTTTGGCATCTCCAGGTATCAGGTATATACGTACACAGATGTGCACGCATGTGCACACGTGTACACATTCAGGCAAAAATTCACATATAAAACCAGAATAATAATTCTTTAAATAAAATAAATATGAAGCATGGTTTTCCTACTTTGTTCTCCAACCCCAGTAAATAAATATCCTGAGTATTATTCTGTATTAGTTCACATAAAACTACCACATTAATAGAAGCCGAGTGTTACAAGATGTGAGCGTATCAGGTGCTTACCCTGTCCTCTCTTGAGCGACAATCGGATGGCTTATAATCATTTGACATGGAAAGTGGCTTTGACACTTGTCTTTGGGTAAATGTGAATTCTTGCCTTTGCAAGATTACATTTAGGATCAAATCACTGACACAATGTTTTTATTTTATTTATTATTGGGTCTCTGCGTGTACACGAAGTGTGTGAGTGTGTGCACACAGGTGCCATGGTAACTGTGTGGAGGACACCTCTGGTGAGTTTGAAACCCAAGGATCAAACTCAATTGCTAAGTTTGCACAGCTTGACCCACTGAGTCATCTCACCTGCTCTTCAGGATCAAATCATGAATGCAGACTTTTGAATAGCAGAGAATTTGGCTAAATTATTCTCCATGAGTCACATATAAAGAATCACACTTATTCCCCCACAGCAGTGGAAAGGAGGGGTTCCTGATTCTACATCGTTAGCTTTTGTCTTTTTGTTTCTAGCAGTCTGACACATATAAATTGGTATCTGTTTTATGGTTTTCTTCCTATGATGAGATGGGGTGGACATCTTCATTTCCTTTAAATTGTCCCTGTTCTATTTGTTCTTACAGGTTTGCAGGAATCTTATGATGAAAATTACCACTTTGTAAGGGAGATAAAAATCACTATATCATGCACTGTTTTGCTGTGAAAAATGTTTTCCTAGTTCATTGGATCTTTCATTTTGTCACTATTTTGTGTCATACACAGGCTTTCTTTATTTCAAAGCTATCTTTAAGCAGTTCCATGTTTTTTGCTAAGATTTAGATCCTGTCATTTTCTGTGATTAATCTTTTATCCATCTGAAACCTCCTTTGAACTTACATGAGAGAATAAGCTAATGGTATCAAGACTGTTTTCCCAGCACTGGGCACTGAAGAGTTCACCTTTTACATTCTGGTTTAAGTGATATCTTTGGGTCAGTAAAGGTAGCTCAATGGGTAAAGTTACTTGCCATACCAGTATTAGAAACCAAGTCCAGATCCCCAGGACCCATGTAAAGCTGGACCTGGAAGCACACTCCTCTCATTCCAGCACTCTTACAGAGAGATGGGAGGCAGAGATCGAAGAATTCTTGAAAGTCACAGGCCAGCTAGCCTAGGGTACATAGCAGTGAGTGGAAAGACCCTGTCTCAAACAAGGTGGGAGGTGAGGATCAAACCAAAGCTGTCCTCTGACCTTATGTGTGCCATGGATGTGCCTGCTTATACTCACACACTCAAACATGCACACAGTCACACATGTCTCTCACACTACACACACATGGGTAAAAGGAAAGCAATACATAAGTAGAATAATGTCTTTAAAACCTTAAGGGACATTATATAGGACATATATTAGTTAATTAATATTATAAGATTATAGGACGGAGTACTAGGGGTGGAAAAGGGTTAAGCAGGGATGGGGAGAAAAGGAGATGGGGGAAAAGCTAACCCAAAATGAAGGACATATGGAAAAGTCATTTGTAAACCTACCATTTTTAAAAGCCAATTAAAAACTACAATTATCTTTAAAAGAACTTGAGGGAGATATCCTGAAGAGGTGGATAATGTAGCTTCCATAAACCACAGGTGATTAAGTGAAAACCCAGTGTAAGACACCTTCCTATGAGCTGTTTGCTGGGGAGACCTAGAGCCTCCAAAGCAACATGGGCTATCTCCATGGATGCCTGGGGCTGGGTTGAAGCCTGAACCCAAACATCCCAAACTCGTTGGATATATGGATGCCAGGAACTGAGGTGAGGCTTCCACCCAAACAATACTATGTAATTTTCTTTTAAGAATTAGGGAATGTGGATGCTCTGGAGGTAGCTCACCCAGTGATGTGCTTGCGTGAAAAGAGCTAACTCAATCCTGTTCCAAATCCTGTTGTGGGATTCCTTTCTGAATGCTGTGAATACCATTGGTTAATAAAGAAACTGGTTTGGCCTGATAGGTCTGCATAGAGTGAGGCAGGGAAAACTAAACTGAATGCTGGGAGAAAGAAGGCAGAGTCAGTGAGAAGCCATATAGCCCTGCCAGAGATAGACACTGGAACTTTGCCCAGTAAACCACAGCCTCATGGCAATACACAGATTAATGGAGATGGGTTAATTTAAGATATGAGTTAGCCAGAGATATGCTTAAGCTATTGGCCAAAAAGCATTAAAAATAATATAGTTTCTGTGTGATTAGTTCATGGGTCGGAGCAATCAGGAATGAACAAGCAACTCCTACAACAAATTGGTACTCCAAAGTGGTCGACTATATCCATGTAAAACCTGAGAAAGCTTGGAAAGGAACTCTAGACACACACAAAAAACAAAGTTTAGCCATATTTTTTTCAGCTGGTGGCATGCCAGCTGAAAGAGAGATCTTTCTGATTCATCAGTAGCAGAAAACAAAAAACACGGTTTCAAAATGGTTCTTCCTGGGCCATGCTGCCAGCACTAACTCTGGCTCTGTCAGGAGGTCTAGCACCTGAATGGGGTTTGTAAGTAGCAGGTTACAATCTACCTAATGGTGCAACATAGACCCACTGCATACCTAGAACTGGGGCAATGTGCATGGCTCTTAGAGACAGCAAACATGTCTCCGCCATGTCAGACTGGGCAGAGCCAAAAGGCAAAGCAGCCTTAGTACTAGTCAAGCCATTTAACATTTTAAGAAGTGATTCTGGTCATAAAAGGATTACGGACGCACAATAAAGACTAATTCAGATGAAAAAAGATCTCTAAATGGGTCACAGTGTTGGATAAATGTACAGAGGCTTGGGGGAGAGAAAAAAAGAGTAAAAAGAAGCAAATTGTTTTTAAAAAATAAAGCTAAGTCTTCAAAGAGACAGAATAAACTTGTAGAAAAAGTAATAGTAAGAAAAATAAGCCACATAAAGATGGAAAATACAGAGAGTCTGGATTGTGTACACTATTATGTTTTCTTTGAATTTTTTTGACTGTGAATGAGCTAAATACAGAAAGACATTTCATTGCACAGACTGTTAAACTAAACCAGAATATACACTCTAAAGATATCTTGACTTCAAAATTTGAATCTAAGGATATATTGCTTTGGAAAAGAGGTTCTTGTTTTGTTTCTACAAAGGATGGAAACCTGTAAAATCCTTCCAGAGTAATGTGCTTTGATAGACTAAGACCCCCTGAAAGGTTGCCTTAAACACCCCTAAAAAATTACTTCACCCAATAAACAGCAGGGATCAGTTTGGAGAGAACTACGCCCATATTCCCCAAAATTGTTTGTAAATGTTTCTTTACATTTAAAGGAGGATATGCTCTAGAGATTTGCATTGTTATGGATCTTGGTCTATTGATACAAATTTAAGGTCAATTTTGTTACATGTACGTTTCTGCTCTTGATTAAGGTATTATGTTTGTGTACCTCATTTAAAAATGTAATGCGTAATTAAGAAATATAGCTTAACAGCTAATCATCTATAATAGTCAAACTTCTAGTCATGTTAGTTAGGTTTTTTAGATATATAAAGATATATTTCGGTTAGATTGGTATGCTTCAAATCTTTCAGAGATCTTCAGAATATGGCATTTAAAATGTTTTAAAAACTTGAGAATTTTTCATGACAGTGGGACTCATCTGCTCCTGGCAGCACCAATTTACTTCAAGAGGATGATGGGCATTGAAGAGGCTCCTTATGAAGTTTGTTAGCCCTTTAGGCAAGAAACTGTTTTTGTCTGGATTGCTTGATGGTATGCTGTATGAACTGAACATATAAGACCCACAGAGAAATGACTGTTGAACTTGCCTAAATGTAAGACCATCCTTCAGGATTCCTGGTTCATGAAAGAACAAAAGGAGTCTGCTAGACATTCTACAGGACACAAAAGAAAGCAACTGATGGACTTTGCCATTACAAGGCAGAACAGATCTTCAAATTTCCTGCTTCATGGAAAAGTCTACTGGATACTATGGGCCTGTAGGTTGAAGATGGGTGCCCCAAAGATATAGAAGAACTTTGCGTGACTGTCCAGGCAATGAGTTGTTTCTGTCATTTCTAGAGTTTTGGAAGTTGCTTACAATACACTTCCTGTTTACTTAGGTAATATTATATCCTTCTGGAGTCTTTGATGGAGTTGAAGAATAGATGGTTAAAATTATAGTTTTCCTTAGTTATGATAAGACCCAGTAGATATAAATATTGTAACTATAATTCTTATTTGATAACTGTTTTATGTAATTTTACTATGTTAAAGTTAAAACCTTCCTTTTTATTTATACAGAAATGGGGAGGCGATATGGGATTTCCCTCTGTATGCTGTGAATACCATTGGTTAATAAAGAAACTGGCTTGGCCTGATAGAGCAGAGTAGAGCCAGGCAGGGGAAACTAGACTGAATGCTGGGAGAAAGAAGACAGAGTCAGTGAGAAACCATGAGACAGATGCCAGAACTTTACCTGGTAATCCACAGCTTCGTGGCAATACACAGATTAATGGAGATGGGTTAATTTAAGATATGAGTTAGCCAGAAATATGCTTAAGCTATTGGCCAAACAGTATTGAAAATAATATGGTTTCTGTTTGATTATTTCAGGGGTCTGAGCAACTAGGAACAAACAAGCAACCTCCTGCAACAATCTCCTTCAGATTGAAAAAGAAAAAGTTCACTTTCCAACCAATTCTATGAAACTAGTGTGACCCTGAGACTAAAACCAGGCGTCTAAAACAAAAGAAGCCAAAGAATACAGACCAAATAATACTTTTCAAAAATAGGTTAAAAAATCCATAATAAAATACTAGCAAACAGGAATCAGTGGTACCTAAAAACAATTCTTCACCACGGACAAATAAGGTTCACTCTAGTGAGGCAAGTCAATATTTTTAAATGAACTAGTTCAATCCATCACATTAATGGACTAAAGGAAAAAATCAGGGGCCCATATCAATCAATACAGAATCAACCCCTGACAAAATTCAGCAGCATTCATAGTGAGAACCACAGACACTGAAAGAAACTTCCTAAACTTGGTTTTCTCTTTGTTTGTTTTTACAAACATCTGCGAAAATCCACAGCTAAGATCATAGTGGGTGGTGAAAACGTGACTCCTGTCCTGTTAGTGGGGACAGGCAAGTGTGCCTTCCAACACTGTCGCTAAGCACAGGATTGCTGTCCCAGCCAGTGATAATTCAAGAAGAGAAAATGCATGGCACAAAACTCATAAAGGAAAACATAAAACTATTTCTAATTTCATATGATAGTGTACAATCCCACTATTAAAGCATTCTTCGAACTAATAAATAAATTCATCAAGATTGTGTGATAATGGATAAACATATAAAATTAATTGCATTTCTACATGAAAGTCATAACCGTAAGGAAACAAACATTTAACATACAGTATCATTTACAATCCCTCAAATATCCTTAGGTATAAAATAAACTGAACATGTAAATGACTCAAGCTGGGCATAGTGGTGTCCACCTCTAATCCTAGCACTTGAGGCACTTAGGCAGGAAGACTGCCATGGTTCGAGGCCAGCCTGGGCTACAGAGCGAGTTCTAGGACAGCCTGGGCTACAGAGCGAAACCTTGCCTCAAATGACAACATCAACAGCAAAATATGCACAAGACCTATGTGAACATTTTAGAAAATTTATAAAAAATTAAAAATAATAGGAATAAATAAATACCATACTCATGGATTTGACTCAACACAGCAAAGAGGCAAATTAATCCCAAATTGACATACTAGTTTTATGTAATCCTTCAAATTTTTCTACATGATTGTCAGTAGAAATAGACAAGATTATCCTTAAACTTACACAGAAAAATTAAAGTAATTGGAATTGCTTAAACAATTTGAAAAAAATCAAGAAGCAGAATCAATTAATCCAGGTAAGAGACTAACTATGTAGATATAGAAGTAAGCATTATGTATGAAGGACAAAGGAACAGATCAAGAAGATTAACAAAAAGGGGAGCACGAGAACTTTCTGCAATGATGAACACTCTCTGTATCTTAATTATAGTGGTGCTACCAAATCACGTGGGCATGGCAAAATCCACTGGACTGTAGATCCAACAAAGGAGAATGTCATTCTCTATAAATTATAACTCAACACACCTTCAGGTACATGCATTGTGATGCATCAGAACCTGGCAGGGCACCTTACAGAGAGAGGGCACACATGCACAGAGAAGATAGACACCCCACTCTATAACTAACCCTTTCCCCAAATAACAACATCGCCTGCCTATGAAGCAGAGCTATTGTGACTTAAGCACCTTGTGTTAGTACCACAGTACTTTATGTTGGCAGATAAATTTCAACACCAGAGGACAAAACCAGTGACCTCAGTGTGCTTAATGAGATGGTGATTGACCAGTCCCCTAGTCACCATCTTTCTTGAGCTAATAGGGATGGTCACTGTGTCCTCTTTGTCACATCTTCCCTTGTCAACTTTAAATACCGCCTTTAAGTCTCCTTTTCTTTCTCAATCCTCTATTCTCTCAATTTCCTGGTGCTGAGAGCATAGGCTGCACCCCAGGAACTCCTCTTACACACACACACACACACACACACACACACACACACACACACACCCTGCTCCGGTGTCCTGAATGCAGTCACACCCCGAGTTCCACCCTTATGTTGCAAACCTCCAACTTTAAATCTAACTCAAACTTCTTCACTTTCAAACCTACACAGCCACCTGTCCATATGACAGCTTTGGTGGTCTTTCTAACAAGTCTCTGGGAGCCAACAAATCTCAGGTTCTTCTCTAGCGCCCTGTCAAACACAGTCTGTGCTGTGATACCCTGAGAGTCCAGTCCTCTCCGTCTCTGCTCTCACAACTGAACTAGAGCAAATTCTGCCACCTCAGAGCCTCAGAGCCCCACACTCCTCCATCCTCCTCTCCTGCTACCCTTCACCCCAATAATCCCGAACCCCAACCTGCTTTATTTTATAACCAGTTCCTTAGCACTTAGCTAACACATCCCCATCTTTTACTGTGTCTTTCCCCATGAAAATATAGGATGCTTGAAAGACAGAGGTTTTATCTGTTTTATTCACGTCTGTATTGCTGAAATCTGAAACAATGCTAACACTATAGAAAGTGTAATCTGTGATGATTAATCCTCATGATCAAGTTGATTTGATTTGCCTTAGAGCCACCTAGACACACCTCTGGCTTATCTGAGGAGGGAAGACCCACCCAGAATGTGGATGGCATCACCCCATGAACTGGGGGTCCAGACGTAATACAACAGAAAAAACAAGTTGAGCAGCGGCATTTACCTCTCTGCCTCCTGACCACGGAGGCTTTGTGCGCTTACCACACCTTTCACACCCTGAGGGACTGTGTTCCCTCAGTGAGACAATAAATCCCCGTAAGGTGCTTTTATCAAGCATTTTGTCCCATCAATGAGTGAAGTAACTGTTACAGATACAGTGGTCCAAATCATCTGTTGTAAAATAAGTGCATCACACTTCAGCAAAGACCAAACTTCCTGTATGTACTCAGGTTTCCTCAGTCTCTCTGGAGTTCCCAGCACTTAGGGTTTCAAGTATGGCCTTCCATACGAGGCAGTACTGGTACCAAGCTAAGCTCTCATTGTCCTGAGGGGTTCTGAGTCTTCCAAAGCTTAGCTCTTGAGTCTACTAGTTTATTTGTGTGTGTTGTGCATGTGTGTGTGTGTGTGCGCACATACGCGCACATGCTTGTTTGTAGGTCAGAGAACAACTTTTGGAAGTCAGTTCTCTTTTCCGCCCACCATGTGGGTTCTAGGAATTAATCTCAGTTCATCCAGCTTGCTGGCAAGGGCTTTATTCCACGAGCCCCCTCGCTGCCCCCATTTATTTATCTTTCATAGCCCCTTCACCCCAAGCACATGAGTTGGCTGTTCCTACAACTCAAGTTCTGACAGACTATTCAGTTTGGCTAGTATGAATCTCATATTTACTAAACACGTTTTTTACACCTGATCCCCCTCCTTTTCAATGTTATCAGCATAACACCCCGTGAGGACAAGGATGGGTATCTGTCTCCTCTTCATGAGCTCTGAACAATCCCACTTTCTGAAACATTCCAGCATGTTCACAGTAGCTGGGTTCAGTGTACATCACCCTCATACGGTAGCGAGATTTCGTGTACCATCACCCTCATACGGTAGCGGGATTTCGTGTACCATCACCCTCATACGGTAGCGGGATTTCGTGTACCATCACCCTCATACGGTATCCAGGTTCAGTGTACATCACTCCCACTTGGTAGCTGGATTTAGTGTACATCACACTCCCATGTCATAACTAATACTAAAGCTCAAACAATTTTCAAAACCTTTTCTCTGAGGAAAAACAGAATCACCTCGCCTGAGATCACACACTCAGGGGGGAGCCAGGAGCTGAAGTGGGGCACACTGATTTAGGTCAGATGACCGTCCCTCTTTGCCATCCTTCTTATTTTAACACTGACTGGAAAGCAGAGGACTTGCTCAAGGTGGCATGGGAGTCACTTGTGGGATGAAGAAAGAGGCTGGTTGATCAACAGCCTTCTCGGCAGACTTCGGGTTCTCTTTCTTGTTCCCACAACTGCAGTCATAGTTCCAAGAAGAGGTGTCAAGGAGGAAGGGTGCTGAGACAGGAGAATGCCATTTTGCCAAAGCCAACAAATACACCACATGCTAGACAGTGCTTTGGAAGGCCCAGCTGTTCTCCACAGGTGGGAACCAACAGCTGTGCCAGAGACTGGCACCACCAGCCTTGGCTTTAAGATGGACAGGAAGAGAGACGGCCAAGTGTTGCCAGCTACCCACCTCAGTCTCAAGAGGGTCCCCTGGTTCTGGCTTACGGCAGAGGACCCCCTCATCATTAATAGCAGCATCTCTGCTCCAATTCCTCCCCCCCCATGCCTGCGCTTTCTGTTTCTCCCATTGGCCTGGAAGTCTCCGGCAGCAGTCTGGACTTTGTGGGGATGGACACAATTCCTCCCTCATTCTACTTAGAGCTGTCTGAAAATAAGGGCAAGGCTTATACCATGATGAAAGTTTCCATCATGGCCAAAGGTAGCCAAAGGTAGCTTCAGAATCACCTGAGCTCTTTTATCTCCCTCTCCACCGAGGACACGTGCGCTTTCATCCCTCCCTGCAGAGACCACAATGGCCAGTTTGACCGTGAGAGACCTGGTGACTGTGGTCAGCAAAGGTATCTCGGTGTTGAGTCTGAGCAGGTGCCAGTGCTCAAGCCTCACATATCTGCACCGAGACGCAGAGAGATGAGGTCTGGGTCTCTCAGAGAGCTGGGTCTCTCATCCTATCTGTATTCCTGCCGTTAGAGCTGCTGCATACCCCCCATCGGCAAACAGACAGAAAGAAATGGTAGAAGAACTGGCCCAGGCCACAGCACAGAAGCAAAGAGCCCCCCCCCCAAAGCCACAAAGTGATCTGCCTTCCCAGTGGCTTGGTCCAAGCTGCTTACAGAACAACGGCAGGGAACAGGATTCCTGGGAAGAAGTCTACACTTGTGAATGGCAAATACTATTCTCCTTTAATACCACAAATAGACTTATGACTTTTCTTGGTCCGTGGGAATAATAATCTTGTGTTAGTTAAGCTATTTTATTATAAAATTCATCAAATGTTAAGCAATAAAGATGAACAATGATATCATGTGGAGTTGGAGAGATGGCTCATTGGTAAGAGCACACACTGTTCTTTCCAGAGGACCGGGGCTCGCTCCCTGAACCCATGTGGCAGCTCACAACTATCTGTAACTCCAGTTTCAGGGGATCCCACACCCTCTTCTGGCCTCTTAGGACACCAGACAAACATGATGCACATGGACATACATGTAGGTAAAAATTCCCATACACATAAATATTAACAAAAATGAAATCATGTTTATATTTTGTCTCCTTATGGCCTTAGTGTAGAGAATCTGGAAATGGGCTTTGAGATTACAGATCAAGGTAAAAATTCCAGTTTGTGTCTGATTATCTGCAAGTGACCATCTACATGATTTTGGGTGAATTACTCAACCTATTGGTGTTTTGGTGTCCCTGTTTCTAAATGAGGGGCACTATTCCTTTTCGGTCCCACACGTATCTAAACTCTTTGGCCAACACAGCCTTTCCCAGCTGGCCCTGCCTCAGCTGTCATTGCCTGGGGCTCTGCAGCCCCAGCCTGTCCATACCCCCATTCACCTGGCATTATCTCTTCCACAGGCCTCCCGCTCACTCCTCACACAGCAACAGGGAAGGCACTTCCATGGAGAGGCCTTCCCTTGTCCCCTCAACTAGTCCTGGTTAAATCAGTCTTCCCAGCAGAGCCCCGGAGAAGTCAGTGTGCAAACCAACGGATGGCCTCTTGTAACCTTGTCAAAATGAGCAGGTGATAGTTTCTGATGAGCTAGGGTGTGGTCCCGCTAGTGTGACTATTTCTAACAAGTTCTGGGTGATCTGATGCTCCCGGAAGGAGAATGACCCCTTAGACACCCACAATTGGTTCGTCAACATTATTTGTATTTCCTGCCTGACTCAGGCCCTGGATATCCCTCTGCCCTGCTCAGCCTTTGCTGCCTGGTTGAGAAAGATTCCAGAAAGATCTAATGACTCAATGGAGCAACAGCCGCAATGCGGGCAGCCTGGTTTCTGGTCAGAGTTAAAGAGAGGCTATCACAATATACATGCTACATGCTGCAGATAGATCTTAAAGCAAGGGCCACATCTTCTGCCTCTTCCCCACTCCAACTCATTCCTGGGATGTCTTGGGCCCATCGCTCAGTTCTTGGAAGCGTTTTTGCTGAGTGGACGACTAATCAAGCACACACATCAGAGGCTCTGTGGCCCATGGTCCTTTAGGGGCAGGCAACACATGCAGAATGGGGCAGTTTGCCCATCACTGTCTCTCCCTATAGCCCAAACCTGGCCTTTACCAGAGGGGTCAAGAACACAGAATTTAAATATAGGTCCCAAAGACCAAAGAGTCACCAAGCATTCCTCAGGCAAACAAACAAGTAACAGAGCCCAGGAAGGAGGGTTATTGTTTTAAAAATTATTTCCGTAGTCCTCAAAGAACTGGAACAAAGCGGAATTGTCGTGGCTGCCTCCCCTGCAAGAATTCACATTCTAGACTCTTCTAAATGCCAGTGCAAATGCTGCTCAGAACACGATTATTAAACCCAGCAAGCAGCTGACACCCCGAGGGCGGGGGCTGGGAGTCTCCCTCCTTCCATTCTGCAGCGGCTTTGAGCAAAGAATCTTCTCTGCTTTCAGTGTTTCTACTGCCCAGCCCCAGTTCCCTTCCTCGTTATCGTTCCCTCTGGCCTACTCCATGCTGCCTCCCCCAAGGTAGAGAGTGGGTGAGCTATGTGTGCAGTGTGGAGGCTTCTGGGAGAAAAATGATCTCATGGAAGCTAGTAGACTGGGCTGGTTCTGGGATATCAAACCCATTGGCAAAGCCCATTCCCTCCCTTCTCAACCTCCAGGAGACCCGGAAGAAAGCAAAAACCAGGAGATTTTATCTGAGATTTAAGATTCTTCAAGGGGATCACGGAGTTAGAGGAGCTACTCATACAAAAGGGGGTTGGGAACTTCCACACTCAAACTCAAATGTTGGGTCTTGAATACTTAAAAGTGAAAAATTACAGCATGGTATTGAAGTGGTACCCCAGGCTACACTATCAGAGGTATTACATGCAGAGGTCACGTGACTCATGCAGCTGTCCTGGTTAACTGGCAGCATGCAGCTGTACTCTTATCCAGATGAAGCACTCTGGGCCAGCACCCTACCACTGAGCTACATCTCCAACCCCTTGTGCATTTTAAACTCTGAGACAGGTTCTTACAAAGTCACCCAGACTGGCCTTAACCTCTATTAGTAGCTCAGGCAGACTTTGAACTTGTGATTCTCCTGCCTCAGCCTACTGAGTAGCTGGGATTACAGATCTGTACCATCAGCTTGGAGACCAAAGGCAGATACCCCGGTTGCCTGCCATTCTGTTGATTCTGGCCACATCGAGTGTCATCGCTGAATGGACAAGGGTGGCGAGAATGAATGCACGCCCTCTAAACAGCTCCCAAAGAGCAGAGGTGAATGATACAAAAGGGCCAGCCATGTCCACCGCCTGCCAGATCCCTGATGACTGGCAGACAAAGGGACAGCTCTACGTTCATTCAAAAGAGGTAGAGACCGGGGGAGGTTTCCAGGCAATGCAGGCCATTGGGTATATTAGACCGTTTAGGTTCAAAATGCTTGAAGAAGGAGTAGGAATTGGGTAAGCCGGGGGTGGGGGTGGGGAGATCATGTGACATTAGGAGGCGGTTTCAGCAACAGCTCAGCTCTGGTCTGAGGGCAAGAGGGACACAGTTTGAGCAGAGAAACAAGTTTGCACGGCAGATAAGTGGGAGAACTGGAGAGAATGTGGGAAGCTTTGAATGCCAGGCCAGGGTGTTCTCTGTTATCAACTGTGTGAACAACATGAGGTGTTCCTACAGCAAGAGGCCTGGGTGAGCCAGCAAAGCTAATACTCCTTCAACACTCTCCTCTCTCACCCAAGTCCCTTCTCAAGCCATTATTGCTATTAGCCTAGAAGCTGTCTTTCTGGCAGACAGAAGAACTCAAGCTATAGGACATGTGAACCTCCGGAAGTTCCTGAACCAAGGCTTGTGTTCAAGAGGGAAACCGACGGTAGAAATGACAGGTAAATCTTGAGAAGCGAGTCCAACAAGGCATGAGATGGAGGTGAGCTAATGAGATGGAGGAGCATGAAGGATGGAGGAAGAAAGCTAATAGGCTTGCAGTGGTACCCAAACTGACCAGTGGGAATTCATGCTGTGGGTGTTGCTTGGAGATAGAAGAAGAGAAGGGGCATTTTTGAAAGGTAAGAATTGAGGAGAGTCAGCTGAGTGATGGTGTCACACACCTTTAATCCCAGCACTTGGGAGGCAGAAACAGGCAAATCTCTGAGTTTGAGGCCAGCCTGGTCTACAGAGCAAGTTTCAGGACAGGCTCCAAAGGTACAGAGAAACCCTGTCAAAAAAATAAAAAACAAAAAATAAATAAAAAAATAAAAAATAATTGAAGGAGAGTCTAAGGCAGTGATTCTCAACCTTCCTGATGCTGAAGTCCCTTAACACAGTTCTCCATGGTGTGATGAACCCACACCCTTAAAATTATTTTGTTGCTACTTCATAACAGTGATTTTGCTACTGTTATGAATCATAAGTATCTGACATGCCTGATATCTGATATGCAATCCCCAAGGGGGTTGTGACTCACGGTTGAGAACCACTGATCTAGAAGTGCAGAGGCAAGGAACAGTTTCTATTATAAATGGAACAAAGATGGTTGGATTTAGGGTTTTCAAAGAATTTATCACACCAACCAAGAGAGTAAGAGAGCTCTCCCTGGGGCTCAGGACATAGCTCAGTGGCAGAGGACGTGCCTAGCAGACACAGTGACCTGGGATCTATCCCTACCTAGCACCTACAAAAAAAGAATCAGCAATAATACCAGTTCAGAACTGAATAGAACCTGGAGAACTGCCCCAGTAGCTCAATCAGGAAAAATCTCTAGGAACAAGAATGGCCAAGAAGAGGTGGTAGGAAGGACTACTCCAAATTTTAAAATCTGAAAGCTGGGCCAGGTGGTCACTGTGCATGCCTTTAAACCTAGCACCCATGAGGCAGAGGCAGGCAGATCTCTGAGTTCGAGGCCAGCCTGGTCTACAGAGTGAGTTTCAGGACAGCTAGGGTTACACAGAGAAACTCTGTCTTGAAAAACCAAAATAATGATCATGATGACAACACTACTACTACTACTACTACTACTACTACTACTACTACTACTAATAATAATAATAATAAATATCTGAGAGCTGGGCAGAATGGCACAAGCCTGTTTTCCCAGATTCTCAGAAGAGAAGGCCACAGATAGCATTGGCCCAGAAGTTTGAAGTCAGCCATGGAAGCACAGTGAGACCTTATGTCAAAGAAAGGAGAACATAAAACTATGTGCTGCTGTCTTCCTCAGTGGCAAAATAATGGTTCTTGATGCACAGTTATGTACTAGGAGCTGAAAGCTTTCAATCTAAATTAAAAAGACTAAAGTTAAAAACAAACAAAACTAGGCATAGGAAACTGGCTTCCAAATCCTCAGGCCTCCCTTCTCCTTCCCTGGCTCCAAGAAAGGAGGTGGTTTGACCAAGCCAAGCAAACAGTGATGCCACTTCCCCTTGCTAGTCGTTGGCTTAGGGACAGGCACGTGGCTCAGCTGGTCAATGAAACACAAACTAGTAAACTGAGGAAACTTCTGACAAGTATTTTGTCTCCATAAAGCATGCAG
Source organism: Alexandromys fortis (assembly GCF_014885135.2). NCBI lineage: Eukaryota > Metazoa > Chordata > Mammalia > Rodentia > Cricetidae > Alexandromys > Alexandromys fortis. The sequence goes on along the minus strand of NW_026067940.1, from coordinate 6,175,044 downwards.
CAGAGGCATGGCATTTTATTCCCACCAGAACTTAGCTGTTTTAGGATATATGTTTAGGATAAGGCATCCATTTTGTAACTATGAGGTCTGGGCACTAAGAAGCATCAAGTCAAAGATATCAAAGCAGAAAAAAAAAAAAAAGCCAGTTCCTAAAACCTAAGTCTTACTCCAAACTGGAGTGCAACTCTCTTGAGGCCAGAAGGCAATTAATGGTCGCTTGTTGAGTACACACTGCTTGGGTGCTCTGTTAAGTCGTGTAAGGCAGGCAAGTGAGAACTGTACGGTATCTTCACCTGCTTTCCCCGAGACTCTAAAATACGTGACAGATGGTGAAGTTTCTCCTGCGTCCTGCACTTAGTGAGCAGGAGAGGTGAACGGAGCAGCTAGGCGGAGTCAGGAAAAGCCTGACCCTGCAAAAGCAACCCAGGAAGCTGCAAGGTTGACTGACTGGCTCAATTCAGCCCAGCAGAACACAGTGCAATTTACTCTGTCTAGCTCAACGAACACTAACTGCACAATCTCTGTGTCCAAGTCCCTTAGGAGGAGAAAATGGCGCACAACTGTGAAGGTCAGTCTTCACGGTCAATTGTATGTAACTTAGAATCACCGAATAAACAAATCTGGGAGACCTCACCTTTGAGGGATTATCTAGATTGGTTAATTAGACCCTCCCAATATGTGTGGTCATATTCCTTGGGCAAGACGGAATAAAAAGAGAGTTGAGTGCAAACATCCATCACTCTGGTTCCTGATTGCGGATGCAGCTTGACCAGCTGCCTGAGACTCATGCCATTAAGACTTCAGGGACTTGATGGACATAAATCATTCCTTCCTGAAGTTGCTTCTGTCAGGTGTTTTGATACAATAGCAAGTCACACGGAACAAGTAAGTTCTAAGAACTAAGTGCTAAGACGTGAGAGCATTCTTAGGCCTTTGGAACTAGCTTGTGGGGGGAACATAGAAAAGTTTAGATCTGACTGCTGTAAGCCAAGGTTAAGGGACCATTCTGGTGGGGACTTGGAAGACAAGAAAATGCCAAGAGAAATGTGGACAGTGGAGGCTTGGTTCAAGATGTTTAAAAGTGGAACACGAACTCTCCCAGGAATTAGGCTAGAGTTCAACCTTGCGACATTCTAGTGGAGAATGTCTTCCTTCAGTCTGTATCCTGAGAACGAACATGTGTCAGGCTGAATACAGAAGTAATGAGCTAATTTGTTTGGAGGGGGAGATTTCAAGACGAGACAGCATTTAAGCTGCACAGGGATGGCTACAGCTATCTGCTCTCATCCAGATCTACAGTGAGAGATAGCAGGAAGATATTTAAAATGTGCAGTCTGTTGAGGGAACTGCAAGTTAGTTTAACCTTCCAGCCAAGCAAGGTTTGGGAGCAGCTATCATTGTTAAAGAGATTAGCACTGTTAACGAGAAACCTGGAACTTGTCCCTGGAGCCACAAGAAAGGTATCCTGAGGTCAAGCCCCCAGGAGAATCAAAGGATCTGGGAAAAAGTGAACTCGTTTGTAAGTGGAGAGGGTAAACTAAGAATGCCACCGAATGGGTTCTGTGAGGGTTAACTTCTAATTACCAACTCCACCCAAGCTAGACTCTCGGGGAAGGAGTCTCATGGAGTGTTGCCTGGATTAGAATGGCCTGTGGCATGTCTGAAGAGAATAATCTTGATTGCATTAATTGAAATGAGGAGACCCGTCCACCGTTGATGGCACCATTCCCTGGGTAGGGGATTTGGGGTCACACTAAAATATGGAAACGAGCCAAGCACTAGCATGTCTATGTTAACCCACTGCTCTCTGCCCTTGGCTGCGGATGCAAGCTGATTTGCTGCTTCAAGTTTCCGCTGCCTTGACTTTCCCACTGATGGACTGTAAGCTGGAATTATGAGCCAAATAAACTCTTCCTCCCTTCAGTTGCTCTTGTTTTTTATCACAGCTAAACCCCCTACTTAAAAATGGCCTCTTAGGAAGCTGTTTCCTCAAGGCCAATGCAGCTGTGGCCAGGTGCAGGGTGGGCTCCATCCCAAGCTGGCAGCAGAACTTGGTAGCATCATCATCATCTACGTGCTACTGGTTTTGCAGGCATGAGGATGGAGGACTGAGGAGGTCATCGACTCTTGCATCACAGTTCCAGGGAGTTGCTATATGGGGTCTCACATAGCGGTAGAGCCCAGGTTACTGCCAACTCCAGCCCAGCTCTGTAGCAGCTCCTGGATGAATGGGTGGAGGAAGGAGTTGTTACCAAGGAGACATCTCACAACCGCCATCCCAGGGATCTCAAGTAATGGAGTAACTGTGGGTCTTACAGGAAAGCCAGACAGTTTACCCCTGCGCTTGCCTCTTCCTCAGCAGACCTGGGGAGCCCTCAGGCCTTTCCACCCTCACCTGATGATTCTGTTAGACTTGCCTCCTTTCTCTTTCGCACACAGAAACCCAGGATGGGTGAGGCAGCTGTCAGTGCCGGGAAATTGCTCTTTCAAGCTCGGTGCTGAGAAAAGGTAGATTCTGGTTACAATCAGCAACACATCTTAATGGATTCTACAAATTTGTCGTCTGAAGACCCGATGACAGCTCCCAGCCGCCAGATAAATGTCACCAATTACCACCTTGTGGATTTGCCTTCCCTGATTATTCCTGGGACCTGGGAACTGCCTGGAGTCTCCAGTTTAACCTGAGGGAAAGGAAGGGGGCTTATGCCCACGAGCGTGTGTGGGGAGATGTCTGGCTGCCTTGATCTGGAAAAGATGATGCATAGGAAAAGAAACACAGAAGCAGAAACAAGAGGCCTTTTTAGGGTTTGCTTCCCAACGGATTCTGGTTTATCTCAGGAGGAAGGCCAGCCCCAAGATCCCAATCAACCTGAGGCTGGTAATAAGAAATGTATCAGGCTTCAACCCTAAAAGGACAGTAACTTTGGAACAACTGATTTTATATATATATATATATATATATATATATATATATATACACACACACACACACACACACACACACACACACACACACACAGAGTTATGTGTATGTTTTGTCTGTGCACCATATTTATACAGAGCCTGCCCAGGCCACAGAGGGTATTGGATCCTGGGAATGTAGGAATGTAGTTATGGACAATTGCTAGCTGCCATGTGGTTGCTGGGAATTGAACCTGGGTCCTCTGGAAGCACAGTCAGTGCTCTTAACCAGTGAGCCATCTCTCCCCTTCCTGTTTCCTGTCCCCCCTCCACTTCTTTTCTGCTATCTGATTTTACAGTCACAAATAAAAGCTTTTAAACTAAATTCCCGAATTTTTGCCTTTTGATCCCGTTTCGTTCTGCTCTTCAGTGAAAAGAATTTGTGGCACTGGCTGGAGAGGACGGACAGAAATACAATAGATTAATGCCCAAAGGCACAAACAAGACAAATGTGAACAGAGAAAATCCAAGTGACCATTTGCAAGCCCTGGTTGTGGACTGTGGATAACAAGGTCACTCTATGGCGAGGCCTTAGGGTGGTCAAAGCCCATTTAGCAGCAGCAGATGGGGAGGAGCTCCGGTCTTTTCCAGGCTGCTTCCCCATCATTTATTATTTGCAGATAATATTTCCAACCTCAAACTTCCAGAATCCAAAGCAAATAAAACCTAAGCAGATTTATTCCATGATCCAGCAAGCCTGTTTCCACATTTGTACTCAAAAGACTTGTGAACAGGACCTTGAGAGGTACTGCACAGAGTGAACTTCTATGTGCTCGGTGTGTGTTTGTGTAGGCATGTGTGTGAGCACAGGTGTGAGCACGTGTATGTGCAGGTCCAAGGTTGATATCAGGAGTTATTGATTTCTCTCTATGTTGTTCATGAGGACACGGTTTCTTTTTTTTTTGTTTGTTTGTTTGTTTATTTGTTCATTTATGAGTCAGGGTCTCAATGGATATCCATGACAGGAGACCAGACTGGCTTGGAACTCTCAGAGACCTACAGGCCTTTGCCTCCCAAGGGCTAGTATTAGAGGGGTGTTCTACCATACTCTGCATCAGGCAGGGGCTCTTAACTGAACCCCGAGCTTGCTCATAGGCCTGGTCTGGCTAACCAGCTTGTTCTAGGGATCCTCACTGCCATCTTCTGAGGGCTGGAATTATAGGCAGGCCACCACATCCACGAGGCCTTTACGTGGGCTCTGGGGGTGGGAACCTGACTCTGATCCTCACACTTGCATAGCAAACTGCTTTCCCAACTGAGCCATCTCTCCAGCCCACAGAAGGATTTTTCATGAGCGCTCAAAGATGGAAACAACCCAGATGCCCACCGAGCAGCGATGGGTAGAGGTGAGGCAATGCATTCAAGCCCCCACTAGACAGTCGCAGGAGTGGCAAGCTAAGGCGTGTGTCGACAGGGGTAAACGTCCAGGTCGTGCTAAGTTAAACCACTCACTGAATGCACTGTGCGGCTCCACTTACGTGAGCTTCCTAGAGTGTTCGCATTCATCAAGTAGGAACACAAAACAGTGGCTGCCAAGGACGGTGGGAGGAGGAGCGGGAGTTATTATACAGTGGGTAGAGTTTCAGTTTGGGAAGTCGAGGAGGCTCTGGCGGCTGGGGCAGGAGGATGGGGAGTTTCAGGTCAGCTGGGGCTACGTGGCAATACGCCATTTCAGAAAACCAACCAACCAAACTGAACTGAGAACAGGCTGGATGGTGACTACGATGATGTAATGACAGAGTGTGCTTCCCAACACAGCTGCCTGCCTTAAAGTTCGGGAAATGTTAGATTACGAATATGACATTATAATTTAAAAAAATCAACACAGGCTTTGCCCTGATGAAATAAAGACAGGGCAAGGAGATAATAAGAGACCAGTGTATCTGAAGCCAAAAAAGCCCCACAAGATGGTCAAAACCTGTAGTCGTATAAACACTTCCTCAGTAGTTTAGACTCTGCATGAGGACTGTCTGGGCTCCCGGCTGTATCATTACCAATTATGTGATACCGAGAGAATCATTTTTCCCCTGGGCCTCAGTTTGTTGAGTTGTACAAGGGGTTGGACTAGATGACCAAAGGCCCTTCTAGTTAGGCCGAGGGATCTAAACCCAGGATGCTGGAGTGGCACCTGGGAGCGTAGTAAAATGCAAGTCACTGCATCTCATTCCAGACTTTGAGTCAGAACCCCTGTGTGGACACAGCAGTTTGGGTCCCATAACCTGCATTCTGTTTGAAAACCACAGGGATAAGATATTTTGTTTTTATAAAGACCCGGGTAAAGAAGCTTTAGGAAAATAAAGAAGACGAAACTCTAAAGAAATGCATTGCCGCGTGAATAGCATTAAATGGTTCCCTTTTCAAAAGTCAGCTCTAGAGACAAAGCAGCAAATAATTTAAAAACTTAATTAATAGACACAAAAGACTGCTGTCCTTAGACGTTAGAGTCTGCCACCTGCCGCTCTAACCCTGTGGCCATTGCTCAAAACATTTCGAAATTTTATTTACACCTTATAGCCTCATTTGTTTGGAACTAAGTCTCTTCATTCTGTTTGATACACTGACTCAATTAGCAGCTTCTAAAAACCAAATCTCCCCTCAAGGGTCCTCCTGAGGTTAATCAAAGACACACGAGGGCTAGGGTGGCTGAGCGGTTCATCTAAATCTAACCCAAGAGGAAATAGAAGTTTACTTCCTAAGAACCTGCCCAGGCCAACTGCTTGTGGACCTGGGACCAGGGAACAGGACCAGACGAAATCCCCACCCACCAGGCTGTGATGTCAAATCAGAAGATGAAGCTCCCAGTCTGGCTACTTTCTTTGTAAACAAGGCTCTTTTGAATTTACTGAATATTTTGGCACCAGCTTTGGTCAATTCTTTCTCCTTTAGTGGGCTGAAAACTATTTCTAGCAACCCACATAACCCAGCGAGGACAGCGGGTGGAGGATTCTTTATCCACCCAGCCATACAGAGCTTCTGGTCTCTGGTAAAGGGGTGCCCAGCAGATGGTGCCTGGGGAGAAAAAGAGCGGGGAGGCTCCAGAGCTTCTGCCTGGCTCTGGCTGGCAGGCTCCCTGCTCGTTACCTTGGCATGTAAGATCTTCGTGTGGCAACACACAGGGACATTTTTATAATCCTACCCTCACTGCTCCTACCGCCTTTGAAGTCACCTCCCGCAGCATCCTCACAGGTGACCCCACGCATCGGTGGGTCATGTATAGCCAGCCCTCTTCTTTTCTATGTCATAGAATGACCCTGGGAAATCAAGGACTGGAATGTGACTCTCTTTATTTTTCATGCCACCAACCGTAGTGGCAGACACTGTAAGGACATTCAACCGTTGTGCTGATGAGGAGGACAAAGCCCATTTTCATGCATACCTACCGTGTGCCGGGCACATAGGTGAGGGCCCTCCTTAGCGCGTCATCTCGGTTAACTGAGTATTAGTACTACGCGAGACTAATTCCCCCAAACCATGGTTCCAAAAGGTCAAATAAAGAGCCTATTCCAGGCCAAGGGAAAGAGTTCAGGGGCAATCCCTGAACATTGACTACCCTGCTCCCATAGTCAAAGGCTAGACCGGTGCCTAGATTCTGCCTGAAGTTCCTTCTCCATCCTACTGCCATTTTGCTCACCTCCCTGCCAAATCCTCTGAGGGTGAGGACAGGATGGAGCTCAATACACATGGGTAGGTGATGTATGCCTGTCACTTCAACATTTAGGAGGCTGAAGCAGGAGGATGGTAAGTTTCTAAGCCTGCCTGGACCACATAGAGATACTGCCTCAAAACAAGCAAGACCAAAACTTTACAAGGATGAATGTGATTTTAAGAACCACCACGAGCTCACTGGGCATGGAGAGTGGGAGCTGACAGATAAAGCAGGTAGGGCCTTAAGTGACACAGGCCTCCCTCATCCTCAGGCCAACTGCCTATCATTCCAGGTCATGTTACACGTGGGTGTTACCCTTTGGCCTCAATGTTCTTAGAACACAGTGCTGACTGGAGCCCAGCGCCATCTACCACCCCTGAAGCGCCCGGAAGTGAGATGGTGAAGGAGCCACATCGATACCGCTGTGCAGAAGAGCTGTCTCTCTGCTACCAAGCCCTGATTGCAATCCAAACCAAGCTTACTGCTTTCAGGGAGGCGCAACAGGATCCTAAGGTGCTGGGGGCACTGCAGCCATGCTTGCTGCCAAGCTCTCCTGGACCCTAAAGGAGCAAGGCATCAGGACACCAGGTTCAGCTAGCTCTTCCAGAAGCTGGTCTTCAGGTCCTTCATCCTTAGAATGAGGTTCCAGTGTGGCTTCTGGAAAGCCTCTTCAGTGCTCAGATACATAGCCCTGGAACCAGGTTGCAGAAGCTGCAATGCCAGACACACGCCGACACTGGCCAGACTATATGCAGTGAAGAAATGATGGCGATAGGACCTTATCCCAGTCAGCTCTCTGGAAACCTGACCCTGCCCTCCCACCACCCCCACCAACCACAGCAAGCTCTGATATCTAGCAGGGAAAATGCTGACCTCTGACCTGACAGGTTCCCAACTAAACAAAGAACTGCAAGCTGCGGAGGCGAGAGCCGTCCTCCTGAGGGCTGGGTCATCCTCCACCTGCCAGCTGACTCTTGTGCACACAGATGCCCTACAACCCAGCTGTAGAGGCTGTGGGAGGAGGCTCAGTGCTCCCCAGAGGGGCCATCATGCTAACATAACTTCAAAGGGACATAAATGACTGGGAAGGGGCCAGAGAGCAGAGTTCATGGGTCACCGCCCTGGTGCAGTCCCAGCCCCATACAGCCTGTCACTCAAATGCAGGCCTTCAGAGCCCTCAACCTCTTTACCTTGTTCCAGCCAAGCTCAGTCTCCATCTGGGCCAGGCAGATCTGTTCCCCGGTGCGCACAAGGGCTTGCAAGATACACGTGGCTCCTCAACGTTTGCATAAGCCAAGGTCCCTGCTGTACACTGCCCAGAACGCTTCCTGTCTTGTACTAAACTGCTCAAGATCTGCTTTCCAGAAGAGCCTCTGGTGGCTGTCTCCAGTGCACCCTGTCTCAAGCTCTTACATGTGCCAGTTTTCTACGTGGACTGATGTGCGGATACCCACCGAAGGAACAAACCCTGTGATCACCTCAGGGAGTCCCCCCCTCTCCCTCCCACCAGGGGTCTACATAATGCAATGTGAGTGACATTAACTTTAACCTGAATTTCCTTTCATGAAAAAACATCTTTCAATTGCAGATTCGAATTGCAAATGAGAAGTATTGCCTTTATTATGGGGAAGACAATAGAAAAACATATTGCAAACCTTCTCCTGGAATTCGATGAACATGCACTGAGCTACAGTTTGTCACTCATTCATTAGTTACTGAGTAGCTCCTGTGTGCCAGGCAGAGGCCTTGGCAATGAGATCCAGGGGCAAGCGAGACATTACCTCAGGACTCAGGGAACTTACGGTTTGAGTGGGTGTCATAGGCAATAAACCAGTGATACATAAACAACCCAAGTACAGGTAACAGGAATATTAAACCAAGCAGAGATCTGTCTAAAGTGAAGGCTGAGAGGCAATGGGAAGATAGATCAAGGCAGAGTAGCAAAGAAAAACCCCAGGGCTGACATCAGCCCGAAGACTAGTGCGGTGTGCAGAATGAGGCCGATGGGGAGAGACGAGTGGGGTGGGCCAGGTCATGTGGCCATGGGGATGAGTCTGATCACCCTGCTGAGGCACAAAGAGACATCACTGGGGTTTGAAATCTGGGACACTTGTTAAAACGAAGAAGATGGAGTTTACTCAGGACCGCTAAGATGAGAAGACAGATCACTGCGGCAGGATGGTGCGGTAGGGGAGAGACTGGGCTCCTTTCTAATAGAGAGCTTGGACAGTGGTGGGAGGGGCTGTGCATGGGGGCTGCCAAAAGAAAGCTTGAGCTAGACTGACCTAGTATGTTTCTTGCCGCAGACAGGCCAGGGAGAACAGACATTACTACGGAGACGATGGACACTGAGGACCCGGTCAGGTAAGAAGCAAGGTGGTCAGATACTGAAATGGAGGGTCTTACAAAGAACTCAGCAGGCCCCATGCTAAAACAGAATTTTCCAAGGAAATACATAGGTAGGCCTGGGAAGAGGCCCTGGAACCTGACTAAGGTCTGATACAGCAAAGAAACTTTAGAGGGTGGAGGCTGTGATTGGATACAATCCTGTTACGTGGCCTTGTGTTATTGGTCCTTCTACCTCAACTTGAGCAACCTTCTACAAACTTGAGCAACCGCACCCAGCAAATAAAGAATCTTTATCCCACACAGAGAAGCCATCTGTTTCTCTGCCTCTCGTTGTCTATTCTCCCGTGTATTTTACTCAAGTGCCCCTGGTTGTGCCACCAGAGAGGCAGTTCGCTGTGGGCCGGATCTGTGTCCCTTCTATGGGCACTCCCCGATGACACGAACTGTACCTCCCCTGGCTTCCAGGACAGAGTCCCACTCACAGAAAGCTAACTTGTGTCCCTCAGTTCAGGGACGCACTCCAGGGAACACTGTCTCAGTTCTGTTGCCTCCAGAACAAGAAAGGCAGAGTGGCCACTGATGGACAGGTCTCCCTAACCTGGCAGCCCACTCCTGCTCAGGCACACACCCTCCTGGGTGGCTTGGCTGTGGGTTAGGTTCCCGGGGGCTAAGGTGGTGTGCATGCAAAGCCAGCCCCGCGTCTGTGAAGTTGTATTTCTGCAGCCACAACAGCTTGCCTGGCTTCCACCACAGCCATGCTGCCATAACCCCAGGAGAGCCTCAGTTGCCTGTATCCATAGCAACCAGCATTTGTGAGCTACAGCCCCAGGAGGGAGGGCAGGAGGGCTGCTGCTCTGGAGTTAGCTTATGTGGTGAGGAGACATAATTTCTCAGGCCAGTAGGAAAGCCCGTGGTTCTTGAAAGAGATGCCCTCTTCCCTTTTTTAGCTACTTCCTCTCCCAGTAGCAAGGATCACGTGGGCATGATGGGTGTGTGGGTTCGAACCTCCTCCTAAGTTCGTTTTGAAGGTGAGCCTCTTGCTTGGCCAACACTTGGAAACTCTGGGTAAGGGAGGACAACTAGGAAAACTACAGAAATCCGAATCACACAGCTGGAAGGATCTGGAAAGGAGCCGCTACCCTATCCCGGAGTCAGGCTATCTCACCCTATCAGTGAAGGACCTCGAGCCTTTGCTTGCAAAAGTAAGTGCTAAAATGAGACAAAGCAAATGAAGATACTAAAAACCAAACTGCTTAGAGATACCAGCTATTCCTAGGGCTCCCACTGTGACGGTTCACCCCATTCCCACCCCCTAGGCCTGCAGCAGCACCCTAAGTTTAACCCTGTGCTCTCCCCCTTGAAAGCTTAGGTTTAAATGTGGGCAGGAAAGTAGCTGCCTGCAACAATTGGGAAGAAAGCCCAGAGGTTTTGCTTTGATCATTTACTTCTGTATCTGCCAGAGTAGCTGAGTCTGTCTTCTGTCCCCTAAGACACTGAAACTCAGAAGGTAGGCCTCAGGAAAAACTGGGCACGCATCCCCAGCTTCTCATCCCGCCACCACCCCAAACCAGCTGATCCCAGGACAGAAACTGCCCCTGCTTTGCCCCTCTCACTCTCTCTATCCTCACTATTCACCTTGGACAAAAGCTAAACCTATTAAATAAACCGGAGCAAAGCCAGTTGGATTCCCTCCTCTTCACCCGTTTCAGGCACTGGTCTCCATTCTTTCCCTCTCCCCAAAGAACTACTCTGTTTTCTAAATAAGAATAAGCACCTCGGTCCTTTATTTGGTCAAGAAATATGTGTCGTTTGGTTGCTCCCCGACTCCGCAAGGGCACACACATCTGGTGGGGGCTTGCGGAATCACATTCCTGCCACTTGACGTGCCTGTCACCTCTCCTCTCCTTCCCATCTTCCCTTCCCTGTACCTCAGACCTGCGCTGCATAAGGGGAGCAAGAAGCCACCATCCCAGTTCTCTCTGAAGGAGCCGAGAGCACCCTGAGCCGGTTCCTCCTGTGAAATGGACTTTGCTATTTTACCAATTGCTGGGATCAGGTGGGGTGAATAGAAACTGTCAGATGTCCGCAACATTCCCTGTCGCACTATTGCTACTAGCCATTCCTCCCGTGGACCACAGACTTTCTGAGAAGGGATTACTGACTTGTGTTCTCAGTTTTCTGTCACTACTTGGCACACTGTCAATACTTCCAGGTTATTTCCTCTGTTTTATCAAATCAGTACAGATGGATGTGGAGGCTTACCCCTGTAATCCCAACACTCAGGAAGCTGAGGATCTCAAGTATGAGACCAGTTTGGGTCACACGGGCAAGGCCTGATCTCAGAAACAAACAAATATATATTTTGCTGAGTATAGCTGGCTTCCTGCTGGTCCATAAAACCAGCAGCTCCACCATATTCCCGTAGAGTGAAGGTTGTCCTCACTTGAACTCTTCCCACTCAAAAAAATCTCCAATAAAATCTATCTACAGGGAGAGAATGCTTTAAAAAAGGGAAACGTCTCTGCAAACCAGCCCAGCAGGGCCGGCTGGCCTCTCAGATCCGCTCCCCCACCCCAGCCTCCTGGACAGTGGTCAAGAACCGGGCGAAAGAAGCAGGGACTCTGGCCTGGAGCAATCAACACTCTGCCAGCTGGGGAGGGTCTTGCTGCAGGATACCCAGATTTGTCCATTTTCCTGCCCTCATCCAGAAAACACCAACTGCTACCCCATGATTTGGGACCCCAGATCAAAGAAGAGACTCAGAGAGGAAAGGAGATGGGCCAAGCAGAGATTACTGTTGGCACCAGGTACTGGGCACATGAGGAATCAGGGTTCTGCTCTCCCTACCTTTTATATATTATAAAACAAAACAAACCCTTAATTATAAGTCTATATTTTGCAAGAAGTAGGACAAGGAAGCCCCACAAGTTTTTCTTTCAAGTCATAGAGGGAATCCCAGGCTTGAGTTCCTATCCGAAAAGAGAAGCTCAGGAAATTTCCCTGGTTCACTTGCCTTGGGAACCCAGGGAGTTACTTAGGAATGCAGAGGAAGAATGTCAGCCTGTGTGAACTGGAGCTCTGAAACTCTCCTCAGATCTGCTGGTGAGACCCAGGCTCCCACCCTACGTCGCAAAACCACCATATGAAAGATGGCACTCGTAGGACCGTGCGTCACTGCTAGTAACTGCAGGGGACGCTTGATGACGTATACGCTCATTTCCTTTCTGGATAAAGTAATGATGGTCTCTCATAGTCTTGTTTGTAATCACACCCCAGAAGTCAGTTGGTAGCCGAGACAATGGGGAAGGAAGCTTCTAGAAAAAGAATCACAAACCCCCATTGCCTAAAACCCAGAGTCCCCATTATCCACCAAGGCTGATGAATCTATCTCAGATCATCTGCTGGAGGCACTGGCCAGAGGCACAGAGCAGGTGTGGGCATGAATGCACAGCGCTCAAGGCCATTGAGTTTCCGAAGACTGAAACAGAAGGAGAGGCCAGGAGGGAGCTGAACATCGGTGGCTGCAGTGACCTGAACAGATACATGGACGCCAATGTCCGCCGGAGCGGCAGATTTCCGAAAGCAACTTAGCCGTCTGTCCACCAACAGATGGAAAACCAAAAGTGACATGCACATTGTTGTGGTCGGATATTAAATGTCCTCCACTGGTGCACATGGAGGGTGTGTTGTCCCCAGAAGGAAGCACTATTTCAGGAAGTGAGAAACTTCAGGAGCTGGAGAAAGCATGAGACCGTGGGGTGTGCCCTTGAAGAGTCCACCGGTATCTACTTTCTCCTCACTTCCCCGCAGTTTCCTGGCTACTGTGATGCTCTTGGTGGCTTTGCTCCACCACATCTCGCCTGCCGTGATGGACTGAGGCCTCTGAAAATGAGAGCTACTCCTTCCTTCCTTAAGTGGCTTCTCTTAGGGCGTTTGTCAGAACATAAAGACTAGCACAGAGGTGCAAGGCAGCGCTAGCACACTTTAGAAAGAATTCTGACACTAGCTGAAACCCACGGAGCTGAACACGATGTGAAGGGAAACTGAGGAAGAAGAAACACAAAGTCACGGAACTGATGTTACAAAGGATTTACCGATAGGTCTGCTTAGAGACGTTAAATCACACAAAATAGAGCTTTGCTAAGGGCATGCCGCTTCCAAAACACCCAAAAGGTAACTGGTATGCTAGGTATAGTTGCTAGAGATAAGCAACATTTATCAACACTAGGATGTAAATGTTTGACCATCAGGATTGACCAATTATTAGGCCCATCCGCAAAGAACATACTTCTAGCAGGAAGTGCAAGACAGCAGCACAGGGGCACAGCCACTGGTAAGTCCTGGCCTGCCACAAAGGTCTCAGCTCTCTTCTTGAGAAAAGCAAAATTCTGCCAATGGGCAAGATGACCCCAGGTGATAATTATTCCGAAAGAACAACACTGGTGTGTTTAAGAGATAATTCTGGGAATATCTTTGCTGTGTAAATCTCCCATCTAACCAAGAGTCCAGACTCAGAATCTCTTGTCTCTTTTTAAGCTGTTTAAAGTGTGACCTGGGGTTGGGACCTAAGAGATGTAAGGGCGGCAGCAGATGTCAATGCATAAGCCTAACTGTATATAAGTTAGCAAAATCTCCTGCTCAAGGCCGCCTCCCGTCTGAGCCTCAGCCAGAGCTGCATATGCGCTATGAAAGAGCCTTTACTTGATTTCTCACTGGAAAGGATATTATTTCTTTTTTTTTATTTATTAAAAATTTTCACCTCCTCTCCTCCTCCCATTTCCCTCCCACTCCCCCTACTCCCACTCCCCCTCCCTCTCCAGTCCTAAGAGCAGTCAGGGTTCCCTGCCCTGTGGGAAGTCCAAGGTCCTCCCTGCTTCAACCAGTTCTAGGAAGGTGAGCATCCAAACAGACTAGGCTCCCACAAAGTCAGTCTACGCAGTAGAATCAAAACCCAGTGCCATTGTCCTTGGCTTCTCAGTCAGCCCCCATTGTCAGTCACACTCAGAGAGTCCGGTTTGATCACATGCTCCTTCAGTCCCAGTCCAGCTGGCCTTGGTGAGCTCCCATTAGAGCAGTCCCACTGTCTCCGTGGGTGGACGCACCCCTCGCGGTCCTGACTTCTTTGCTCATGTTCTCCCTCCTTCTGCTCTTCATCTGGACCTTGGGAGCTCAGTCCAGTGCTCCAATGTGGGTCTCTGTCTCTATCTCCATCCATCGCCAAATGAGGGTTCTGTCTGGATGGAACTCCTCAGCCATGGATATTATTTCTATAACAAAATAAGCCAAACGCAAAAGGACAAATATCGTCTGACTGAGTTCCTGATATTAATTAATTAATTTTATTCACAGAGGCAGAATGAAGAATGGTGGTTGCCGGGAGATGGGAGGAAGGAAAATAGTTAATGTCTGATGAGCCTGGTTTCAACTTGGGGGTGAGACAGTGAGAGACGGGGAAAATTGAAAAGACACAGGAAGAGAAGAACCGCTTTACTGTTAGATCCGCTGAGCAGCCAGAACTTCAGCCTAACTGATAAGGTCCGGGATTACGTGCAGAGACCAGCTGTCTGAGAGATAGCTCAAGGATATTAAAAACAACTAACTATGCCTAGTCAAGTCAAGGCATCTCTCTCATCCCTACCCCTAAACAATGTGTCTCATACAACTGCCTTACAATGCATGTATAAAAGGAAGTCATGAAAGAAAAATGGGTATGCCAGCTCTTACTTAATTTTAAAATTCTATTTCAGTTTTACACTTTGAACTTTAAACTTTCTTATAAATTATATCCTTTAAGTGTTAATGTAACTTAGTAAGCCACAGAATTACACGCACTTGTGTGTACACCCACGCGCGCGCTTGCACACACACACACACACACACACACAAGTCCTCTCTCTTGGGAAGCTGACCCCCATGTTTGGGGCGCACTGACTTTTCTTATTCTAATCTCTAATGACCTAATGCACTCACTTTGCTCCACTGCTGATCCTAAAGATATTTCCAGATACTGATGTGACTTTACCTGAGATGAGGTCTCTGAGGGGAATAAGAAGTAACACAAAGAACCGTCTTTTTTATTGGACACTGAATCCATTTATATGAAAGAAACATCTTCAGTAACAAAGCCATCAGTTTATCTGGGGCCAGGAACTGTGGGAAGGAAAACTGACTGCTCGTGGGATGGGGGAACTAAACACTGTTTTCACTGGGATGGTGGGCATTTCAGCTTGATATATATGTGTGTGTGTACACACACACACACATCCATCCATATATATATATATCAAGTCTACCTGACTCCTCATCTATAAAATAAGGACTATGGTATCTACCTCACCATGCTGCTGAAGGGACTACTGGAGATAAATATATATTTGATATATATTTATATATGTCAAAGCTCACCTACTGTGATCTTAACAAACGCCCATTTTCCTGAGAGTTACAGTAACTCAGTACAGTTGACTTTGAAAGTGAAGAGAAGGGTGTAGCTGAGAGGAAGAGGGAGTGCTTAGTGTCTGAGAGGCTCCAACACCAAAGAGTCAACAACAAAACAACAACAACAACTAAAGTACACCTGGCACTGCTTAGCCAGCCCATTATCAGTCTTTGACCTCACAGTAGCCACAGCAGGGGGGCTGAGGGGTGTGTGGAGGGATGAGCTAGCACCCCGGTGTCCCACCCCACTGTAGGCCAAAGCCGTCAGCCACTCAGGATCGCACAAGTTCCCGGCCCTATGGCCTCTTGGATAATCTGCAAGCATTTTGCTGAATGCTCCCTCCCAGCCTGCTTTTGAAGAAAGAAATACCTTATCTGTTAATACTATATTTGTATTACTTGGCCACCTCCAGATTCCCATCTCTGTCCTCAGCCAGTTTCCCTACCCCACCCCCACCCCCAACAACCGCTTACTGAGAGGTGAACAGCCTTTCCTCCCCATCCTTGTCTGACCTTAAGACCTCCAGGGACCCTGGAAAGCTCCATCCTCCCCTCCGTCTTCAGGCTAGTCTGTGTGAGAAAGGGACCTGTGGCCATGGGTCTAGGCGTCTGGAGGAAGGACCACAGCAAAAGGTTTGGATTTGCTCACTTAGAAACCCAGTGCCTGTGTAACAGAAATTCAGATGTGTTGATATTAATCTTCTTTAATCCACACCTTCTAGAGGCCCAGTGGTTCCCAGGGAAACGCAAAGACCCATGCTTAAGTCCTTGCTCTCCCACCTAATCACTGTGTGGCAGGCCATAGGCAAGTCAGTCAGTCCACCTGCCTCCTCGTCTATAAAATAAGGACTGTGGCACCTACCTCACCGGGCTGCTGACGGGACTACTGGAGAATGTATGTCGAAAGAATACAGCAGTGGAAATTTCCTTGACCAGCGTGAGGGACACACACTGTGTTCACGCCGTGAATCTCCCAGACCAGCTGAGTTCACACCAGCACACAGATGTGGGTCCTCACAAATTTTTTAAGTTGAGAGAAGATCTTTTGAGGGATGGAAAGGATGCTTGAGTCTCGGGAAAGTGCACACTGGGGTGAGGGTCAAACCAGGTGGGAGGCTGCAGAAGAAAGGGAGAGGAGAAGGTACAGGCTGAGAAGGACAGGAGGTGGGGCAGGTGCCATCAGGACAAGAGCCAGGGGGTGGAGAGGGGGCGGAGGATCCAGAATGACTGCTGGGGATGCAAGACCTGGAGGCGGGGCCCCAGGGAGCCTGTCATAGCACAAAAAGGGTATGGAATAAAGCCAGGTCCCCAGGCAGTGGAGACACTGCTGAGCTGTGAGGAAGACAGGGGAAGTCAGAACTGGCACCAAAGGCAAGAGAGCTCACCTCCAGAGACCCCAAAGAGGATCGAAGACATTCTGGGCAGAACTAGCCCACAGTGGGCATGTGGCCCAGCGCTTTCTCCCCCAACTATGGGGTGCGGCAGGAAGCAGGTAAGTGGGCTGGAGTTAGGAGCCTGAGCCAGGCTTGGCTGTGGGCATGTGTTGGTACATGAGGGCACATCTACAGAGTCTGTACTCTAGTATGAAGTGGCTTGGGGCTGAGGAAGCCATGGGCACACGGATGGGAGCACTCCCTCCTCCTCCTTCCTCCTGTGCTCCTGGTTTCAGGAATCAGTTTATCAGCCATGGCAAAGTTCAAGAGGCAGGTAATATCACCCTCATCAGAGAGGAGACTGGGGATCACACAGCTGTCAGGAAGCTGGAGAGAGGAGAAAAACACCTCCTTGGAGCTGCTGGCTTACCTCTGCAGCAGCAGAGAGGAAGAAGCCATTAGAGGAGCCCCAGAGCCACCTGGACCGCTCTCAGGTCCCAGTCAAGGCCTTTTCCTCTCACTTTTCAGACCACAGCAGCTTCCCTAGCACATGCAATAGGGCGCTGGGTTCTCCTTACAGACGCAGAGCACAGCCGTAGCTTTATGATGGGAATCAGGGGAACAGAGGGAGGCAGAAGCCTAGGGCTTCTTTCTATGTAATAGACACACCCTGCTGAAGGTGTAATGACCATCAAGTCCAGGCTACTCTCCAGTTCCTCAGGGGTGGTTTCCCCCTCTCTAGGAATTCTCCAGCAACTGTGGCCTTTCTCTAGATCCAACATCCCAGCATGGGTCTTAGAATGTCCTATATTTACTGACCCACAGTCAGGCATCTCATATAGACACTTAACTGCTGGTATAAAGTCCAGAACACAGCGGCCGTGATGCTCAGAAAGAAAACCTCTGAGTGGTCGTCAATCCAGAGTCAAGCCTGCGGCAGTGCCTAAAGAAGAATCGTTCTCCAAGCTCCCTAAGGAAGAACACTCCACACAGCCCCCTCGCTGGCAGGAAGTATTTCTTCGCATCAGACTTAGTCTTATTAGTGGTCACCAAGATAATCCACTCTGTTGCCCAGCCCTGAGAAGTCAGGATAAGAGGTTCTAGAATGTATGCTCCTGTGCCTGGTCACCGGCTGCGACATCAGGCAGTATGCTAACTTTTCTGGGTTTCTGTTTCCTTGATTCTAAGTTGTTGGGAGCACTGTAAAAATATGGATATCAGTGCTCAGGGAAAGGCCTGTCCTGGGGTAAAACCTCAGGGGAGCAAAAACAGTGGCTAAAGTCATCATGACTCACTCCTGACTTTGTTTCCACCATGGGGAAATAGACTTCCCTGGTTCCTTCCAGTATACCATGAGCCTCGACCTCAGAGAAAGAACTGACCAGCAACTTGACCTACTTCAGCCTCTATGCAGAAGGTCTTGTCTGGGTTCCTAATCCTTCCTGTAACTTCCCACAATAACTGGCAAGCATATGACAGAGCCAATAGTTCCCACTCTTGCCCCTGAAAGGCACGTCAGAGGTCACTGGGTCATTCCTCCAAGCCAGGTGTCTTCCAGGCAGCCTGTGGTTGATTGACAACACAGGCCACATCGTCTCTAGACAGAAACTCAGATGTCCTGGCATGTACATCAGAGAAAGAGCCTGTTCCCAGAACCGGCAGGTGCTTTCTCGGACTGTGGGGGCTGGGAGAACTGTGATTCTGTGGATGTCTCTTCCTTAGGCCCCGTGGAAGCTGGGTAAGGGTGTGCTGGGCCCTACTTTGTTCTTCATGGTGAGAGAGCATCCTAGGTGTCCCCATTTCCTGACACTGCCCTTGGGGAAGGATGCAAATGCCTTTAGGGAGGCTGAGCCTTCAGGCTTCAGTGAGTGACAGGAATGTTCCTCCAGGACTTGGGGTCTATTCCTTCTGGACCTAACACAGCCTTTCTGAGTTAGACAAGGTCACTGAGTCTTCAACCCAAAGGCAACTTTCAAATCACTGTATCTAAACTTCTGCCTCAAAAAGCCTGTCCCCATGAGGTTAAGACAGACTGCCCTCCTGCAGTCTTCACAAACACACACACACACACACACACACACACACACACACACACACACCACCTCCTCTTAGACAATGCTGTCCTGGGAATGAGGTTTTTCACCCCAGAAGAATGACAGGCAAGAGCTGACCCATAGGACAAGGACCAGGTGATGGCCATCGGGTTCCAACAGAGTCACATGACTTAATCTGGTTCCCTGTTCTCATTCAAAACTGACAGGAATCAAGGTTTCTCAGATTCAGCACTTGTTCTCTTCACAAGGAATCAACCAACAAAACACACAATCCCCAGCTCTTCCCAACTGCAGCCCTGCAGCTCTGCCCTGACATCCAGAGGCACCAACACTGAGTCAGCCTTGGCTGGAGGGAGAGGTGGCTTGGGATCCGAATGCCCAGAGTAGAGGGTGGAGAACTGTGGCAGAGGATGTTCCCCAGAGTGAAAGAGCCAGAGCCAACCCAGTCCTTGTAACAGGGTGTGCACCCTCAAATCGTTCCCTGACAGCTCTCCAGCGGTTCTCTTTCCTGGACGGCCCTCATTCACAGACCAAGTTGCCTCTGCCCACCCTCCTCAGGGCTTTCAGACTCGACCCTTGCCTTGTTCCTTATGAAATTTTAGCTTGTTAAGAACACAAGACCCTCATCATCGTTCTCTGCCTGTCTGCTAACCCTGATCAAACCACCCCTGGGTTAGGAGGTCCCACCATACACCTCCAGGGAGCCTCGGAAGGTCAGAGCAGAATGGGGGAGGAATGGGCAGGAGGCCAAGTGTAGAGGGGAGCTTACCATTCACCGCTCCTGGCTTGTCTGGCGGCGTCTCGTCAGGAGCTGTCCTTGTGGACAGTTTGACACAGAAAGCTGACTTTTCTTAGGCCCTGGGCAAACTGAAGCCTGAATAAAATCCCAGCTAGACCCTCTCCCCTGAGTGCTGGCCTTCTGTAGAGAAGCAAAGACAGCAGCCCTACCCCCAGGAGGAATCAAAATCATTCCTGGTGCCCCTGCTCCCTGCCAGCCCCCACTTGCCACCTCCCAGGCCTGTGTAACATAAACAGAGCTTTATTATCTCAAGCCCACCACGTCCTCTGAGAGTGCTGTAAATGGAACACCACACAATAACTTGTTTATTAATAATGGCCTGTCCTCTCCCTCAGCCTGGCTCACTTGCTCACCGCTGGGTCCCCCCTCATGCATAATGGAGGAGCTGTGTGGCCTGTGACACAAGCCAGGCTGTGCTCTTCAGGCTGAGCGGATAGATGGGGAGAGGTACCAGGCTGGGCCAGGCTCCCTAAGGTGGGGGCAGTGGGGAGCAGACCCCCCCAGTTATAATTCAAAGCCGTAATGTTAGTGGGGGAGGGAGTGCTGAGTGGTGGCTCTGGGGCCAGCCCTGCCCGATACGCACATCCTACGTAAACCCATGCTAGGGCTACCCAACATCAATCCTGTTCTACCCAGGGCACACAAGGCTCTCTGCAGCCTCCACACACCGGCTCACTTCTGTATAAAGGTCTGGGGACAGACTTCTCTCTTCCATTCAACACTCCATGACACTTTAGATTCGAGTGAGACCGCCTCACCAGCCCCTTTTGTGGACTGAGCAACTCCCATCCCAGCAGTGACCCTTCAGGAACCAACTTCCTCCCCCACCACCCTGCTTTCCCTCTGATGGGCAAGCTGGAGTGAGTCGTAGTTTCTGGAGAGTAGATCTCAGCAACAGCCTCCTGGAGGAAGTCTAGAACATCTAAACATCTTTAAAATGTTTACACTCTTTGTCCTGAGCTTCATTTCTGGAAGTGAATCTTAAATGAAAAATATCAAGGGTGATAGGAATATTTAAATCAGAGCTCATGCAAAGGCAGACACCCTCAGAGTCTGTGGGAGCAATGTTCTAAGCCCTGCAGACACCCAGACCAACAGACACATAAGCTCCAACAGACACGCAAGCGCCCTTCATGTTCGATGCTGTCTGCATAGCACCTGTGCCTGCTATTACTCATTCCCACAGTACTTATAATTCCTAGAACAATCTAAACAACGTGTTAATCATTGCTCTACCATACTGTTTAAGGAACTATGGCAAGAAAAAAGTCCACACATGTTCATACAGACAGATTTTTTGAACATTAGTTGGACCCATAATTTCAAACCTATATACATGAAAGGATATTTTCATAAAGGCAAAAAATGGAAGTAATAGAACACAGCTATTGCTAGGGAAAATGACAATTACAGTATGTCCGCAGTTTGAAAGGAAATAGAAATGGAAATTCTGAAACCAAAGAACCTGGGTTCAAAATTTGTCTCTGTCTTTTATAGGCTGTGTTACTGTGGAAAAGGTACTTAGCTTCTCTGGGCCTTCATTATTTCCTTATTTACATGTCAAATTATAAGTACTCAATGAATGACAGGGCCTGAGGTACATGGCGAATATTTTATAAGTTTAAACTATCATCATAAGCAATGAAACATGATGATGAAATAATATCAGACACTATCTTAACGAAATAGAAAACTAAGAGGAAAATGTAAATGATGAAAGCAGAATGTTGTCGCTGAGAGTGAAGTTATGGATAATGTGCAGGCTCCCCTTGTGTCCACAGTTTCTACACTTTCTGGAATGGAAACAGCTGTCAACAAGAAAAACTGTCCACAGGAGTATGGTGGTTGGAGCACTGGAGATGGTGGCCTCAGTTTGGATATGGCCGTCCCTGAGGGACATGCTTATCCTGGGTGACCTGTCTGTCCACCACACCGGGCACCTATCAGGTCAACAGCTCTTGCCTCTGGATTCTCCAAGCCCGTGTCCTACCCCAAGCCCTGCTTCTCTCCAGGGCTGGTGACGAGCCATTCCTCTGGCCTACAGCAAACACAGCCAGTGACATTTGAAGAACACAGCCAGGGACAGATGGAGAAGAGTACATGGGGAGGGGACTTAGGGCTCAGAGTCGGAACAGAGCAGGTGCCCTGGGTGTGGCTGGGTGGCTGAGTCTGTCTCTCTCTTCCAGATGAATGGGGGGAGGGGGAATAATGCCAAACCCAGACTTAGCCCACAGTCAAGAGAAACAGACATGGAGGTGGGCTTCTGAGGAGCTGTGTGTACAATCAGGTGAGTTCCCCTGGTGGCTGCGGAGTGGGGGGGGGACCCAGAAAGTACCTGCTCCCCTCACTACCTCCCACTTCCCCGCTGCAGGAGTTCAGCTCAGCCATGTTTTGCCATTCCCCTGGCTTTTGTCCGGCAGCCTACTAGCCCCCTCTCAAGACCTCCTGGAGGTACGTCTCCTTTCCCAGCCCAGGGAGCTGACTCCCCAGAAGGTAAGCGGGGAGGGGGAGAGCGGGAGTGGAGAGGAATAGCAGGCAGCAGAGGAATGCGGGCAAAGGAGAGAGCTGCCAGTCCACCTGAATGTGGGTCACATTTGCAGAGGACAGCAGGCAAGCCAGTTCAGGATGGCTGTGGTGACAGCTGGCGGGCCTGGAGGAACACTCATGCTATCCTGGCCAGGCAGCTGAGTCACACTCTCTACTGCTTCCCATCCTCAGGGTCACTTGCCTGCTGGCCATACCCTCCCCCTCCAGGTAACCTCATGCACCAAGTCCAACCTGCTGGTTCCCTCTGTGGGATCGGAGCTACAATACCATGACTTAGGGGGTTGCTGGCTTTTGTGGCTAAAGACTGCCAGACAGAGGGAACAGGGGTAGGCTGAGCAAGCCAGAAGCCTCCACCCATTCCTGTTAGCTGATGGCTGACTTCATCTCTGGGTACAAACTCTGGTCCAGATTGGAAGTCAAATGTTATTACAATGGGGAATCTGAAATCACAAAAAGTTCTGTCTGAAGAGCTTAGGCAGAAGGTGGGTAGCCCTCTCAGAGCTGCAGAAAGCTTGGCACTGAGGGGCAGGTGGGGGCAGGTGGGCCACAACCGTCCCTGAGGTCTTGTCCCGGACTGAACTAGTGTGCACAGGGCTCGCAGTGGCTGTGGGGAAGTCCGTCACTGAAGCCAGCCAAGTCAATGTGCTGTCGTGACTGTCTACTTGATAGGAATGGGAAAGCCCTAGGAGAGTGATGAAACACATCTCTGGGAATGTCTTGGAACGTGTTTATGGAGGGGATGAACCAAGGGGAAGGCCCAGCCTGAGCCCATTCGCTGGGCTGTGTTCCTGGCTGGAATCAAGGGTAAAGGGAAAAAGTTCCTGCAGACATCATGTTTCCTGGTTGCTGTGAGAACTGTTCTGCTCTGCCATGTTTCCATGCTGGACCTACATCTCTGGAGCCACAGGCAAAACAAGCAAGTCCTCTCTTGAGCTGTGTCCCGGTCTTGTGAAGATCTGACTAGCACAAGCTTCTTGAGCTGTCATGGCCAAGAAGGGACCACATGTACCTGTCCCTGTCTCTGCTCAGGTGTGGTCATATGGGTCGGTCTGCGGCTGTGTCAATGTGTGGCTGCGCAATTGTGAGTCTGTGGGAGGCATGGTGTGTGTCTCTGGGGAAATGTTTCAGTCTTTCTGCGTGTATGCATGGGTGCTCCAGTGGATGTGTGCATGTGTGGCCCAGGGAGTAAAGTGTCTGTGTGCACCTGGCTGGTGTGTGGGTACATCTGTTCTAGGATATCTGACTGTCTTGTTGTAAGTATGCGTCTTAGTATGACTCAGTATACATGGGTTCAAGTCTGTCTCAGGTGTATACAAACATTTCGGTAGACGTGTATGCAGCTGGGTTTACAGGCTACTCTTGCTAGTGTTAGTGGTATATATGTGTGTGTCTGGTGTGGTGTGCTGGATAAACCTGTGTTCTAAAATTGAGTCTTCCACATTTTCTTTATCCATTCTTCGGTTGAGGGGCATCTAGGTTGTTTCCAGGTTCTGGCTATGACAAATAATGCTGCAATGAACATAGCTGAACAGATGCCTTTATAGTATGATTGAGTATCTTTTGGACATATGCCCAAGAGTGGTATCGCTGTATCCTGAGGTAGGTTGATTTCCAATTTTCTGAGAAACCGCCAAAGTGGTTGTACAAGTTTGCATTCCCACCAGCAATGGATGAGTGTTCCCCTTACTCCACATCCTCTCGAGTATAATGAGCTATCATTGGTGTTTTTGATCTTAGTCATTCTGACAGGTGTAAGATGGTATCTCAGTGTTATTTTGATTTGTATTTCCCTGATGGCTAAGGATGTGAACATTTCCTTAAGTGTCTTTTGGCCATTTGAGATTCGTCTGTTGAGAATTATCTGTTTAGTTCTGTACCCAATTTTTAAATTGGGTTATTTAGAATTTTAATGTCTAAACTAGTCCCTCTGGATGTGGTTGACAGTTGAATTGCTGGGGCACACTAAGGGGGCACTGGCAGTAGCACCAGGCTTTATCCCTATTGTATGCACTGGCTTTTGGGGATCCTTTTCTCTTTGGATGTATACCTTGATCAGCCTAGATATAGTAGGGAGGGCCTTGTACCTTCCCCAAAGCAATGTGCCTTACCCTCTCTGAGGATTGGATGGGGTGGGGTGAGAGGGTATGTGGAGGGAATGGGAGGAGGGGAGGGAGTGGGAACTTGGATTGGTAGTTTTTAAAAATCTAATAAATAAAATAAAATTGAGTCTTCCAGTCTTGATATGATTTCCATTCTAGTTCCTGTATATGTGCTTGTTGGATGCATGTCTACCTTGACCTATGTCTCCATGTGTGCATGGTGCATGTGTGTGTGTGCATGTGTATGTGGCCCATGGTATATGTGCGTATATGTACCCATGGTATCTGTAGAGGCAGAAGCTAAGGATGGGAGGACTCGCAGCTCCACAGTCTCCCTGTTATTACCAGGATGTTCTCCAGTTGAAAACAGAACAGCACTGAGAAACTCTTCGACAGGTGACCCCTAGGGACCTCCTGTTCTGCAGATTACAACCCACCTGCCCCAAGTAAACATCCAGAGGTCTCACTGCCAACAACAGTAATCAAATGTGCTGTTTTCTCCCAGAGGCAGAGGAAGGCCATGTCCACACCTTGTCCTTTTCTGATCCTAAGTCTCTCACTTCATCTCTTCTAGGAGAGCCCTGACTGGGCCCGTCCTGTAGGGCCAAGTGCTGTGCTCCCTCCTCCATGAGGTCTGTCCAGCCCTTCAGTTGGAGGTGAGCAGCCTCACTCTTGGTTCCCAGAGCAAGTCCTTTATGTCCTCTCTAAGCACAGGCTCCACTCTCCTTCTGTTGTGGTAATTAGCAGCCCACCATAATTGCCGTCAGGAAGCCTGCCTTATCTTTGCTGTTTCTTGGCGACCTCAGCTGATGTCTTGTACTGACCTACGATGTCAACAAGCTGGAGAGGGAAGAGCAGGTACCATCTGAAGCTATGAAAGCTGGTAGGGACAAGGTGAGAGCCGGAAAGTCACCAGGTCAGACATACTGCAGGGCCAGGAAAGGCCTTTCTATGTCTCTGGACTCAAACTCTGCATGTGAAGAAGGCAGCTTCTTCATTCTCAAGAGACATGACTACCTGAGAACTGACCTCCCTCATGGACTTGGCATGGCTCCAAGGTCCCATCCATACTGGAATTTACTTCTGTCTCCTGCCACCAACATGGCTGCCTCACCAGACGCACTCACCAAGGCTGAGGTTCTCCTGCATGGGCTGAGCTTCATCTCTGCAAAGGTGGGCTTGGCTGGTCTCCATCCACGACCATTTAGACATGACAGTTTCCAGAGCAGAGCAAACCCTGACAGTCGCTGGCAGAGAGGGGACAGGAAGTCCTTTCTAAGGCCTGGTGCTAGAAACAGTTTCTTGACAAACTAAATAGAGAGGTACCATGTAACAAGCAGTTTTACCCCTAGATGTGTATACCCCAAAGAACTGGAAACAGGAATCTGGATATTTACACACAAATGCTCATTTCACCTTGATTCATAACAGCAACAGGTGAAAACAACTGGACTATCCTCAAGAACAAGAGGAAAATACGATATTCTATCTATCTATCTATCTATCTATCTATCTATCAGCAGAATATTACCTAGTCATAAAAAAGATAAAGGGGCTGGGCATGTGGCTCAGTCGATACGGCACTTGCCTACTTGGATTTGGTCCCCCACTAGCATAGATAAATGAAGAGAGAATGAAGTTCAGATACATGCTATAATGTGGATGAACCCTAAAAACATTATGTCGGGATTAGAGAGATAGTTTAGGGTTAAGAGTGCTGGCTGCTCTTCCAAGAGACCCAGGGTGGATTCCCAGCACCCACATGGTACCTTACAACTGTCTGTAACTCCAGCTCCAGGGATCCAATGTCTTCTGTTCTACCGGATCCTGCACGCATGTGGAACACAGAGCTCATACAGCCCCATGCGTATATATAAAAATAAAAGATAAACACTTCAAAAAATAAAATCTTAAAAAAAATTATGCCAAGTGAAAAAAAAAACAAAACAGACACAAAGGGACAAAGCTGGTATGATTTTCCCGACCATGGATGAGCCAAAATAAGCGATCCCTAGAGACGAGAACTGGGCTAAAAAGGAGGGTGGGGAAAGGGTAGCTACTGCTTGATGGCTCGGGTGTCTAGCTGCAGAACTTTGGAAGGTGAGGGTGGCAACTGCTGCCAGGTGCTCTGGATATAAAAAATGCCAGTCTATTATAAACTTGAAATGACTAAAATCATTTAAGTGTCTGTATAGCCATAATTTCAAACTTAGAAAGAAAAGGCTGCAGCATCCTGCCCTGCTTTGCCAGCCAGCACTAATATGTGACCCCAAAGAAATGACTCCTGGGAAAGCATTTTCCGAGGAGCTACTTCCCCTGGGGGCAGGATTCTTCAAACCTTGGAGTGAGTTACCGTGGTGACGAGTAGCAAGGGGACCTATACTTGGCTCTGAAATTCCCCTGACCTTGTCATCTACTTTCAGTCCTGGTTGCAAATGAGGACAGTGTCACCATCCTCCGGTGCCTCTGACATTTCCTAAGAAGCTGACAGAGCCTCTTTAGACATCCCCCCTCCCCCAGGCCACTCCCTGGACCCCCATCCGCCATCTCTGTCTTTGCCAGCTTTGGGCTTCCAACAAGGAGGAGATTCACTCCACCCACTTGGTCAAACATCCTGGCACACTGGCTTAGGTGCTTTGCCCAACGTTACTTTTCCAGAACATCCCAAAGCTGGCTAAAATGCTTCCCTTTTGAAGGTCATCCCTGACAGTCCAGGTATAAGGTAGGAGGCATGCTATCTAAAAACATTCAGAACTTAACTCACCAGCCTCCCTTCTCTTCACATTGCCCCCCTACACACCCAAAGGCAGAAGGACAAATGCAGCAGTGTTTTTTGTACAGTCCCCTCCCAGGCGGCCTCCTTAGGTTCCCTTGCATCCTTAGTAAGATGGGCACACCTGTTCTAAGTCTGGGTCCCTCGCTGGCTCTTTCCAGAGAACCCAGTGTTGGTATCAACCATATCAACCACACTTCTTGGTTCTATTTTAGACTTCATTCCCTTAAAACTCCTGAAACTCAAATCTTCCTTTCATTTCCTAAAGGCGTACATAATTCAATAACCATTCATAGCAGCTTTTATTATAAACCTAGAAAGCTGTCTGACTCGTCTCTCAAATGAATTGGAATTTATACATTTAAATGAGTGTTGTCTTCTTCAGAGAGGTCCCCGGGGAGCCTCTCTACACAGCTGACAATGTGCTGTTCAAGCTTAGAGCAGGAGTTTCCTTTTCTTTCCTTCTTTCTTTGCTTTTCTTTTTTAGCTCTCTCTGTGGCACCGCCTTCAAAGCCTACTGCACACTTTGTAGCGGGCCCCATGGAGGAGGTATGATTGCATCCCACAGAGTACACGCGATTTCTTTTCCTTGGGCAGAAAGATGGAGCTGAGGATAGGAGAGACGGAGAGGGGTGGTGCAGCCAGCAATGGCGTTCACTGCCAAAAGCAAAGGAAGACAGGGGAAGCTTTCAAGGCTACGGCCCGAGAAGATGAAATTATATTCTGCGTGCTGGCTTCGATAAAGAAACAACGTGCAGCTTCAGGTGGTGGCAGCGCGTAAGTGAATCAGTTCCCATGGCTATGAAAAGTGGCGAGAAAGAACTCCACCACTGTCCCGACATTTCCCAAGAGTGCTTCAGCCATGGTATTTGGTTTTGACCAGGGACTCGGAACCAGAAACTTCTCTCAAGTGGCCCCCAGTCATGAGCCTGAGGGCAGCACAGGGAGCAGCAGATGGTCTCCAAAACAGACGTGAAAAGGTAAGCTAGAATTGCCCGTCCTTCTGGAATTAAACACTGAACCACCACGTGACCCGGCCCTGCTGCTGAGTGCGCCCCCAAAGAGTTGAAAACGGTACCCAAAGGAAGCTTGCACACGGAAGTGCTCACGAAAGTGGCTTTTCCATCAGTCAGGAGGGTAGAAATGGCCAAACCGCCTGTCAACAGACGAGTGGATAAGTGGGCCATTTGGACGAGGGCATCAAGTATGATTCTCACCAGATCAATGGTTTAAGCCGTGCAAACACAATGAGTGGAAGAGGCCAGACACCCAAAGTCACATTAATGATTCTAGTTACACATGTCCAGAGCAGCAGAGTGTGCAGAGGCAGAACAAGAGGCTGCCAGGGACTAGCAACCAGAAAGGAAAATGACTGCTTAACTGGCAGGGGGTTTCCTCTGGAGGCAGTTGAGGTCCTGGGACTAAACGTCAATGAATTATAGACTTGTATACACTTGAGCTCGGCACTAGAAGGCTGGCATGTGAAAGGCCCCGGGTTCAAACCCCAACAGTGAAGAGAAAAACAAGACAAATGTAAACTCTATGTATATGTTTTTCTACAAGAAAGAAAGGGATAGAGTCTGTTCCGCATACTATCAGAAGATGTCTGCAAACAGGAGAACAGTAACTGTGGAACCCAGTTAGCAACTCTCCCAGGCAGGAGGACTGAGACCCTCAAAAGCAGCAAAGTGGACAGGGCAATTTAGAGGATGCTGCCCAGCAACAATCAGCACCACACCCCGCCATTTCCCGCCTCAAACCATCAGGCCTGTCATAAACACTGTTTGAAGAGGACTGTGGGGCCATGTGTGGGAGAAGATCTCCAGGAGAGGGGGAGGCAGGGGGAGCCCCTGAGCAAAGTGAGCAGAGACCTCTGTAGTATACCTGTGGCTCCCACTCGCCCTAAACCTGCCTGAGCATCATGGCCGTCAGATTACCAACTGCAAACTGCAGTGGGGGAGGGAAGGGACTGGCAGCAATGCCATTCTGCCCGCCAGCCGCTGGTGGTCACCAGAGCCACCCAGCCTCACTCTCCTGCTGCCATTCCTTCCTATCCCGCCCCCGCCAATGCCCACAGAAGATCCTGGTGTGTATCCACATCCCAGCTCTGGCCTTAGCAGGAGCGGACCATCACAGCAGCGGCTGAGCCTACTCGCCAGCCTGCCAGCTTTTATGGCAGCGTCTAGCCCAGAGTATCTCTCCCTAATCTTTATGCAGCAGGTTTACCAAGACAAGACCCTTAGCAGTAATTACAAGACTAATAATGTGAAGTCCTACGTGATTATTATGGGTCCAAGTCTCTTATTAGTTATGAAAACCAACGTATCAAGGGAGCAGCGAATTCTAAAGGTTGAGACAATACCTTGAAATTTCCAATGGTCTCGTTTAGTAGAGCTAAGGGAGCCCCTGGAAATAGTGGCAGAGAAGCTCAGGAACAAGCCCGCTCAAGGGCTTCTGTCCCCCTACTCCATAACCACACAGACATTTCCGGGGCTCCTACTGTGTGGCACTAAGGCAAAGTCCCTGTCACAGCAATTACTGGGGCAGAGTGTGGGACCCAGGGACTGGTGAGCTGCATGCTGACCATCCATAGGAACCAGGGAGTAATGAAGGACTGGCTGCCGTAGTCAGCAGTGGGATTATGCCCTGCTCATAAGTCACGATGAGCCCAAGGGAACCTGTCACAGGGAGCCAAGTGTGGCTAGAGTCAGTACAGTCAGTTAGGGGAGGCCACCAGACTACCCAGGGTTCCTGTGTTAAGGCTAGAGGCCTGGGGGTCAGCCAGTGAAAGCACCCCTTACTTTTTAGAAACAGAAGTAAAGGTCATAGCCCTAGTGGAGACAGTTGTCACAACCACTGAGGGCCCAAAAGTCCCTGCAGTGACGGATGTGTAATGAAGTGGGCCCATGTGCAGGCAGGCTGGACTTCACAAAAAGATTCTGAAGACAGAAGAAAACTGAACCGGGGGGAGGGGAGGGGGAGGATGTCAACTAGAAAGCAAGGCAAGAGAGAAAGAGAGAGAGAGGGAGGGAGGAAGCTGAGTAGAGAAGGGCTGCTCCAAGAGGTAACAGTCAAGAAGGCCTGTTGCCATGGCAACACCCTCCTGCCTGGTACCCAGGAATAAATTATTGATTGGGATAGTGGTTCTCTCCCCTTCACAAAGCCCCCAGTGCCCTCTTCAAGGCCATCATCTTCTCGCCCCCACTCCACTTGCTCTGCATTTGCCTGCATGAGTCACTCTGAGACCCAACAGGAGTCCAGAGCATCACAAGGTCTTTTCCACAAGCCCCAGGCTGTCTCTGGCCACCACGCAGCTTTGCTGTTGCCGCCGCCTGTTAGAGATGAATTGTGTGGTCTTCAAACTCACACTGAAATGCTAACACACTGGCCCTTAGACTGAGAGGCAAGCTAGGTAATAGGCAGTCACTATTGTGGACTCATCTAATAATAGCCTGGTAGGACAGGGGACACAGACAGGCACAGAAAGAAAAGGGTGTGAAGACACACAGAGGAGGTAGCCACCTATAGCCACAGGAAGAGCTCTCAGAGGAAATCATCCCTGGGGACATCGTCACCTCACACGCTAGCTTCGAACTGGGAGGAAATGAGTGTCTGTCACTGAAGCCACCTGCTCTATAATACTTGGTTTGGGTAGCCCTAGAAAATCAGTACACCACCATCTACAGGCTCTGCAGGACTGAAAACTATCTCAGCATGGGGTCAGAGGACAGTGAGATGCCTTGAGCTCCAGGAGAGAGGCCACCAGAAAGGCAGGACAACTAGGCCTGAACCCAGTCACAGTCCGGGCAGCAGGTGGGCAGGGCTGACAGGGCAGGAGACAGCGTCTGTCCTACATCACAAACCATCCAGTTTCTGGGGGGCGAGGGTTCCATCCTCTGGCCTACGAAGGCAGAGCAGAGTGAGACACAACAGCATGGGGAAGAGGAAGAACAGTCAAGGCCCAGGCCCCTGCAGATGAGCTAGGGCTTGTTTTCAGGAAGACGGAGAGCCCACTGTCCAACTCTAGTGGCAGAAGTGGTGGGGAGACCTTAGCTCAAGAGATAAGCATCAGGCAGCAAGAACGCACAGGTCAGAGTTCCACACAAGGCCAGTGTGGCTATAAAGTAGCCACAGCATGATGGATGGCAGGATTGCCATGTGACCCTCAGTTCATCCCCAGCAGTATCCCCTCTAGAACCAGAAATGGGCACGCTACTCGCACAAGCACCGTGCCTCTGCTCACAACAGCATCGTTCATGCAGCCAAAGGTCCACCAGCTGGTGACCGGCGAAGGAAGCTGCGTGCAAAACCCAATGCAAAAATCCCAGCCCTCGGAGGAAGTATGGATGCACGCCATAGCGCTGGTGACCCTCAGGGGTATCAGCAAAAAGTGAGCAAAACCAGACACAAGGAGTGTGTTCTCTGTGCTTTTGCTAGGGTGAAATACCCATCTCTTAAATCTGTGCAGAGAAAGCACACAAATGGCCACCGGGGACTGAGAACAAGGGTAGGGATGCTGCTCACTGGGCATAAGACATCCTCTGCAGTAAGGAAGGTTTGAAACTAGAAAGGGACGAAGGTGTGTAGCACAGCAAATCTACAGAGTGTCAATTAATTGTTCACTTTTAAATTATTGGCTTTTTTGGAAGGGTGCACCAAGAATTGAACCAAGGGCCTCATGCATGTGAGGCTCGTTTTTAATCACTGCACTATAGCCACGCGTTTTTGTTTTGTTCTTGTTTTTGAAACAAGGTCTCAAGACTGGCTTTCAGCTTATTCTGTCCAGTCAGGTCCTGAACTTCTAATGTCCCTCCCTGAATCTCCCCTTAGTGGGCCTGACTAGACATGGCAGAAATTGGTGCATATAAGGCGTGAGAACTTAGCCTCAGCACTGTGTATGTGGGAGACCGTCATCATCCTTCTGTCTTTGCCTATGCTTCGAAGGGTCCTGTGTACACACCCTTGCCCTTCCCCTTACAAACAGAGAGGCAGCAAAGCCCTGGAGCCATGTACAGGTTGGACACCCCTAATGAAAGTGTTCTGGAATCGGAAACTCTTGCATGCGGCTCTGGTACACTCATCTGTCATCAAGCTGCAGCTCGGACAGTGAGAAGAGCACTGTGCCAATTATGTGGGCGGATTTTGCTTCTATCCCTCATTTAATGACTGAGCCTAAGTCCCAGGAATCCTGCTTGAGTGCTCCCAATCTGAGCACCTGGCGGTACCATTAAGAGGTTGAGATGAGGGTCTCTATGCAGGTAAAGGGACACTGGACACCATAAGGCACAAGGGGAAATAAGGTGGCATTGGGAAATTACTGACACTCTGTGTGCTGATAACCGTGTCTGGCACGGTACCTTCAGGACCTCAGCATCCTTGCCGTAGTGGGTCTAAAGATCAGTTGCCTGGCTACCCAGAAAAGACTCAGCAAGAACTTCCCAGGGGACTGACCTGCTCCTGCCAAGACAGGGCTGGAATAGGACCTTAGCTAGATAGACCGATCTCTTGGTGCCAGGCAAAAGGAAGAATCCTCCTGTCCAGGTGCTAGGCTGAGCTGCCTGACTGTCTCCGGGATGTATGCCTGGCTGGCGGGGGGGGGGGGGGGGGGGGGGGGGGGGGGGGGGGGGGGGGGGGGGGGGGGGGGGGGGGGGGGGGGGGGGGGGAGCACTGGCAGGCTGGAAGGCTCCAGAGGGGTTCACACTCACAAGGACAGGCAGCCTAGTGAAAGGAGGCAGAACCAGAGGGTTAATCCCAGGGTATGAACGACTGTCTAAGGGTCCCCTCTCTGCTTACGCTGCAGCATCTGCTGGGAAGCCACAGGTAATTAGGACAGCTTAGAGGATTGCCCAGGTCAGGAGGTTGGGAGGAGGTGACCTAACTGGGCTCTGTCAGGGCTGAGCTGGACTGGGTTGAATGCCATCCGAAAAGGAAGGGACCCCATGTCCCAAAAATAGAGGTAGGCAAGGCTACTCACCCGCAGCCCCACGTATACATCCCCTCAATGAACTCAAGGCCCAGAGGAGAAGTGGGGGAGGGGCACAGGAGCTATCCAGGAATTCAGCTTCTGCTGAGTGTTCGAGATCAGACAGGAAGGCTGGGTGGGAGAGGACAGCAAAGTGACAGCCGCAGAGGTTAGGCTGGTCAAAGAAGTTAGGCTAGTGGCCGAGGTTAGACTAGTGGCTGAGGTTAGGCCAGTGGCCGAGGTTAGGCCAGTGGCCGAGGTTAGGCCGGTGGTAGAGGTTAGGCTAGTGGTCGAGGTTAGGCCGGTGGCCGATGTTAGGCCAGTGGTAGAGGTTAGGCCGGTGGTCGAAATCAGGCTAGCGGGCAAGTCTAGGATTATGAGACAAGTCAGAAAGTTCACCACCTAGAATTCCCCTAAAAGAAGAACAGAAAAAGACCGTGTAGAAACTCCTGCAGCTGATTCTCCTGAGTCCTCTCTTTCCTCTGCTCCCCACAGGCAAGCTATCTCCTGCCAGGAGAGACCCAAAAGAATATGGGACTGGCCCAAGGGGTGGGAGCCAAAGAAAGAGAGTTGTAAGAAGCCCAGCTGAGAAATTCATTCACACCCACACCACGGGGATTCCCTTCCCCAAGTGAGGCAAGCCAAGGCCATCAGAGACTTCTCTCGACTTGTCAGGACACAGAGAGTGCTGGTAGAGACGTGTCATGAGACCAAGAGCCATGTGACCAGCCGAGCTCAGGGCACACACAGCATAGGTCTCCCACAGACAGGGGCAGAACGCAAGGAATCTGTTCACTGAACGTGTCCAATCTCACTCACAACAACAAATCCTGAGGTCCTGCTGCTTCACGACAACACCCCAAAATACTCAGGAAGCCTAAGACAGGCCTAGTAATAGAGGGTGCAGAAAGAAGGCTCTAGACTGGTGCTTAAGAGGCGCTCAGGCTAAGTGGGACACATGCAGCCTCTCACACAGAGATAGGGAGGGTGGGGATGACCAAAACTGCTGATTAACATATAAAACTGCAAGCTAATGCGATCATGGAAACTAAAAGCTATCCTCAACTATCTGCAGCAAATGTCAGCCCCAGGCCAGCTTACCCCAGAGCCTAAATGTAGTCCAAGCCGGCCACTTTCAGTGCAGATTCCAAGTACATAAAAGCATTTGTTTTTTAGTCTTAACCAAAGAAAAAGTAGAAAGGATAATCCAGGTACATTAACAAAATTGTATCAAGTCATTTGCTCCTAAAATGTGAGCTATGGAATATCCGGGATGGGCTTCCCCCAGCCTGCTGCCCATCTGTCACTGCAGCCATGAAAACACCAAGCCAGGATGGTAGGAAGCCACCCGGGGACCGGACTTGTGGCAGAGCTGAAGATATTCTGGGCTCAGTGAGACCTAGGTGTGTCCTGAAATCAGACCCATGAGAAATTCTCGGGCCCTCACCTGAACACAGACCCAGTCTTCTTCCAGAGGTCTCTGCAGCCACCCCCCAAAGTACCTAAAATTTCTTTCTGTTTATATGTTTTTCATTTGTTATTTTCCTTTGTTTTGAGACAGGACCTTGCTATATAGCCCAGTTATCTTGGAGCTCACTGTGCAGCCCAGGCTGACCTCACACTCACAAGTGCCAGGATTACAGGTGTGTAGCTCCATGCCGGCTTCCTTAGATCAGGCATGTCCAGGAAGGTGGCAAGAGCCACTTGGCACTATATCCAGTGCTCCTGGGAAACCCAGTGCCAGGCCCCATCTAAGGACTAAATTTCACTGAAGAAATTGTAGCCTCAGGGAGAGAGGGCTCCACTCTGGTCTGAGCTTTTGGCGGCTCCAACGTTGGAGCCACATCATCCCAGGCTCAAGGTTGACAGCCCCAGCTGCAGCACTGCCAAGATGCAGAAGTGGCCGGCCATTTCAGCTTTCTCTCCACCTGTCCGGGGACAGCTCTGCTAGATCTGCTCTCAAAAGTTTCCTCCAGTCAAGCAGCCGATGCTCTAGTGGTGAGAAAGCTGTCTGCTAGTCTGGAGAGGAAATCGCTCTCTGGCAAGTGAGTTCTCCCATCTCACTCATGACAACAGTTCAGGGCTAACAATGTGCCCCTGTTCCTGTCCAAAACACTACACTTGGGGTTTCCAGGCTCTTCTGTATTTTAGGATCCAGAATGGTAGAGCCAGGAGGATCCCAGAGATTGCTCATCTTCTCATCTTTGACTCGTCCTGGAAACTGTGTGCATCTGCTTGAGTTTTGTCTGTTAAATACTTATTTATGTATGTGTATGTATCTATGTGTATTTATGTGCGCATGTGTGGCCAGGGAGGGTCCTTTGTTGCTGGAGTTACAGGCATTTGTGAGTCTCTCTACATGGGTGCTAAGAACCAAAGTCATCTTCATGACTGAGGAGCAAGCACTCTTAACCTGAGCCAGCTCTCCAACCCTGCTTGTTTTTGAGATAGGGCCTCACTATGTAGCTAGTCCATGCCAAGCATGGTCTCACTGTGTAGCTCAGGCTAACCTTAAACATATAATCTTCCTGCCTCATCTTCCTGAGTGCTGGCATTACAGGCATGAAGTGCCATTCTTAGACTTAAAAATATAAATACGTCGATAACTTTGGTTATTCTATGTTTAAAATATGCTGTTTTAGATCAGTTTGTTTTTAATTTTTATGAGGTATGATTTTAACATGATATTGACTAGTAATTATTATACTCATAAAAGCAAATTTCAACTTTTCTCCCATTTAGTAAAGGCAAATCCCATTTAATTTGTCTCAGATTAATTAGATAAGAAAAAAAGCAAAACATTTTTGGATGCCTTATCACACCAGGCTCAGGGGTCAAACTGCATTCTAATGGCTTTATCAGGTGTTAATGGATAAAAATAATCCAAGACAAAAAATAATCCAAGATTTCTCTCAGACCCACACCTGGGAAAGTGCATATTTGCTGCCGTGTATGTTTTCAGGCGTGTTTCTAAAAGCGGCCGGCTTGAAGCTGTCTACACGCACATCTGTATTATAGATATTTACTTGCAAGAAAACCCACTTTTGACATAACTGTCATCTTTTAAAGCACTGGCAACATTCTAATGCTAACATAATAACTGCCACTTAGTGAATACAATCTGGTAAGCACCATCTTAAAACACATTTGTGGGAGCCGTCGGGTGTGCTCCTCCTTAACTCCAAGAAGTCCCATTTGATCCGCAGGAATGGCCATGCCAGGGGCAGTGGGGCTGTGCACACCCCTCCGACCCTCCTCAGGTGAACAAGAAAACAGGGTTAAAAGTGTTCGTTGAGGGGCTGGAGAAATGGCTCAGAGGTTAAGAGCATCTGACACTTTTCTAGAATCAGTTTTGGTTCCCAGCACCCACATGAAGATTCACAACTGTCTGTAACTCCAATTCCAGGGGATTCAGTGTCCTTCTCTGTCCTCCCTGGGCACACACATGATGCAC
The DNA here is from genome assembly GCF_014885135.2 of Alexandromys fortis. Taxonomy (NCBI): domain Eukaryota; kingdom Metazoa; phylum Chordata; class Mammalia; order Rodentia; family Cricetidae; genus Alexandromys; species Alexandromys fortis. The sequence goes on along the minus strand of NW_026067940.1, from coordinate 6,138,589 downwards.
AGACATATATGCAGGCAACACACATGCACATACACACACACAAATTAATTAATAATTTTTGAGGTTTTCATTGCTTACGAGTGGAAATGAAGTCAAACACTGTCACAAGCAGTTTGATAGCCCAGTTCCAGAGTCACAGGCTGGGAAAGGAGTGTTGGTAACTACTCTTCATTCATTACCACACTGAAGTTTCTAGAAGAAATTGAGTGAGCTGGCTGAAGCCACCTGGTGTCAGCAGCACAGGCATTAGTACCGGGTTTCCCAGCTGTGAATTCTCTCTCCTCAAGATGTCTGCTAGGGAAAGAAGGGCTCCAAAGCCCCATTGGAGGGTGGGGAGTGGGGCACCAAGGCAGTGTCACAAGGTCAGACAGGGAACACGTGCACAGGCACCTCAGAACTCAAAACAATGCCTGTATGCCTAGGGGCTCTTGGGGCCGGGCACCTTTTCCCCATAGAAGGCACTTGGTAAATGTTTCCTGGATAAATAAATGGACGCGTGAACAAATCCCGGGAAAGATGTCTGTCATCCGGAGCAGAATCTGGCGCCTGGTCCCAGAATCTTGCTGTGACGGCTTGTGTCCACTTTTCTGAGTTGGGACAGTTTCAAGTTCAGGAAAAGAGATCCCCACCCTCTGCTGCTGGCCCTTCTGAGAGCAGAGGCCAGAAAAGAGCTGGGAGTTGGGGAACCCCGGCTTGGTCCTAGCTCTGGACCCGCAGCCTGAGCATCACCTGGGACTGTGACAGAAAGGCAGTCTTGTGTTGGACTCAAACCTTAGAGACTGGGGTGGGCATATTTGAGCTCTAACAAGCCCCACAGGTAATTCAGATGCAAGTTAAAGCTATGGTCATAGACAACCTGCTGAGGCGTCTCTTGCGCAGTTTTGACACTGTCTACCCCAGCCTGGCCAGTAAGAGGAAAATGCCCTTGATGATGACCGGAATCACCAGCCACATGACACATCAGGTCTCACATCAAGGTGACGAGCACACATGCTAGCATAGCTTGTAAGAGAATTAGAGAGTCCTGAAGATGCTGATATCAGAATCAGGAACAGGCAGAGTCTCTAACAATGGGCTGCATCACCCCACTTGGGATACCCACCCTGTAAGCTTTGATCAGAACTTCCAAAAAGGTTGCCCGAAAAGAGCAGGTCACAGGCACGGGCATCAGCACAAACATACCTAAGCATACACTTGCCTGGATCTCCCTGTCCCGGCCCCGCACTCTCTTCTCCACAAGTCACACCTGACTTTTATATTTTGAACACAATACTCTTCTGCAGTTAACTGCTGCTGAGGTGATGTGTGTTAGCTTTAGTGAGAGTGGATCCTACTTCCAAGGTGCAGTTGGAAGCCAGAAGATGGAGGTGTTGGAGGAGTCGTGGGGGGCTGCATTCGGGGGCTGGAGAGTATGGTGGCGTATGGACTGAGCATGCTCAAGTTCTGGGTCCCAGCGCTGTAAAACACAGCGAAGGAAGCCATGGCTAGGAACACTGGTGTGTGAGCCAGGCCGGCTGTGGTTGCTCCTGGCTTGGCTCTTAGGTTAGTCCACAATTTTGAGCAAGCCCCTTCCTCATGCTCACTTCCTCCCAGGTAAAATGAAGGACTTAAACCCAAAGTGTCCTGAGCTCAGGACCTGTAATTTCCATAAGCTATCGGCAGCCTACCACTAGCACAGCAAGGACAGTCAAACCTGCATCTTCCTTCTACTGAGACTCAGCAGGAAGAGATGGATATAGGGGTGGTCATGGTGGGTCCCCTGCCTGGGAAGGCTCTTCTCAGGATATCTCCACCAAACTGGATGAAAAGATCTGATTCAAGCCCCTGTGTTTGTTTCCTCGCTCAATTACACAGGGGGAAACCACTCAAGTGCCCTGCACTTTCGTTATGCGACACTCAAGCAGTGCTGACCGCACGTCAGAGGTGGAGTGGGGTGCCATGACATAGACCTAGCACGCAGGAAGCTCTAAACACCTGCAGCTCATTCTTCGGTCTCACTGCTATTACTGTTGCTTCTGCTTTAATACAGTTCAGGAACGGCGAGGTAAAAGGTCATGACCTCAGCATACCCCATCCCTAATCACAGTGTTCAGACTAAGTTGTCGTGGCCAGTTATCTAAGTCTAGAATCACACAACTGAAGACTACTTTCCAGTTGACTTAATGCTTTCATTTCTCCTTCTTCGACACACACACACAGAGAGAGAGAGAGAGAGAGAGAGAGAGAGAGAGAGAGAGAGAGAGGAGAGAGACAGAGACAGAGACAGAGACAAACAGAGAGAAAGACAGAGAGAGAAGCCTTCTACAAGTACCACTGGAAATTCTATAGTAAAAGTTGAACAAGTGCCAACCGCCCAGCTGTGGCTGAATATATGGCTCATAGCTCCCTTCATCAAGGCAACAATGAACAAGCCAGCCAGCCTGTAGCCACATAGCCAGGAGCGAGGCACGGAAACAATGGGTTCTTCCTAGGCTTGGCTACCAAGTCCCGTGGCTGCTGAGACCAGGCCTTGGGACCCTGCCAGCACTAGGAGAGTACAGTGCTGGTCACATGGTGTTCTGGGTCTTATTCACTTGAAGGGGTCTGTCACTGGGTGATTGTTCTCCACCCCCACGTAGGAACCAAGGTCCTGCTTCACACTAGACAGACAGACATCCACAGGCCAAGATCCGGGCTCACCTCACCTTGCCTTACATGCTGGATGCTCAACAGATCAACATTCTGGACTGCACGTTCACAATAATAATTACACCATGGCTTGGTGGACCAAGCTGGCATGGAATAAGGATAGCTTCAGATCACAGGGAATGGCTTGCTATGGGAAGTGGACCCCAAACCCACGTCCTGAAACATGCACCTCACTTCTGCTTCAGTTTTGTTGATTGACATTCTAGGATCATTTTTTTCTCATCCTCTCGGTCTCTGTTTAAAATCAGAAAAGTCATTCCATCTTCCTCTCCAGCCTCTGACCCTGTGAGTGCGGCCAGCAAGAAAGAAATGTAGGCTTGATTTTTGTCACCTCACTGGGAGCAGAGCCAGAACTCCACCTTTCACGGTTCCACTCTAAGTGTCCCTCGGAGTCTTTCCAGACGCCGCCGATCAAAATGTTCCCAGTCGCTGTTCAGCGGAGGGAGTTCTTGGGGAGGGGCCGCTCATTTGCATTTATATTTTATTATTTTGCGTAGTGAGCCATCTGCACCATATGCCAGGGCTGCCGGGAAAGCTTCCTCAGCTAGGGTACAAAGTTGTTTAAGTGAAAACTGCCTATTGTCTCCTCTGCAATTCTCAAAGTGCCTGGCATACAACTGAACACCTACCCAAGGCTCAAAGATGTTTTGATTGCTGCATTGCTGACCACAGCCATCTGGGTGCTGTCGGGAAGCAGTGTGGGGAAGTGGAGGCAACAGCTGGCTTTCACTGTGCACGGGGGTTTCTGGGCCTTCTGGGCTGTAATCCTAACGACTCCTTGCAGGGTAAGCAGCATTTAACTCCCTGGTTTGTAGACGAAACTAGAAAAGATGGAAGTCATTTGCCAAAGGCCACACCAGCGACTCAGGCACCAGCACAGGCCCAGGCAGCCTGACTCTGAGGCCCTGCTCCCACACTGGGTGCTCTCAGGCATTTCCCACTGTGAGCTTGGAACAACAAACCTGAGGAGACAACAGAGGAGAGGCAGAGAAACCATGTGGTGCCATATCTGCCTGAGAAACACATGGGGAAAGGGGGTAAGAAGGACGGCAAAGCCGAAGTGGGAGAGGCGGTACCAGCGCCGACATCCTGGCTGTGGGAGCGTATGAGAGCTTTGCGAGTTGTGACCACTGGGGAACTGTAAAGGCCTTCATTCCACTCCACCATTTCCTACAAGTGCATGAGGGTCAATTATCTCCGTAAAAATGTTTCAATAGTAAAACTAATAAAGGAACCACAGTCCTAACAAACAGAATGTCCCCTCTCCTCGGAGGGGTCGCCGATACTGATTTGTCCCCAGATACTGACTGGCATCTGGGGACCCCAGGTGACGTTAAAAAATAAGAATGAGTATTCTAGGTCTGAAGAGCTCTAGTCAAAACTTTTTCTAGTATCATCTAAAAGCTCCCTCTTTTTTTTCACAAAGAACATAAAAGAACCATGGGAAATGTGCAGAGATGGTTTTCCCAGTCTGGATCCAGAATGAGGCCCAGCTTTGGCCCCAACCCTGACCCGATCCTATAGCAGCCTTCCAAACCTCTCCTGGGGGACCCATACACAAAACACTCACAGCTGGATGATACAGACCTCTTTTAGGCCCCAGCGTCTCTACTTGTGCACGCCCAATGTCAGGGCAGCACAACAACACACTGATGGCCTTAAGACTGAAGGCCATCAGATTGAAGATGGCATGAGGCAGCCCTGGATGTCACGAGCCCATCTCATTGCAATTCCCGAGTCCAGTAGGCTCAACATGGCTCCCCACAATATTCAGAGCAGGTGATAAAAGGGCAGCGCAGGACATGGGTAGCAGAAAAGGTCAGCATCAAAACTTCCACCATTAAACTGCCCTTCGTGGTCTTGTATGCCATGAATCATGGGTGGCCAGGCTATGGGTAACACGGTACCCATTTGTACCCCAGCCTACCTGGAAATCTACTTCTGCTGGGGATAGCATAGTCCAGGACAGAGAAGAGAGTTCTAAGACACAGAAGACTCTGGGGACACCATAGGAATGGAGCTCTGGCAGAAAATCTACTGAAGCAGAATAGCGTGTGACCCTCTGCGCGGAAAATCACACAGAAACAAATCACAAGCAAAACTTCAGGAAGCCCAGGTGTCATCATACTGATCCTGATACAAGAATCAGCATCCCAGCACACGACACAAGAGAAAAGCCAGCCGAGGCAGAAGCTGGACAGAGAACAAACACAACTGGCTGCACCTCAGCCAGAACGCTAGAGTGATTAAGCTTAGCCTCAGCATGGTACTAACCCTGTTTGGTCATTGTCCCAGGTATAAAGGAGTTGGAATCTGGACTAGGCAGCTCCTCCCTCTAACAGACCATGCAAACTGGTCCTCCTGCCCCCTTTTACTGACCAGCCTGGCCAAGGTAACTTCTGCTAGGATGTATTCTATGACACAGGCATGGGCATGGCAGCGGAAGCAAGGAGGGTGAGCAACAGGTGGGCAGACATTATGGCCTCCGCTCAGTACTGGAGATGGGTAACCTGATACCTCTACCAGGGAGAGACTCCAGCAACACATGGAGAAACCGCCCAAAGATGTCACACTTGGAAGTAGGGTGGACAAGGGAGCCCAAGGGACTGTCTCCCCTTCAAGTTCCCGCTTTCTTTTACTACCAGAATAGAAAGTGAAACGAGACAAACAGAACACACCAGGCAGGTTCAGGGGTTCTGTTGAGCAGAGAGGGATCTCTGGGGCAGGTGGTGACGCTCTGAGGAAGGTGTACAGCCTCAGACTCAGAGTTTGGAAAGGGCTGAGGACCGATCAGTGGCTGGATGATGTGGCAACAGCTAGGCCTCAGACAACGCCGATGTTCAGACTCTCACACTCTCCACAGACTGGACTTTCTGGGGTCCCCAGGCCTCACCTCACTTGCACAAAAGGGATCATTAGCAAGGCCAGAGCCCACAGCTGTTGGGAGCTGATAATTATGGTTAGGGGACTTCCGAACGAGAAAGACCCAGATCTTGTCCAGCTCTGACACAGATGGGCAAGGGCTCACTCTAATGGAGACCGAGTGTCTGACTCAAGGGCTGTCACTCAGTAAGACGGCATGAACATTTAATAGGTCTCTGATGTGGATACTGATAGCCCCGACCTTAATCTGAGAGAATGAAAGCCAGAGAGGGTCAAATGGCTTGCTCTACGCATTTGCCTTGATTGACAGCACCCTAGTCATTGGCTTTTCTGCCACCCTACACTGGAATCATCCTCGCTCACTGATAGACACAGGATGCTTACTAAGTTCCTGGCTCTGAAACATCCACTGTGAGCTGCTGTTCCCCAAGCAGAATGAGCCTGCTCTAAGTAACCAGACTCTGTGATCCCACTTGACTAACAGCCACGGGAGCTAAGACCAGAGCCACCGGTGCACATGGGCTGTGGCACCAAGTGACAGCATTTAAGCATCCTGTAACCAGCTGAGCCTTGCTCTGTTGACTGCGAACTTCTGTAAGCCAAGCATCAGCGATATGCTTCAGGACACCTTGCCTCTGAGCCACTCACAGTGTCCTGGGGTAAGGAAGGGAGAGGCAGATGGAAGAGAAAACCAACCAACCAGCAAAGTAGGTTGCATATTAGACTAGCCTGGGGGTGGGGAGCTTCGTGCACACCAGAACATGGCCCACCCTGCAGAAGCTGGGATTGACGGTGGGGGTTAGGACTCAGTCTTGATGTCTTGTAAACCGCCCCCCAAACCCAGAAGAGGTTTTCTAACATCTTGGCAGGATTCCCTCCAGTGCCCTCGGCACGAAGACGTGAGCTCTGGATAGCACCGCCTTGCTTAGCCTTAGTGACACGACACTGCCTGATCACCCATAAAGACAGCACTGTCGCATCAGGCATGGAGCTGGCTGGTACCAGCCCAGCTCGTGAAGGAGGGAATCCTCTGAGATGGCCAGACAGAGGCACATACATCATTCACCCTCCTCCAGCATCCTGCACTCCAGCCCCGATGCCACATCCCAGCGTCTTTGTCTCTCTCTGTCATCACTGTGTGTGTCATTGCTCACACGTGCCGGCCTTTGCACTCCCACGAGACTGGGAGCGACCACGCTCAGCTCCTCTTTTGTCCACAGTACCGAGCACGGAGACTCACACCCGGCAGAGGCTCGATAAATACCGTGTGTATTCACGTGCACTCTCGGGGGTTGAACCCCTCGCTCCAGGCTAACAAAGAGTTACTCACAAGAAAGCATTTGTTAAGGATGGCTCACAGCACACTGGGTTTCTGTAAGAGAAACAGGATGGCGTTGAGGTGTCCCGAGAAAAGGCGTGCACTCTGGCTTGAAAGAACACACACACACACACACACACACACACACACACACACTGTGGTAAGCCAAGGCTAGAGACCCAAGGAGGTCAGGAGGCCAACCATATCTGATCACAGATAAGACAGGCAGTCTGACCCACCACAGAGGAAGTTTCCTTTGATAGTGGTTGGCATTTGTTAACTTTTCTCCACAGTACCTTTCCCACTCACCCTCCACCACCCTAAGCCACGCCCACTATAGCATGTGACCAGGATGGGAATAAAGATCCCTAGAGTCAGAATCAGGGTTACAGGAAGACCAGAACCTTGTCACCAGAACCAGCTGGTGCTGGGAATGTGATACAGGTGCACCTCATCTGTGCTCACTTTCCCCAGGACCAGGATCCCAGGGCTAGACACACTGCGGCATTTCCCTATCCAAAGCTCCAGAAAGACCTTGGATTGGGCCCTGCATATCGAGCCAGAGTTTAAGGTACCCTCATTCTGGGTTTTGTGAGCAGGAGTGCAGGGCAATGGTCAGCCTGCTCCCACTGTAAGACAGTTGTAAAGGGGACCCGTGCAGCCACCCACTGCTGTGGTTTCAGCATGAATCAGTCTCCAGCAGCATCAAATGCCTGCTTTGCCCTGTGCCAAAGAAATCAAGGAACATGAGACCAAAAAGCAAGGATTGGTGGCCTTACCCAAGGATTCTGACTATTCCGAAAGCTCTACCCACACATGCTTACTTACATTTGACTCAATTCAAAATTCAAATCTTTCAGTTTTTAAAACACACATTTGGGGTGGCGTCTGTGGCAAAACGCACATGCAGCCTTTAGAGGCCTTGTGGATCCCGGGATTCGACGCAGGACATCAGGCGTGGAGACAAGCACCTTCAATTAGTTCATCCCCCTCCAAAATTTAAACCTTGAGCATACGTGTCATTTCGGAATTTAAGAGACACGGGGAGGAGGACTGTGATTTCAAAACCAGGGTGGGCTACATAGCGAGACCCTGTCTCAAAAGGAAAAGGTCTGGTCAAACCTTCAGTCCCACGAGTCACTTTTCAAGTGATTGGCAGTCACTCAGCACCAGCAGCCACCATTCTGGACGTTACGGGCACAGAGCACTTCCAGCAGGCGTGGAAGCGGAAAGTTCTGCCAGACAGTTGCGTGCACCAAGCATGCGCGCATGGCCTTAGGGAATTCCCGTTTTGCCTGGATCTGCCAGAGGGATATTGGGCGTTGTGGTGGAAACTGAGGCAAGGTGGTACATCTTCTCAGCTACTCTCACACGAAGACTCTAAAGTGAAACTTGCGGGCTCACTTTTGGGTGATCTTAGAGCATGTGGATGCGCATGCACCTGGCACTCACAGTGTCCTTCAAGGGACACGTCCTTTCGCTTTCATCACAAGGGCTGTGAAGCTGCTGTGACTAGCTGGATTCTATATAAAATCACTTTCTGAGTGCTTTGGATGATTCTAAGCACCCCTGACTTTCCTTCAGCCTGGCCTCACAGGGGAGCAGATAATAAAAACCTCAGGTCAGCACTGAGGACAGCGACACACTCCCTTTGAGTGAAGCAGAAACTTTCAGCAGAGCTCCCAACACTTTCTAACTCTCCTGAGAAACCACTAGAAGTGTGTGTTTCCTACCCATCCTCAAGCCACGCCCTTGCTGTCTTCAAGGCAAGACCAGGTCATTTAAGAAGCTTCAAAAGTTGCTCCCCACAAGGCCTCGGGCTGAAAGGTAGGTTTCTCGCCAGTGCTGCCCTAACTGTACCTTCCACTGCCCTGCAGCCCAGCTCACCATGATGGCCACAGTACTGCTTCCTCCTGCTTTCATGGCTACGCTTTTGTTCCTGGAAGGACCACTGCTCTACCTCTGCCTCTCAAGAGACACAAGCCAGCCCCAGCGCTCTTCAAAACCTCCCCAAGGGCTGCAATCTTCACCAATTTCTTCCCTTCTCTGACACCCCAAGGCATACCTAGTTCACATGGTACTTTAGGGGCTTAATTATGCATCATCTGGCATAAGTACGAGGTTAGCATGCAGCTTTTAAGGTTACAGGCGGGCCCAAATGCAGAAGAACTAGCTTTGCCAGCAACCAGCGGCACGGCCACATAGAAGTCACCCCACAGTTTCAAGACTCCACTGCTCGACCAGAAGAATGATGACCTTGGACTAAGACATCTCTAACACTCATGACGCATGCGTTCTCCCAAAACAAGTTGCCTATGAAATTGCTATGCACATAACAGGGGCTACAAAGAAGACTTCAGATGCCACAAACAGTACATAAAAGCAAAGGCGGAGGCCAAGCTGGACTTAGTCAGAGAATCCTGAGTAAATTCCCACCTCAGGTTTCAAAGGCTTCAGTTCCACTCTGTCCGTGATGACGACCGGAAAGAGATCTGTTTCTGTTCTTTCCTACTCCAGGATTGGAAAACTGCTGATGTCCTCAGAGGCATTTTCCTAAAGAAGTCACCAGCAAATGGAAAGATACCCACACATAGTGGGTTCTTCAACGATGTCTCACACATGGATATTTCCCTCACCGGAGTGGATGGGCAGCCTGCGGTAGAGTACCGACTCCATTGCTGCCTCTGCAGAAGCCAAGCAGGTGTGACCTAAAGCCTAAATGTTAGCAGTGCCCCCATAAAGCTGGCTGGTCTCCTAAGTCAAGGCATTGCAAGAACGAGGGAGATGCTGGCTTCAGATGCCAGCTCAATGGTCTGGTCCCTGTCAAAACGAGAGTTCTAAACCTCCTCCTATTTACACCCTGTTCTCAGAGTACTCACTCTATCTACACACAGTGAGGTATAGGGTGATTGTTTTCCACTTGCGTGAAGAGAAATTACTGCCAGGAATTTTTGATGATATTTATACAGCAAATGAAGACCAAACTAGAAGTCTAATCGAGCTGGAGTCATTTCATCAACATAAGCAGTACATGCACACATGTGCACACACATGCACATATGCACACATACACTAACATATTCACAACTAATATAGAACTTGTAGTAACAAAACGAAGTGAGTTCTAAAACTCACTGAACTCAGAACTGGAAATTTCCATTAAATGCTTGGTTTTTTTTTTTTAAATTGCTCCTGGAGTCAACTAGCCAGCCATCAGTGGTTAGGAATTCTCATCACTGGGGAAAGTCCTCAGAATTGGCCTGCCAGCCATTCACTCTCATCCCAGAAAGTCACAAGATCTGAGCACCAAACTTAGCACCAAGCATCCCAGCTGGCCTGATCTGCATCCAGGAAAGTTAGTTCTACATGAAGCCAGAACTTTTCTATTCCAGGAGGCTTGCCCCAAGATGGCTAAGCTATGTGCTCAGAGAAACAAGGTGGGGAGACCCCAATATGACTGGGGAAGAGGAAGAGAGAGACTCCTGTATTTGGGGTTCCTGTATCTTTTCTCCTAGCAGCTCTGATCAGTGAATTTTCAGGTGTTCCTACCTTAAGACCCACAGCAGGTACTGCCTCTCAGGTGACGAAGGCCAATACCACAGTCCATAAATCATATCGTCTGAAATTAGCCACTGTCCCTTAGATCTGAACCTACGGGATACAGACAGGGTCTGAGAAGCCTCCGTGTTGCTGTAGGGAGATGGTTAACCCTGAACCAGCAGCAAGAGTCTCAGACTAGTCAGGCACTGCTGCTCAGAATGCTCACACGTCATTTAAGGCAGAAGGAGGCAAGAAACTAAGGATATGGTGCTGGGGGGTGGGTGGGTTAAACAGTGCCAAGATGGAGACCCCACGGAGGGCAAGAGCCCCTGCAGCCTTCCTCCATCTCCAGGTGCCCAGGTCTTATCCTAAGAGCGACAGAGAAACACCCCCACCCCCAGCTGATCGAGGGCGTTTTATCTTGCTAACTTTGTTTATGGTGATCCTGTAAGAGGTTCTGAAGCCCTCCAAGCCCCTCTCTAATTAAATTCATTAGAACAGATTGGGGCTTTCTTTCTGGGTCTCAGAAAAATTAACAACACAATTAGCATCATAATGATGAGAGAGAGGGGGGCCACCAGGGAGGCCCATGGCAGGGGTGGGGTGGGGGTGGGAGGCGCCTGGGCCAAAGGGAGGGAAGAGGAGAGGAGCAGGTGAAGGAAGGGAGGCAGACAGCCGACGTGGCAGCTGCTTCTCCGAGGACAGAGCTGCAGGAGTAGAGGGGATGTCCCCACAGTGTCCCCAGCCCTCCAGGTCTTTTCTTTTGAGACAGTAAGGACAGCAAGAGATTAATCAATGACGTAAACCCCAGAGACGAGAACTCACAGGAATCTTCCAATTTTACAGAGAAAAGAAACACAGTTAAGTTCTATCAGTGATGGAACCAGCACAGGCCTTTTATGGCACTGCCCCACCCCCACCCCCATGCTGGTCTGCGTGTCAGAAAGTCCCTGGAGAGCAGGCATAGGGAGCCAGGTCACTCCTTTCACCGAGAACCTAAAGCTGCCAAGTGTCCATCGGATGGCTGGCCTGCTTGACCTCAAGGCTGACCTCCCTAAGTCCCCTGGTGTCCCTTTAGCCTGACTGAGAGATCACACCTTTCTGAGAATCAACAGTCTAGGCTAGGTTCTGAGCAGCAAAGAAAGCTTAATCACTGTACACAGTGCTGCTCACAGGTGTTTCCTGTGTCCCCCAGCTTCTGTCTCTGAGGAAAAAGGAGGTACACAAAGTGCACTCTGAGTCACTTTGTCTTTATTGCTCTGCCAGGGCTTGGAAGCTCAGTCTCGTATGTAAAAGAGAGATAGAGATAGGCTTTTAGTGTAAACCACATAGATCAAAATTCTAGTTCTGCAAACTAACCCGTTCTGTAATCTTCAACCAGCAACAATCTCTGGGGGAGTCTGTTGTTATCTGCAAACCGGAATCCTGAAAACCACCTGTTTGGGCAAATTCTCATGAGGACCAGGTGAGAGGGTGCAGATAAAGCACACAGTGGGATGTCCAGCACACAGTGAGCATTCAACTCTGAAGACTCTGCTACTATGCTGCTGGCCCCGAGACCTAAGGTAAGGAGAGCGCTCCAGAGTTCTCAGGCGATGCCTTGGATCAGCATCACTGTGGAAGTGCCTACTTAAGCTTTTAGGGCAGCCAATGGCTTCCAGGATTCCCTGATGTCACAGAAGCCAATCATAAGCGTTCAACCTCTACCCTGTGGTAAAATCCCGGCCTTCGCTGGCCACTGAGTCACTGCTCAAAGGTTTGCCATCCAACTCTTTTAGCCAAGTCAGGGGTCCAGCCAAAGAGTGCTGCCATCACCACAGGTTCTGTCTACTGGGACCCCCACCCCCAGTCATGCTGCTACAATACCAGGAACTCTCCAACCTCTGTCACGGCATTTCTTAGGAAAAGATTTGGATGAATTTCACTCCTTTCCAACTGATCACCCAACACCTTGCACAGATCCTGACACGGGTTCGAAGGTTCAGGGCACACTACCGAAACGAATGGCATTGGATGTGTGGGAGCCCGGGGGGCTACCCACGTGAAAGTGGGTTCTCTACTCTGGATCTTTTGCCAGAGCATCTATGGAGGATCGTGACAACCTGCTCAGGTACATAACTTTGAAGGATCTCCCTGCTCATCACCTCTCCTCCCTATGGACAGCCATGATCCTGGTGCCTGATTCTGGCCTCCTTATGCCCCTAAGACCCTCCCACCCCACCTCATGCATCAACTCACTGTTTTCCGACCGTGTGCAATACTCAGACTACTCCTTTGTCAGACTGGGGACCCCCTCTGACATTCCAAGCACTTATGAACCATGGACCATACTTTGGCCGTAAAATACATGTTCGTGGGAGATGGGCTTGGGAAAGCTAACTAGCCTCCATCTTGTCCCAGAATTCTTAGAGGCGTTTCCCCCTCAAACTGCAGCAGCTCCACTCAGAACAACCACCGTCTTGCTGCTTAAGCTGGGGATCAGATAGCACCTTGAATCTCACCTCCACCCCCACCCTTTCCTAGGCAGTAAATGTCAAGATCAGCTCTGAGCTACCATTCCAGATGGCTGTGGGCAAGAAGGACTGGCACCAGGAATTGGGGATCCTGTGGTTCAGCGTCCTCATCTGCACATACTCACTCAGGCTCCTCTGTGCGATTTATCTGACGACCTGTCTCCCTCCTCCATTATACCAGGGCACTGAAGCACCTGGCCCTGGCCTCGCTTTTCCTCTCTGGTCTCAGTGACGGCACATCACAGGGCTTAGTGAGCGTTTGTGACAAGAGCCACTGTACACCCAGTCTAACTCAAGTTTCTCTGCTTTGCCCGCCACGGCCTCCCTCCAGCCAAACAAAGTAAGGACAGGCGATTCTGCCCCTTCCCTTATGACTTTCTAAATAGTCTCTTAAAGTCAGAGAGAGAGAGAGAGAGAGAGAGAGAGAGAGAGAGAGAGAGAGAGAGAGAGAGAGAGANAGAGAGAGAGAGAGAGAGAGAGAGAGAGAGAGAGAGAGAGAGAGAGAGAGAGAGAGAGATGTTCACACTGCCAACGGTTGGGTGATCTCAGAGATCTCTGACCTCCACACCAGCCAGGGAGAGAATTATGTCTCCAGAAGTGGGAGTGGATTGTGACAGATGATCAGGGGCATCCTGTCCCCACGTCACGGCAAAAGCAGGACCCTCCTGCGATCTGCCCCAACTGAAAGCCTAAAGTGAACCTCCGGATCTCAGCCACCTCCTCAACGTGCCGCTGAGAGGATAGGCCGTTGTAAGCCAAGCCTGCTCCAGTCCACAGGGAGTCACTCCTGCATGCGATTCCACCTGAGCCAGTCAGCAAAGCCCAATCGGCAGGTCCTGCCCCAGCTCTCCGGGGAACTGGCTCTGCTGTTGGTGTGCCTGGATTTAACTCTCTGTAGCTTTTGTGATGCCAAACAAGGGAGTGAGGGCTGAGAGATTTGTTGCACAAAACTAGGAAATATGTAGGCTGTTATCAGAACCCCCCCCCCGTTTGACCTGAGCCCCAATCAAGCCTTTCAACGTCAGAGCCTTGATCCAATCAGCTCCCGACAACAGCTGCAGGTGATGCTTCTCCGATAGCAGGAAAAGCTGGCAGCCTGGAGGCCCTGATGCCAGGGGAAGCTTCCAGCCCTGCCCCCACTGGTGCTGGGAGGGGACAGAGAAGGGCGACAAAGCCGGGGTAGTCAGTTTTCCAACAGCATGCCCCTGACTGAGTACAATCTGAAGGCCACAGAGAACTACCACATCCCACATATCAGTCAGCGGTGTCCAGTACCTCAGTATTCCAACCAGGGCCAAGCTGCGGTTTGTACCTACCCACCTCCATGAAGCCTCTGGCTTTCAGAGGAGGCTCTAAGACGGGGGAGTGGGAGGCCAGGCCCTTATTTTACAAAAGTAAACACAATTCCTGGGGTTGTGTCTTTTTCCTCAGCGATTCATATTCTCTCTCTCTCTCTCTCTCTCTCTCTCTCTCTCTCTCACACACACACACACACACACACACTTACACACACACACACCTTCAGCCTAATCCAAAGACTGAAGGTAGAATTTTTTTCTCTCTGAAGAGCCGGCTTCGTCGGGAAAGAAGGTAGAATGCACTAGATGGGAAGCAACTCCGTCTCTCTCTCTTTTGCCTCCCCTCCTCCATGCAATTTCCCCTGATCTAGCATCCTTGTCCAAAGGGAGGACAGAGATCTTCCCCCTTTCCTCTGTCTACCCCACAGCCACATCTGGTAGGATTCTGATCGCCAGGGTCTTCCTGGCTCCACACATTTCCCCAGGGCAGCTCCCACGTAGGCTTAAGTGCTTTGGGATCTGAACCTACCAGGCTCTGGCCCTGTTCAGACCACACATCTCCTGCCCACCCAGGTCTCAATGGCTGTGGCCTGCCCTTGCCTTGCTGGAGATTGGATCTGGGCCCAGCAGGGCTCACCTCAGTTCCAAGGTTAGAGGAGACTCACCAGGGCCTCCTAACAAGGAAAGAGAAAGGCAAGGGGAGGAATATTGTCATCCCCTCCTCTAGACTTAGAGGAGGCATCTTTGTCCAACACCACACACAGAAAGACCCTGACAGAAGCCAAGGAAGGACCCAAAGCAGACTCTGGCTCAGGGAGTTAGATGGGCTGTTGTAGGGACCAGAATCTCGGTGATTCAGCACTCTGCCCACTCCCGGTCCAGCCATGAACCACACTCATGACTACTCCTGGTGCCAGAGTGCTGACTTGGAAGCTGAGGGAGAATCTTTGCTAAGACCCCCAGTTCTCAGGCCCTCCATTCAGCCTCCTCTGCCAGGCCTTGCAGCCCAGGGCTCCAATTCTCAGGAGCCTGCGGTCCATTCCCCTGGACCTGCCTCTTCCCCCAGCCTCCGGCCCACCCTTAGCCCATCTAGGAAACAAACTTGAACAGTTTCAGGAGAGGAGAGGACCACACAGAGGCCTGCTAACCCAAATATCTCTCTCTCTCTCACTCTGCAAGCTATGAACAGGTTCAAACAGACAGCAAAAAGCTTTAAGGGTATTGCACCCACAGCAGTGAGTACCTGGCCAGCAGAGCCCTAGGCCTCTGTGGCAGAGTGGGACGATACATGAGTGGGTAGGCTGAGTACAAGCCTCATCAGCACAGGTCTACACCACGGGGAAGGGCAGGTGGAGAATGTGATGGGTCGTAGGCCAGCTAGGAGCCAAGGAGAGGAGGAGAGCTGCTCCAGAGGGAGTGTACCGCGTGAGGAAACAAGGTAGCCGCTGAGAAAGGATCTGGACAGGGTATGCAGAGGGGGAGTCACGGAGGATAAACTGGAAGGAGCTAATGGAGACCAGCAGGACACAAGGCGACTGAGTCAGGAGATAGAAAAGGATGAAGGAGGGCAAGCAGAGGGACCACGGGTGGGGCAGGAAAACAGAGATGTTATGGGGATCTGAAAAGGTGTGGAGAGAAGAAGCATGGGGGAGGGCAGGACTCAAAAGATGAGGCTGAGGCAGAGAGGAACGTTGGGAGAGGGAGGAAGAAGGATGGAATATAGGAGGTTGCCAACTGAGTCTGAAAAGATGTTGGGGTAGAGAGGGATGAGAGCTGAGGTGGGAGAGATATCGCCAGAATCCGGTGGATTCCGGGCAGGTGGCTGTGCAGAGGGAAAAAGGCATAGGGATGTAGATAGAGGGGGGATGGGGCAGGTCGGGGGATGCAGATGCAGAGAGGAGGGCTGGATCGAGGGGGTGCCGCTCCATGGGCTTCCACGACCCTGTTCTGCTACCTACCCTACCGGGTGCCCGCGCTCACCTTACCTCCAGGAGCTCCGGCTCCAGCCCTGGGCGCAGTCCCAGATGTCCGCTGCCGTCGCCGCCACTTCCCCCGCGTCCCCTGCAGCGCCTCTCGCTGCCAGCCGCCGCATTAGGGCAGAGACTAGTCCGTGCGCGCCCCCGGGCGGCCGGCGCGTCCCCGACGGTCTGCGTGCGCGCCCCCGAACCCCTCCCAGCGCGCGAGGACCTGGGACTAGGACCCAGTAGCCCGGAAAGATGCTCAGGTGCCACCACCCGACCAGCGCGCTAAAGAGCAATTCGCAGAGCCAGAGTCTGGGAAGCCTGTTTTCTCACTTGATCTTGGATGTTCCTTCCGGAGAGTGGCACTCAGTGTTGCAGGACCTGGAGCCAGAACTGTGGTGGATCTCTCCGGTAAATGACCCCTTTATCTATGACTTTTTAGGGTCAGGAATTTGTCCACGGCTTTGGGGGGCCTAGCTCGGCAATGTTCATGACTTACCCTCCAAGAACATCTCATCTGTTGATGGACGAGTTGCCCATCCGAAACTGACAAGGGAAAAACCTTGAGAGAACTGCACTCGGGTCTTGTCTTAAAACTGGAAGATTTGTTTTGCCCAGGGGAAACTGTCCCAGATTTGAGTTACAGTGGAAAAGCTTTGAACCTGGAGACCACACATTTAAATGTTAGCTCTGCCTCAGTCACTGAGCAGGTATGAGCTCGCAAGTGGGCTGCTTCTTCGTGGAGATCCCTCCTCCTCCTCGTTAAGGAGAATCGATTAGGCCTCAGCTAGTGTGCACCGCCTCAAAACAGTAAGAAGGCCAATCAGAATCTTAGTCTTGAAAGAGTCCCCTCTTTCAACTCCCCATTCAAAACTACAACCGCCTAGGTAGCACCCCCTGAGACCCTTTCTGTGCTCACACCCGGGTACCACCTTCTCTTGGACCTGACCCCACCTGCCTGCCTCAGCCCCGCCCCCAACCTGTGGGTTCAGGGGGAAAAAAAAAACAGAATGAGATCCTTCCTGCCCCACACAAAGCCTGTGCTCAGTAAAGGCTCACCTGCCCACTGACCCGCTGACGAATCGCCCTTCTCTTCAGCTAGGGTTTCCAACCCCTCAGTTACAGATATGGGACAAAGACTATACCAGAGGGAAGGGAGGGGGGCCGACTTGGAAAGGTTGGACGCAAGACTGCCCCTAGCTGTCAGAATCCTGGGCAATTTTTTTTTTCAAGGCTCTCATACATACAAATCATCAACTCTTTCAAAATCAGCATTTCAGGCGGTGGTGGCGCACACTTTTAATTCCCAGCACTCTGGAGGCAGAGGCAGGTGGATATCTGTGAGTTTGAGGCCAGCCTGGACTAGAGAGTGAGTTCCAGGACAGGCTCCAAAACCTGTACAGTGTGTGTGTGTGTGTGTGTGTGTGTGTGTGTGTGTGTGTGTGTGTGTCTGTCTGTATGTATGTATGTATGTATGTATGTATATATACATATATGAAACCCTATCTTGAAAAATAAAACAAACAAAAAAATCAGCACCCTGGTATGAGTCCTGAGAATGAGTCTCCATCCCACCAGAGCCAGGTGACATTAAGGAGCCAGTCAATCCAACCAAGGGACAGGGGAGTCAAGGTCTGGAAAAGTCGGAAGGGGAGAACTCGGACTATGTGGGTGCTGTTCCTAGCCCCTGGTGAGCCCCAGCCCCTGATGAACTCTCAGAAGACTTGGAGGAAGACACTTAAAACACTTGGGTAACTCAGGTCTGTCTGCAGGGCAAGATAGATCCCTACCACCTTTACTGCTGTGTCCAGTGGTGGCTGGTCCATGAAATAGAGAATTCATCCATCCTAGGAGCCCCAGTTCTGGAACTCGTCTTACTGTATAAAGGAGGCAGCCTTCTTTAGGTGGTAATGCATAGCGGTTATGGCATCTACTCCCAAGGCCCCTGCTGGACTCCAAACATCATCATCACCACACCGACCTGGAAAATGAGTAATTTACTTATTTTCTTCTTATTGTTTTTGTGAAGATTGGTTTATTTTATTTCATATGCATAGGTTTTTGCCTATCTTTCAGTCTGGACACCAAGTGAGTCCTGCACCCAATGAGGCCAGAACAGAGTCTCCCTTTTCCATAAGCAACCCTCTCCCCAGACTTCCGAGGAGGAGGAAGGTTTGCCCATTATGATGGAGAATTAACTTGCCTTTGGAAAAGCAACTTGGTAGCATCACTGAGATTCTAACTGTCCCTACCACCGGCTCTACTTTTAAGAATCTGACTGGAAAGATGGCTTAGAAGTTAAGAGCACTTTCTGCTCTTGTAGAGGACCAGAGTTCAGACTCTGTTGGAAGTCTAACAACAACCTATAACTCCAACCCCAAGGCATCTGACACCTTTGGCATCTGTGGGAAGTTGCACACACACACACACTCACACACTCATATACTCTTACACACACTCACATATACTCTCTGTCTCACACACACATACACACACGTACACTAACCATAATTAAAAATAATACAAATAAATATTTTAAAAAGAATCTGACCTGAAGAAACATGGGCACAAGCTACAGAGGTGTGTAAACGCAGATACTGAGTGCAGTATGGGAAAGCCGTGACTTGACGCTGTGATAGCACACAAAGGGGGTGGGGGCAGGAGATGGGGCAGCCAGCAGCTTTAGATGCATGACACTCATCTCAGATTAAAAGTGACAGGCCGGGTGGAGGTGGCGCACCCAGCACTCTTTAATCCCAGCACTCTGGAAGCAGAGGCAGGTGGATCTCTATGAATTCAAGGCCAGCCTGGTCTATAGAGCAAGTTCCAGGACAGGCTCCAAAGCTCAGAGAGAAACTCTGTCTTGAAAAACCAAAATAAATAAATAAATAAATAAATGTTAGTGATTGCTGGCAGAGCGGTTTCTCTTGTTGACAGAAAAATAAAAGCAGATTGGGACAAGGATAGGAACAAGAGGAAGCGATGGCCTGGTCCAGATGAGGAAACTAGATCAGAGAGGTAAGGGGACCAGGAGGGACCCAGTCTTCTGTCACTTAATCCACAGAAGAAGCCAGCAAGGTGCAAATCATTTTTACCCACTCACTATTGAGGAAAGAGGCCTGAGGGGTTCTAGGGGGTTGCTACAGGGGAGAAAGAGGCAGAGGATTGACTTGGAGGCCCTTGCTTTGTTTGTTCTTGGTTCCTCTGGACCTTCTAGGCCATCAGAATGCACTGCCTTATAGACCACGGGCATCTCCTGGGGTCCTTGGGCCATACTCAGTGGTCTGTGCTAGCAAAGTTGAAGCATGATAGGTGGGAGTCCAGCACCACTCCAGAAGAACAGTACCAACATCCCTGCCAGCAAAACCAAAGGGACCAAGTCCCTTAAAAACAGACAGACAGACAAACAAACAAAAAAAACTCTAACATCACAGAGGCTGAAGCCTCACATAGGGTCCCTGGACAAACGGGAGCTGTTCAGACCCTTTGAGACGGGATAGTTGGATGTTGCTCCTGAGGCTTTCTGGATGCGACAACACCTGTTACCTCTCTGTGCCCTTTCACAGTGACAGACCACAGTCACACACTAGCTCTCATGAGCACCTCGAGTCCTGCAGCAAACTGCTGGCGTGAGCATGATTTGTTGGCTACCCCCTAAATTTGTTCACTGTGCTAAGGAAGCAGAGGTAGGGGAGTCAAGGTCTCCTAGGCTACAGTGAGCTCCATTCCCATGCACCGCATCCAATTGTGCCATGGCTCACCAGGGCAAATTTGCTGACGTCATGAGGAAGAACCGGAGCAGAGTGACAGCCACACAGAGCTGCCATAGTGCTTGGCTGAAGGTGTGGGAAAACAAGCCAAGGAGCGGCTTGTTCGGGGGACACAAAAGGGCAGGTCTGTTGACATTCCAGAAAAGCAGGGGGAGTCACAAGACAATGATACCGTCACTCCCACCCCACCCCAAGGATCTTGGAATCCCCCCCCCCCAGCTTCTGTTCCTGACTCTCCTCAGAACCTCCTACCTTGAGCCAGGAGGAAGCGTCACAGCCCAGCTTGTGTGTGGAACGCAGGAGAGAAGGGTGGGAAAACAGGACTGGGTTCTGAGATGTCCCCTAGTTAGCCAGGCAACCGCTGACCTGTCCCCATCGCCCCCTCACCCAGGGCAGCAGCATGCAAGCAGAGCCTGGCTTTTCACATCAGCACCTCCCTCGCTGAGACATTTCAGAGGTGCTCTGACTTCTCCACTATCACTGTAGGGAGGGCAGAGCTCAGGGTATCTTTCTGACTGAATGCTTTCCTATTTCCTGCTTCGACAGGAAGAAAGAAAGAGAGAGAGAGAGTGAGAGAGAGAGAGAGAGAGAGAGAGAGAGAGGAAAGAAAGAAAGAAAGAAAGAAAGAAAGAAAGAAAGAAAGAAAGAAAGAAAGAAAGAAAGAAACCAAGATATGCTTAGGGATATGGCTCCGGCCTACCACTGCTAGGGGCAAGCATGTTGCTGAGCTCATGAGTCACTTCCCAAGCATATGCCCAGACTCCCAGAGGCAGAGTCCTCTGCAGGCATGTGGAGTAGGTGAAATATCACTCCTGGTGGGGCCTGGCAGTGAAGTGGGAGGAGAGGGAAAGAAAGGGAGGGGAGCTGGGGAGAGGGGTAGAAGTCAGGGAACAGGGGTGAAGAGGAGAAGAGGGAGAAAGAGGAGAGAAGGCAGTGAACATGGGGGGGGGTACTCGAAACAGCCTTCCCTGCGCTGACTCCAGCCTGTGCCCGTATTCCTAGGGCAAGGCGCTGTGCGACACTGCCCTGCATCTCTGACGGGATATAACTGCATTGTGGAGAACTGCCCTGGCTACTGTCCTGCAGGAGGGCATGGAATGTGAGAAACATGTACATCTCTGTCAACAGTGGTTTCAGGTGACCCACCCCACCAAAAGAAGCCTGGCAGCAAGCTACACTCTCTAAGTACACATGGCCTGACTTTCTGAAGGCTTTGGAGCATGGATGTCTTGGCAGGTTACCTCACACATCCGACCCTGGACAGAGGTTGAGCAAGGGCTCTCCCTAGCTGGGAATCCTGGTGTTAACCCCTATCAAAGGAACTTTTCCTAGACCTCCCACTAAGGCTAACACAGGCAGGCTGACTTGGGAGGATGGCAGGTTTGAGGCCAGCCTAAGCTCTAAAGTGGGACTCCGGCTCAAAGGACAGAGCGAGGTCCTCTTGCTAAAGCCATCTGCCATTCAGCCGTGCTGGTGGACTTCACACAGCCGCGCATTGCCAACCACAAAGATAGCTATTGCGTCAAAACCAAGCGGTTAAAATCCAGAAAAGCTTCCGGAATCTCTTGCCCACTTTATCTTTATGGATCTGTCCTATTTTAAGACACAGCCCAAGCATCTCTTAGGGAAAATCTCTTGCCCTGCCAGCCCCACCCTCTTCTGTGCTGCAGCAAGAGGGAACACAGTTAGCAACCCCCCTAGCATTTGGCATGGTGGGTGTCTAGATTGTGAGTTCTGGGAGCTGGGGACTAACTCCCTGTCTGTATCCATAGGGCCGAACTCAGCACACTGATCATAGTGGTGCCTCTGGGTGATAAATGGAGCCATGAATGAGCTCAGAGCTGCTACAATATTGGTGACCACAGCTTAAATGTAGACAAACTCAAATAAAAAAAACTCACTTCTCCAGTCACAGCTGACACACCGCCAGCGTGCACAAAAGCCACGCGCGGCTGTTGGCTATTATACTGGACAACCCAGACTGAAGAATGCCACAGAAAGCACTGGACTCCGTATGACAAGCATCACTTGGAGCTTTCCAGTGCCCAACTTCACAGCTGTTCACACGGGGCCTGTGAGAGTGAGGGTCTCCCTTGTGTTTGCTGTCAAGTTAGTTCTTGGTCAAAGACTATACCACCTGTAATCTAAGATGGACACCTTAAACAGATTATTTGAAAGTTCCTACCAGTAAATAAATTCTAAATGTGGTCAAAGTTTTGTTTTTTCAAGTTTGTGCTTGTGTGTGTGTGTGCACGCGCGCACATGTGTGCACTTGTGCATGCACTCATGTGAGCGTGCACGTGAACACAGGTACCTTTGGAATTTAGAAGAGGTGTTGCATCCTCGGGGGCTAGAGGTAGAGGCAGTTAGGAGCCACCGATGGAGGCGCTGGAAATGAAACTTGCGTCCCCTGCAAGAACAGTATGTTCTCTTAACCACCGAGCTATCCCTCCAGGCCCTGGAAGTAAAGAGGTTTTGATTAGGTGTCATCAGTTAGATAATGATCCAAGCAGAGGAAGGAAATAGAAAGAGATTGGACTGGCCTCTTCACCCGAAAATTAATGGTCGTTTCTCTTGCATGTGAGACCTGCGTCGCTTTGCTGGAATTATCTTCCAAAGAAGTAAACATAGTAGACAAAACCTACTGGAGAAGGAAACACGGCAAAACAGAGTGTGTTTCCCGAGCAGCCATAGGATTTTCCAGAAAGGTGAAGCTTACAAGGCCCTTGCCTATGGCTTTCCAGAAACCACAGAAATGGGATGTGTCCCCATCCCAGACACACATCACGCATCCCAGTGGCAAGGTCCCTCCTTCTCTATGCCAGACTCCACATGCTGGGGCAAGGAGAGGCCTCCTTTCACTCTGCGGGGCTAGGGTACAGGCCAACCAGCTGTAGCTCCAGCCCCTCTGCTAATACCATTCGCTCCCGGCCTGTTTGTACTGGCTTCCGGGATTGGAAGAGTGGGGCCGGGAGCTAAGAGGAGCAGCTAGGCTGACCTGTGGACCAGTTTACAACTAGTGCTGATCTAGTAATGCAGAAACCCTGGGGGTAGGGATGGGGTGACAGAAGAAGGAGCCTGTTTGAAATGCTGGATTTCACTTATGTTAGCTGAACACCTGATCTCAGTGGCTTCAGCATGCGGGTGGCCTGTCCTTCCCCATGGATGCCCCCCCCCACACACACACACACACGCACACACGCCAGAGCAGCTCCGCCCAGCAGGTGGGATGCTGTGGGCTTCTAGTACGTGGGAATTTTTCACAACTGTGAACTGTTTGCTCAGGCTTCTCTTTAAAGGCCCCCCAAGAAGTAACTAGCAACTAAGAATTCTCTCTTAAGTGACATGGCTTTGTAAATAACAACCTCTATCTATCCATCTTACCCCAGTGAGCCAGCTTCTTCCTCCCCAGAAGTCGGGACTGGGAAAAGTTATCGGTCTGCTAGATAACGCAGACTCAGATTGGGTTTTCATCCTCCTTTATTGGAGCCGGGACCAAGCTAAGCTGGGCCAATCCTTTTAGCCAAGGCGGCGTTTTTAATGAACTAATGAACAGCCACGAGCTAAGGAGCATAGGCAAAGCTTCAAGGGCCGTTGGGTGCCTCTGCTTTTTAAGTTCCAAGTACGGCGAGCAGGTGGGACGGAGTTAGGGAGAGGAAGGAATCCCAGCTGGTGTTTCCTCCTGTCCTGACAGAGATCAGATTTAAAACTCTAAGAATGAACAAGGGCTTCTCACTAGTTCCCCTGGTGTGTGTGTCTGTCTGCGTGTGTGTGCCTGTGTGCATGTCTGTGTGTGTGTCTATGAGTCTGTATCTGTTTGTGAGTGTGTGCCTGTATGTATGTCTGTGTGTATGTTTCTGTGTGTGTCTGTTTGTATGTCTGTCTGTTTGTGTGTCTGTATCTGTTTGTATGTGTACTTCTGTGTGTATGTCTGTGTGTGTCTGTCTGTGTGTCTGTGTGTGTCTGTATCTGTTTGTGTGTGTATGTCTGTGTGTGTCTGTGTGTTTGTATGCATGTCTGTGTGTGTGTCTCTGTGTATATGTCTGTGTGTCTGTGTGCATGTATGTCTGTGTCTGTGTGTGCGTGTGTTGTGTATACTCATTATGAGAAACAGTCCACAGAGGATATTTAATAGCTCATTTTTTTTGGATACAAAGAAGCCTGTTTTCCACATTGTCTTCCAGTTTCTGTGGTGTGAATTCTCCCGAAGAGACCACTTTCAAAGACCTACCTTGATGTCACTCTCTGTCAAATGGGGAGGTCCGAGTCTCACTGCCCTTCTGCATTTCTACCAGTCAGACACCAAAGACAGAAAGAACACTGAGATCATAGCCGGGAGCAAAATGGAAAATAACTTGAAAATGCTGAGTTAAACGATTTCTACCTTTTGAAGTGTTAGTGATCTAACTCGAGGCTTCATGTATGCCAGGCAAAGGTTAGACCCCAGCATCGCTACTTTTTAATACATGCTTGTTTAACTTGAAGGCTCTGCAGTTTAGTTTCTAGTCAGGGCTCTGTTTCCTGAAGCCTCCCAAAGCCCTGTGTTCAGTGATTGGTTCTGTAAGCTAGTTTGAGCTAGGTCCCTCACACACTTACCCCTAGTCACTCATTCACACATGTAAGGCACAGCATGCTTTAGGAAAACGAGAGACAGAGTTACTAAACATAGCTGGTGACCCACACCTACCCACGTTGTGGCTGCTGCTGCTACCTCCCAGATGCTGTTCTTTCTAGAACCTGCCCTGGTTGCCAACATCAGTGTCTCCTCCAGATGCTAGTAACAGCTCAGTCTCTGCTAGACCCTTTACACACTGTCCTGTGCGGCATGCTGACTCAGTAGCCCTGTGGGTCAGGCCATGTGTCTGGATGGCAGCTTCCTCTCCAACCCACATTCCATCCTTCCTTTCCTGGGATGAGCTTTTCTGCTGCTCTATCCTGGGAGAGGACAGCCCCAAGGCTGACTTGTCTATGCCCAGCAGCAACAGAAAAGGCCATCGAAGCCTGGGGCCCAGTGAGCTTGGGAGCAGGGCTTTGCCGCTAGGCAGAGGGTAGGGTGATGGGAGAGAACGGAAGGGAATGAGGTTGTGCTCTGGCCCAGGCTTTCCTCCTCTGTGCCTTCCAGTGTGTGGTTGTCGGTACTGTCAACACGTGACACGTGTCTGTGGATCATCATATTCACCAGGGGCAGGAGTGAGATGGAGAGAGGTTTATAATCTGACTCGTGAGTAATTATA
This sequence comes from Alexandromys fortis, assembly GCF_014885135.2. Lineage (NCBI taxonomy): Eukaryota > Metazoa > Chordata > Mammalia > Rodentia > Cricetidae > Alexandromys > Alexandromys fortis. Next base: position 6,113,384 of record NW_026067940.1, on the reverse strand, counting down.
TATTCTTACGCTAAAATAAAAACAGATGCTGCACACCTTTAGTCCCAGCACTCAGGAGGCAGAGGCAGACAGATCGCTGAGTTTGAGGCCAGCCTGATCTACAGAGTGAGCTCCAGGACAGCCTAGGCTACATGGAGAAACTCTGTGTCAAAAGCAAACAAGCAAGCTAGCTAGCAGCATAGTACTTACTGTGCCTGTCTCTGGTTCTAGAACCAGATGCACGGGAGGATGCACGCTGAGTCACAATGACACCCCATAATGAAAGCTCATGAACAGAGGGTAGAAGTTTTGCTTGAGCTCTCTCAGCTGTAAAGATGAAGCAGAATTGAAACCCCTTGGGCAAGGCTCTGGTGTCTTGTCTTCAACCACAAATGGTATGTCCTCCAGCACGTGCACACTGTGTATGCGGCAGAGAACAGTGCGTGCTTTGAGGGTCTGGAGAACTGTTTCTTTTTCTGCACTAAGCGGCAGGGGCAGAGAACTGACCTGGAGTGGCTGGTGAAAGGTTTTTCTGTCCCTCCACATAGGGAGCAAGTAGAAGGATTGAGGCTGTTTTGGGCAGAAGCGATGAAGATGGACTTCGATCTTGGGGAAGCCACCAGCATATTCAGAAGTACCCTTTCCTGACTTCTTGAGAGGCAAGGGGAGGATCTGCTTTTCCACACCCTGGCCTGGACAAACTCTCCAACACTGCATGTGGCGTTCAGGGGTCACTCAAGTCATGGACAAGGGGATGGGAGTGTCCTAGATGGAGGTCTCCATGAAAGTGTAAGCCACAGCCGAGGCGGACGTGCTTTGACTTTGATGGGAAGAGAGAGGGGCTGGTGAGAGAATACGCAGAAGGCAGCATATCTCTGCAGCCCTTGCCAATGGAACCAGGGCAGGGAGTGCACTCTCTCCTGCCCTACATCCTGCCTTTGAAGGTTTCCTGAGGTTATTTTAGTTTGCCAGTAATAAAAGGAAATCTCCTCCAAGAAAAGCAGAGCTGCAGGAATGGCCCACACTTCCCTCCCTCAAAGCAATTCAGGACAGACTGCATTGTGCTCTCTCTGGGGGTCCTTCCCTGCAGCTGGAGACCACTCATCAGCTTGCAGACCACTCCCTGGGTTGGGAGGCATTTGTTCAGCCTTCAAAAGCTATGGAGTTGGCAGGGTGTGGATTTTCACTCCCATTTTATAGGTAGGGAACTGATACCTGGAGCTGAGATGGGACTTGCTAGGGTTTCAGTGTCCCGTGCTGCTCCTCCGTGGGGTGGCTTCAGAGCATTGTGTACCTGGGATCTCATGAACTCATTACCAAGTAACTAGTATGACAAGTCCCAGCTTCTAGAACCATAATTTGCTTTGAGGCTAGGGGATGATCACAAGTTATCACTGACCGTTCAATTTCTGTCTCTGTGATAAAACACTGACAAAAAGCAAAGCAATGGATAAAGGGTTTAGTTCAGCTGACAATTCCAGGTTACAGCTCACATAGCAGGAAGATCAAGGGAGCAGAAACTTAGAACACTTACACACTTCATATGCACAGTCGATGGCACAGAGAAACAATGCATGCTTGCTTGCTTGCTTTATTGATTGATTGGTTGGTTGGTTGGTTGGTTGGTTGGTTGGCTGGCTGGTTGGTTGGTTGAATTCTTCACTCTTATACAGATCAATCATCCCTGTCTGGGGAATGTAATACCCATGTTGAACTGGGTCTCTGCACATCAGTGATCTTTATTAAGGCATGCATCCCCATAGACCAACTCAATGTAGACAATCTCTCTTTGAGACTCCCTTCCAGGGTTTCTTTACGTTATGTCAAGTTGATTTTTAAAACTAATTATCACACAAATGGAACTAGGATTCTCTGGTTGTATGAGACACTCCATAAGCTGTGATGACCCACACACGGGGACGAGCAGAGACTGGAAACGCCAGCACACTGCTTTGATCAGCTGTTTATGAATGTGCTTACGCAGGTAGCATCAAACCTAAGAGAAACAGATGTGAGCTCTAGCTGCCCTCTCTCAGTGACAGTGAACAATCTTCTCGTCATGACATGTGGTCACACAGAAAGCTCTGCCTCTTGTGGGAGAGAGGCTCCCCCACGCCTTGGTGTCATGATTTCCTATTGGGGGCAAAATGTATAGGCATGACTGACTGCCGAAAATGCTGACCTTGAACTTCAATCCCTCCAAGGGCAATTTTATATCATTTAATCTAGGGGCCTACTGTATATCATCTAGTCACACTGTTAGAATTCCTGGTGTGGCCCCAAACCTTGTGGTAAATGAAGACATACTTTTTTTTATTTTAATTGAGTTCTACATTTTTCTCTGTTCCTCTCCCTGCCTCTCTCCTCCCCTTCAACCTTATCCCATGGTCCCCATGCTCCCAATTTACTCAGGAGATTTTGGAAGACATACTTCTTAACCCAAATGTTGCCAAAGTTTGGATGTCATCTCCCAGGAGCTGGGCAAGACCTAATCCCAGCTTTAGGGAAGTCAATCCTCTGCTTCACAAGGACCAACCCAGTCACCAAGAGCCTTAGGTAGGGGCTCTGTTGCTGTGAAGAGACACTGAAGCTACTCTTATAATGGAAACTCTTATAAAGGAAAATATTTAATTGGACAACTTACAGTTTCAGAGGGTTAGACCATTATTGTCACCGTGAGAAGCATGGCAGCATGCAGTCAGACATGGTGCTAAAGAAGGAGCTGAGAGTTTTGCATCTTGATCCTCAGGCAGCAGGAGACTGCATATTACCCAGGGCATAGCTTGAGCATGAGACCTCAAAGCCGGCCTCCATAGTGACACACTTCCTCCAACAAGGCTACACCTACTCCAAGGCCACACTTTCTAATAGTGCCACTCCTTGTGGGCCAAATATTCAAACACATGAGTCTTTGGGGATCATTTCTATTCAAACCACCACACTATTGTATTCTATACTGAAAAAAAAAAATCAGGATTTCTCTTCATTGTGGCCCCTTCCTTTATAGCTCCAGGCTGTGCCATTGAGAGATCTATTCTAAAATCCAGTCTGCAGGTCCTCCAGACCTCAGGAAGGATGCAAGCTGTCCTTGGTGCATAGTGTATCTCACAGCATTTAAGTGGCCTTGCTATGGAGCAGGTTGGACTCATTTCTGAGTACCAGGCCTTGCCTTAGTCCCAGGCAGGAACTGGTTTCTCATCCTTGTCCACAGGTTGAGCTCTTTCCTGGTTGGTCTCCGGCATCAACACCATATTTGTCATAACTGTCACTTCCTCTGGGACTGTTGGGTCTGATCCTTGCTGACTACCTCTTGGCTTGGACTCTGCAGGATCTCTGGACTTCCCATTCTTCGAATGCCCTCCACTGCTGCTTCCCTCTGCCTACCCAGCCCTGCAGAGCACTCTATGACTCCTTCTGGTCATCACTTGTCAAAGGCAGTCAATGTCACACCCTAGGCTATGTCACGGTGCTGTGGAGGGGCCACCAGCCAGGTTGTGTTCAGTGCTCTCCAACAGCAGTTCAGGAAGGGCCTACAGCTCTGGTGATCCACCGAGAAATGCTGTAGAAAGAACATCTCAGTGACCAATCAGAGGCTCTTTATGGGATCTGATCATCAGTGACCAATCAGAGGCTCTTTATGGGACTTGATCATCAGTGACCAATCAGAGGCTCTTTATGGGACTTGATCATCAGTGACCAATCAGAAGCTCTTTATGGGACCTGATCATAAGAGCCTGGGAGTAAATTCTTCCTGGGTCTAGAGGGACCTAAGAAAATATGGGTACCAACCCTTATGAAGAGCCTTTAGGCAAGATGTGTCTGCCGTGAAATCTGTGAATCTACACAGGAAAGCTGAGATCATCCCCCATTCACTCCTCAGCTCAGCTCAGCCTTCACCACTGGTAACTTATGAAAAGTATTCAGTTTCCAAATAGCCTAAACATTCCCGTGTGTTCTTTCCTTGCATCTCCATGTGCATCTCGTTCACTTAATCACTTCTAATGCCTTCCGTAGTCCCCGCCACACACCAAACCTTAGCACTGTTGAATTAGCACATGCACTGCCCTTTGGTTCCCGCCATCCTTTCCTCACAGGTAATGGAGGCAGTCAGTGGTGGTTTGAACAAGAATGGCTCTCATAGGCTCATGCATTTGAGTGCTTGGTCATCAGGGAGTGGCACTGTTTGAGAGGGACTAGGAGGTGTGGCCTTGGAGCAAGTGTGGCCTTGTTGGAGGAAGTAAGTCACTGGGAGTGGGCTTTAGGATTTCAAAGGTCCACACTAGTCCCAGTCTCTCTCTTCCTCTGCCTGAGACCCGGAGGCAGAACTCTCAACCGCTTCTCCAGTACCACGTCTCTCTGTGTGCTGCCATGCTTCCCGCCATGATGATAATGAGTCAAACCCCTGAAACCGTTAGCAAGCCCTAGTTAAATGCTTTCTGCTGTAAGAATTGCTGTGGTAACAGTGTCTCTTCACAGCGATAGAATACTGCTTAAGACAGTTGGCCCCTCAAATGTCCAGAGGGTTCAAAGCATTTCTTCCCTTCTTAATCCACTTTTCTTCTCTGAGGAGCCCAAAGCAGGCAGCTGACACAGAAGACACGGGGAAGTCATGGAAGTACACAGTCCAGCTTGTGGGGAAGAGAACAGAGATGCGGGGATCAGCTTCTGTTGGAGTGGACTGTTATTACATCTTTGCTCCCCAATCCTCAGCTTTAGGAAAGGGGAGATCTCTAGTCTGCTGACCCTCAAATCACCTGGGAGCTTTTAGAAAATACAGATTTTGATGTTGAAAGTCTGGGATGCAGTCCAGAAATCATGTCCTTTTTAAAAACCCTCACTCTGGCAGCAAACTGCAGGAAAGAGAGGAGGGGCCAGAGCTAGAGAGGGGTGACATCTCTGCACAGCTCCGGCAGGAAGCAGTCTAGATCCAATGCTGACTCCAATGAGTTAAGATGTGCACAAAATGATCCAGACCAGTGTTTCTCAACCTATGGGTCACAACCCCTTTGGGGTCGCATATTGGGTATTTATATTATTATTCATAGCAGTAGCAAAATTACAGTTATGAAGTACGGTTGGGCAGTCACCACAACATGAGGAACTGTATTAAGGGTTGCAGTGTTAGGAGGGTTGAGAACCACTGCTCTAGAGTAAAACAACAGCTCAGAAATTAGGAAGCTCTTCGAGAAACTAAGTGCTGAGAGTAGGTGTGGTTCAGCGATGGACGAGTGTTGTAGGCATCAGGGCCCGGGCTTCATCCCTAGCATTGCCCTCCCACATTAAAATCTGTTAGATGGATGTGCTTAACCCGAAAGATTCAATAAAGAAGGAAAAGAGGGGGAAGAAAGACATGAAATACCCAGAGGACAAAATGTAAGCCAGCGGATGGAAATCCAGCTGGCTCAACTAAACACTAAACATGTGTAGATTAAATGCTCCAAAGACAAAGGCTGGACACAAAGAATGTGGCCTGGCCCCATATGCTGTCTACAGGAAACACATTTGATGCTAAATAGGCAAACAGACTGAAAGGCAAGCGAAGGCAGGACGCCAAGCAGGCAGCTACAGCCGAGTGGCAGTGGTACCCGACAAAAGAGACTAGAGCAAAAAAGTCAGCAATGTTCCACGACCTCCATGTGGAGGAGCCAGTGCAGGGGTGCTGTGCCCACCCGCGCTACCACATGGCTCAGCAGCCATCTCATGCCAATTCAGGGCAGGTGAGGCATAGGGAGAGGAGGGTCTTGTCACCAGCATTCCTCAAAACCTCAAAACCTGTGAGGGCTTTGGATGTCTCTCAGTGCCTGAGAACAAAAAACTGAGTCTTTCTTTCCAGGTGGTTCCTGGGCCCGGGCAGATAAAGCAGCGGCAACACTCATTTTGTGCCCAGGATCTGTGAACATGTTTTAAGATTTATTTTTATTATTTTTAATTTGTGTGTGTATATGTGTGTGTGTGTGTGTGTGTGTGTGAGAGAGAGAGAGAGAGAGAGAGAGAGAGAGAGAGAGAGAGAGAGAGAGAGAAGGGAGTATGTGCACCTGAATGCGAGTGTGCTGGGATTGTGAGCCTTCTGATGTGGATGCTGGGAACTGAACTTGGGTCCTCTCAGAGAGCAGGAAGTGCTCTGAACTACTGAGCTTCTAGTCCTTGGAATGTGCAGCCTAGGCTGGGGTTGAGGTTGTGATCCTCCTCTTCTGCTTCTTCAGTACATCCGACTGGTGTGTACGACCACGCCACAACCAGCAGATAGTTTAATATATAGCATTAGAGACCCAAAGAGTTGTGCGTGTGTGCGTGTGTATATGTGTATGTGTGTGTGCGTGTGTGTTTGTGTGCACGTGTGTGTGCGTGTGTGTGCGTGTTGCTGAGGGCTGAACTCAGGGATTTGTGCGTACTAGACAAGTGCTCTACTACTGAGCTGCATCTCAGCCCGAGCGGTGTCTTATGACTTGAAAAGTCAGTTAGTCATGAAGACACTACCATTTTTAACACTATGTACCTAATAACAGTCATAAAACATACAGAGCAAAATGTGACAGAAGTGAAACGGGCAACTTAACAGCAACAGATGAAGACTTCAATGCCCAAAACAAAGAGAACTGGAGAGAATGACGCAGGAATAGACAGATGATCCACACTGCTCACCAGGCAGACCTAAGAGATGTCTACAAACACTTTCTCTCAATGGAATGCATGCTCTTCTCACGCTCACATGGAGCTCTCCCCAGGATCACCCCTATCCTGAGCCAGGTGACAGACTTCAATTGCACGCATGAGTATTTATGTCAGAAGATGCGAACTCATGTTCAGACCAAGACCTGTCCACCAGCGTTCATGGAAGCTTTGTCCACAATAGACAGAAGCTTAGGACAACCTTTGATAGGTGAATAGTTAAGCAAATCACATTTTATAAATATTATTTTGAAGCTGGGAGGTGGTGGAGCATGGCTTTAATCCCAGCACTCGGGAGGCAGAGGCAAGAGAATCTCTGTGAGTTCAAAGCCAGCTTGGTCTACAACAGCTAGTTCCAGGACAGGCACCAAAGCTACAGAGAAACCCTGTCTCGAAAAACCAATATATATATATATTATTTTGAAACACCTGAACAATTTCACCACCCAGAGACCACTCTTGTAAGCATCCCACCAGCAGCCCACATGCATCTACGCACAGATAAGCGTGTACTTCCAGCATTTTCTCTCTTCTCCTCAAAATTATTATTGGAGGGGGGCAGCGAAGGTTCCTGGTGGAGGGTTGGGGAACAGTGGTGGCATAAAAGCTCCCAGGTGAATCTGAACGACCCCTTCTTTGGGGAAGCAGGTGGTGTTCACTCCAGTACTGGGAAGTGGGCACTTCACAGCGGCTCTTTTCACCCATTCCTCTGCATTGGAATACGGAATGGCCCACAATATTACATTTTTGTTATTGTGGTAATACCAGAAAATTAAAACTAATTTCATATTGATATTATTTGGAATATCTCATTAAAACTTTAAAACTTGGGGACTGAAAATATGGCTCAACAAGTAAGATCAACTGCTTTCTCAGAGGACCTGGGTTCTATTCCCAGCACCCACAGAGAGGCTCACAGCTGTCTGTAACTCCAGTTCCAGGGGACCCAACACCCTCTTCCAGCATGGGCATCAGGCACACGTATGTTCTACAGACATACATGCAGGCCAAACATCCATGCATATAAAAAAGAAAATATTTTTCAAAAGCAGAATTTTGTGCTGTCCATTTTTGTACATATAATCTTTAGCGCTGCACATTAAATCCCTATCAATAGAGTGTCGGGGTTAGTGGGCTTGGGCATTTAAACTATTTCATTTTGTTTTATTTATTTTAAAACAGGGCCTTGGCTATCCTAGGACTGCTTTAAACTTGCTGTAGCTGAAGATGACCCAGAACTTTTGATCCCCTGCCTCTAGCTCCTAGGCGGCATCACACCCAGATCCATGTGAGGGATGCTGCCAGGCCCCTAGCAAGCTCTCTGTCCACCGAGCTGTATCTCCAGCTCCATTAATTTCAAATGTCAATTATTAAAAAAGCCAAAGTGCCGCTGGGAAAATCGTGTGCATTTATCTTCCCAGCACTGTTCACCCAATAACACCGCACCAGGAATCCTTCGGGGTTTTAAGGATCTTCCAAGATCATTAAACTTTGTGAGTTCCAGGGCCGGAAAGATGACTCAGTGCTACCTGTTGCATAGACCTGAAGGTCTGCATTTGAACCCCAGAACCTGTGTTAGAAGGAAAGAACAGGCTCTGGACCCTCAAAGTTGTCCTCTGTTCTTTCATGCACACAGGCATGTGTATACCTGTGCATGCATGCACACCCCCACTCCGCACACATGTGCGCGCGCACACACACACAGAGAATGAAAATTTGAAAGAAAGTCAGTTGCAAGGATGAGATGTCCATCTGAGGACAGCCTGGACTACAGAATGAGACAGCATCTAAAAAATAAAACTATAGCCAGCCAGGCAGGCAGGCAGGCAGGCAGACAGACAGACAGACAATCCAAAGGCCGCTTTGAGGCCTGTGAACTGGAGTGAGAATGCTGATACCACCTGCTGACCTGCCATGCCTTTGTCCTCCCCAGTAGCAAGCCCACCTGATGCTGCAGACAGAAGTTCCTCTCCAGAAGATGGTGAACCTTGGCCCCTGGAGCTCTGAAGGGCCTGCACACATCCAGGTGGCCTTCGTGTCTAGACCAGGGACAGTGGCGCCTGTGGGACTCTGTGCAAAGGGATCAGGGCAGAATCCAGAAAAGGTCAGAGATTAAGGGAGTGCAGGGCCACCTGGACCTCTATGGATCTGCCCCTGGTTCTCTGGGAGAGCACCTTCTTTCTTTGCCCTTCTCTCAGTGAGCTGATGGGTTAGTCTAGACTAGCAGCTTGCAAACAGCAGGTAATGACCAATCAATGAATGAGTTGTTCTCTTTATTAAAATTGTGGCTGGCTTCCCACCACCACCACAGGGAGGGGGACAAGTAACAATAGAGGTGTCCAAATTTATTATACATGATAAGGGTAGGCAAGGCGTCTCGAACCTTCTCTACACAGGATGCCCTGGACTGCTTATCCACCATAAATGTATTTCTCACAGATGGTCTTGGGCTTTAAAGCTACCGCCTGAGGGGAACTCCAGGGTCATCCTGGTTGAAGCTGTCAGCTATGATCCAGACCGCTGTCTGCGGTGAGAAGGACAGGAAAGGCTGGTGTCGTGCCTCCCTCCTGGCCTGCTCTGTGACAGGAAACCCGGTCTGGCAGATAGATGTCTGGAGAGACTTTCTATGCTACCTCCAACCAAACAGCATAGCACACACTATATACAGTCAAAATTTAGAGGTCAAGCTTTGGGTGCCAGAGAGGGGCTGGGGAGCGGGTGCACAGGCAATGTCCCGTCATAGACACTAGATGGCGCTACAGTTCCAAGTAAAGCCAAGTGTTTGCTTCCCCCCCTTTCTCTCCCCCCCCCCCCCCCCCCCCCCCCCCCCCCCCGCAGGAGTGGTTGAGCACAGAGAGGACTCACGCCCTGGTGGGTGCAGAGACTCCCTGGGAGGTGGTGGAGGTCGAACCTTCTCTATCTGTGCCCAAGGCACAAACCGGGGCTAAGAAATAGACTTGAATTAATAGGAAAACCCTCACTGAGCCCTTCAAATGCAGAATGAGATGATAAACGCGTGAGTGTTACCTCCTGCCCAAGTGAAGGGGCTCATTACTGCCGGAGTTGAAGAGCCACACAAAAAGGCTGCGGACAGGGACGGCTCCGTTTGCCGCTGGGGTATCCAAGTCTATCAGAGAAAGTAGTTCCCAGGTACTTGCAGAAGACCCGTGTCGCCGATAGGGGGTAGCAGAGCACTGATGCTGGCAGAGTGACCGCTGCTGGGAGCCAGAGTCTCAAACGCTCTGACTGAAGAAGCCTCCAAGGCTTGTCTGTCCTTGAGGAGAGATTTGAATTGTCAAAGTAGAAGCCCAAAAGAACCAGCTGGAACTTGCTCAGTCAGGCTCTCAGGAGAGCAGATTTGTTGCTAAATATAGTCTTCCTTAAAAATTTACAACTGAATACATTAAAAATACAACAAGACCTAAAACGTCTAATTTCCTAATGATTATGCTACTATCTCTTGTCACCGGGGGATTTTTACATTTACTGTCTCTGTTGCTTGGGGCTGCTGTAACTGTTTCCGCGTGCAGTGATGGGATGGGGGGGGGCAGGAAATTGTTGGTAGGGGGAGAATTTGCATCACAGAAAAAGCCAGTGTTAGATATCAGGGCTGCTGTTCTGCTATGGAAAGCCTGTTAAACACCTGCCAGCTCACCCCTGGGGCCTTCGTCCTCTACCCAGTTCTCCCCTTTCAGTACCCACCCTGTTAGTCTGGAGCCTTCTTTAGAGACTTGGGGGCTGGAGGCTTGGCTGAAAACACTTCATGACCTTACTTGGGCAGGCAAGCATGGGAAGAACTTAGGTTAGAGATGAGTTTCAAAGGAAAAAGTTCCTCCTTGCCCTCCCAGGGCATCTGCAACACAGGTAGAGAAAGGGAAGACGTGAAGACTGTCTAGCAAAATGCTGAAGCTTTGGCACATAAGCGAGGCTTGTGCTCAGGAGGCAGAACTGGGGTTTAGAAATAATTTGTCTTAGTGGGAAAGCCTTCAGAGCTCCAGTCCTTCGAAGGCAGAACTGGGTGGCTTGTGAGTGCTACCTCCTCCCTAAGTGACATCATACGAGACCTGGGAACCCATTGCAGATGCTGGACCTCAGGTTCCCCTGGATGTATTGGACTGGAATCTGAATTTTTAACCTGATCGCTCAGTGGCATGTAAGCAATATTAACTGCATGAGCATTGTCTGTATTGGACACTGAAAGACCCTACAGACCCCCCCCCCAAACCTGCAGCTAGCCGGCTCTCATGAGAACATCCTGTTTGCTTGAGACCCTCAGGACCCTCTCAGGACCTGCAGCTAGCCACTTTCATGAGAACATCCCGTGTTTGCCTAGGGAAACAGGATACATGTGCCAAACTTAAAATATCAGCAGTTTACAAAAGAAACAATCCCCCCTATGAAGGACCCCAGCTTAACTGCTGTAACATCATTTTACAAGGCTCTTGACAAACAATTGTAAGTGCAGAGTGAGGTCAGGGCCTCTGGCTGCAAAGCAGGATATTTATGACAGGATGTCTGTCGCCATACCATTTATGCCCCCTGCCCCATTCTAATCAGACCACTATAATTTGCTTTTTGGCCGCCCTCTTTCCTATAAAAAGACCTTCCCCCAGTCTGCAGGCGCGCAAGTCCTCCGAAAGACTTTGTCGCTCGCAGGTACCTGTGTTTACCCAATAAACCTCTTGCTATTTGCATCCAAGTGGTCTCGGCCTGTTCCTTGGCTTCGGGGGAGTCTCCTCTTGAGGGAAGTCCTCTCCAAGGGTCTTTCAGACACCACTGAAATGGGCACTCCTGGCATTATTACTTTTAATATCATGCTATATAGAACCAATCTGTATTGGGGGAGCTGGTTAATAGAGTATAATAAGGAGATGACTTTTAGAAACAGGTAAATGGGAAATCTAAGCTATGGTGTTAAGGGAGAAGATAGTCATTACCAAACCCAAAATTTGTTGTAGACCAACTAAATATTTCGAATAAAATTAGACCCATACAAAAGAAAATATGCATGTATATTTATAATCTTGAAGTGTGCAAGAGATAAACTTGGACAAACCCATAGTAATAAAAGAAAAGACCAATAGTGTGTGTGTGAGCCTCACGCTCCTACCTAGCAGAAGTTACTAGTGAAGACGTTTAAGCAGGCTAATGAGATGAGCCAATGGTTAAGAGTTCTCATGAGGAGCTGAGTTCAGACCCCACACACCCATAACAAGCTGCGTGTTCAGAGTGTGCCTGAAACACTTGCTCTGTGTAGGGCAGAGATAGGAGGATCTCTGGAGATTGTTGGCTTCCAGCCTCGCCCAGAAAAAGTGAGCCCTAGGATCAGAGAGAGACGCTACCTCAAAGGAATAGACAGAGAATATTAGAGAATAGGGAGAAGAGGACGCCTGAGGCTTTCATCTGGACATACGCGCGTATGCGCACACACGCGCACACACACATACACACACACGCACACATGTACACACCACATAACACACATACACACACATACACACATACACATGCACGCACACAAGGCATCCCTACACTCATACAGACATGCATACACAAATGATGCATGCATAAATGCTCAAAATAAGAACACAAATTACAGACTGGAAAACATATGCAGCAGTATAAAAAAAGTTACTATATTAAATAAAAATTTCCTGCAAGTCACTAAGAAAATGCCAACAAATTAGTAGAAGTAGACAAAGGAAATGAGAATAAAGAATGTAAACATCTGAAAAGAACATCGACTCACACAGAATGCAGATTTGCACCATGCTGAAACAGCACCGTCATTAGGAGGCAAAGGTTGAGTTTAATCTTGCTGAGAGGTGGAGGCAGAGGCAGGAGGATCTCTATGAGTCTGAGGCCAGTCTGGTCTACAAAGTGAGTTCCAGGACAGCCAGGGCTATTACACAGAAAAACCCAGTCTTGAGACCCACATTGGAGCACCGGACAGAAATCTCAAGGTCCAAATCAGGAGCAGAAGGAGAGAGAGCACGAGCAAGGAACTCAGGACCGCGAGGGGTGCACCCACACACTGAGACAATGGGGATGTTCTATCTGGAACTCACCAAGGCCAGCTGGCCTGGGTCTGAAAAAGCCTGGGTCAAAACCGGTCTCGCTGAACATAGCGGACAAGGAGGACTACTGAGAACTCAAGAACAATGGCAATGGGTTTTTGATCCTACTGCACTTACTGGCTTTGTGGGAGCCTAGGCAGTTTGGATGCTCACCTTACTAGACCTGGATGGAGGTGGGTGGTCCTTGGACTTCCCACAGAGCAGGGAACCCTGATTGCTCTTTGGGCTGATGAGGGAGGGGGACTTGATGGGGGAGGAGGAAAGAAATGGTAGGCAGTGGTGGGGAGGAGGCAGAAATCTTAAATAAATAAATAAATTGAAAAACCCTGTCTCAAAAAGAAAAAACTTAACTCTTCTGAGAAGGAGCCAGGTGCTCTCACACAAAGGCATTGCTATGGAGCAATTTTGAGACTCCTGTCCTACCCTGAACCCAGATATTCTTATAGGTTGCATGCGTTCATGGATGGCTATGCAAGAATATCATTTCAACACAAATTATAATAATAAAAATCCTTTCTGTTCATGAATATTACCTAGTTAAATAAATTTGTCACAATGCACAAAGAAATTGGTCAAATATTACAAAACCGTAAAAAATGAAGACAGCTCTGAGGGACTCATATCAGACGCTTTGCTCAGTACTAAGCACTGGGCGGGCACTAAAGGAAAGAAGTCCTCCTGTAGCTCGCTGCTCCTGGTAGAGCTGGTAGAGCTCGTCATTGTCCTCTCAGATTTCATTCTGTCTGGGCTCCTGACCCTATGGGAAGGCACAGGGTCTTCCCTCCCCAGTCACATTCCTCTGGTGACCAGAGGTGTGCCTCCTGGGTGCTTCCAAATCAGGCCAAGCTGACAATGAAGATGAAATGTCACAAGCCTGCCTTTGCCATCTGGACAACGGTTACACACACCTCTGAGTGTGCAAGGGCAGCACCTCTGAGCTACAGAGGTCCCCACAGCACTTCTGAAACCTGACATTCATTCCACGCTTGCCCTGTAGCTGTAAGTGGGTTCACATTCCTTTCTTTGCCCAGCTGCACCTTTTTTCTTTTTGTTTTGTTTGTATTTTCCTAGTCTGCTTCTGCTTCCCCCCACTGTGAATCTGGGTAAATGCACAGCCTGTATCTTATGCTGTCCTGAAATCTCCTCCTGCCTGGCCTTTGGATTCAATCTCTGTCACATTCTCAGGACACAGGGAGACTGTAGTCCTTGTCAGAATGCAGCGGGAATGGCAGGGAAAGCATGCAACAGGAGCGTGTGGGGAGGGGGGGCTGCTGGCTCATGTGGAGGGATGGAAGGAGCAAAGCTCATGCTCAGCTGGATTTTTCCTTTCCCCTTTTAAATATTGCTTTTTTAAAAAAAAATAAGATAAATTTATGAGACAGGTATGGTAGCAATTTCAGTACTAGGGAGGCAGAGGCAGAAGGATCTCTATGAGTTGAAGTCCAGTCTGGTCTACATACATAGTAAGCTCCAAGCCAGTCAAGGGTGCATAGTGAGACACTGCTCAAAATAAATAATAAATAAATTAAAAATTGCTTCTTTAATTTTCATCTTATGTATATGGATGAGTGTACGTGCATGTACGTATGTGCGCCACGTGCACGCCCACTGTCTGGTATCAGATCCCCTGGAGCTGGAGTTACAGGTGGTTGGGAGCTACCCCATGTGAGTAGTAGGTGCTGGAGCCACCAGGTCCTCTTCGTGAGCAGCAAGTGCTGTAACTGCCGAGTCGTCACTCCAGCGCGTCCTTTTCTCCTTTTTATTTAATCTGCAGTCCTTGCCTTCCACCTTGTTGCTTCCCCGCTATGTCTGCCCGACTGGCTGAGGATTCTGCTACCTCTGCCTCTCATCCCATAGTAAGAGCCCTGGAATCCGAGGCACACAGCACCGCTCCCAGCTTAGGGTTATAGAGATTCGAACTTGGGTTCTCATGACCAAGCATTTGCTCCACTGAGCAACCTCCCCAGGACCCCAAGGTGCGTCTCAATCCAACCAAGCTGACAATTGAAATTAGTCATTATGAGTCTGAAAGGGAATGATCATTTGTATATTTTGATTGGAAAAAAAAAACAAGCAGTATCCAGAATATTGTATGTCATATGTTGTCATTCATGTGAAAATCCATGCGTTGGAGCCTCATGAATTTCTGGAATGAGAGACTGAAATGGTTGTAGTGGGAACTGAGGAGAGAATAGTCTGTCTTTTGTAAGGTTAAAATTTTTTACATGTATATGTATGCATCGTGTGTGTATGCATGTTTGCATGTGTAAGGGCACACATACATGTAGGTACATGTGTAGATTATGTGCGTGTGTATAGAGGCCCAAGGTTGATGTTTGATGCCTTCCTTGGTCCTCTCAAGCTTATTTATTGAAGAAGTTTCTCTTCATTGAACCTGCAGCTCACTGATTCCAGTAAGTCTAGCAATCTGGTTAGCCAGGGATCCCCTGTCTGTACCTCCTGAGTCCTAGGAGTGCAGAAGGCCATCTTGCGTGCCTTACCATAGGTTCTAGGACTCTAAACCCAGTCTCCACATTTGCACGGCAAACACATTATTCACTGAGCAATTCCAATAGCCCAATTTTAAATAAAAAAAAAAATGAGGAGAAGAAGGACTCCATTTTCCACTAGGCACAAACTTGCCATGGCACTCCAAATGGAGTATTTTGGGGTGCACTCAGTTGCTTTCATCTTCTTGTCCTAACAGTGAACTGCCTTCTTATCTTCAAGGCACATTCTGGCCCATGGAACTGACCTGCCTTCCCCTGCACTCACCATCCAGCACACGGGGTCTGGAACTTCTTGATGGCCACACTGGCCCCAGTTGCTTTTCTCCACCTACCTTTAGCATTGCCTCATCCTGCATGCCCCAGAGAATGCCACCAGCCTTTGGTCGTGAGTCATGCCTCTCCCCCCAACCCCTGAGACACCTACAGTCACGCCACACAGTGCAGTCCATAATTGTACCCTGACTGAGCTTCTTAGCAGTACATTAGAGGGCACATGTGCTCAGTCGCACAGGCAGCCCTAGAATGTGGAGTCCTTGCCAGAATGCAGCGTGAATGGCCCGGAAAGCAAGCATCAGGAGCGTGGAGCTGCTGGCTCACGTGGAGGCATGGAAGGGGCAAAGCTCGTGCTCCGCTGGATTTTTCCTTTTCCCTGTTAAATATTATTATTTTTTAAAAAGATTAATTTATGGGCCATAATTGTACCCTGGGTGCCCCTTATCTCCACACACGCCTTTCAGTGGCAGCCCAGAGTTGTGCCTCCTCTTCTCTCCTGTTCTCGGGTGATGCGTACCACCGACAGGGTGAAGGGTTACCGTTGTCTTTACTGGGTAGCCTGCTCACACCGCACTCATTCTGGGTGACTCTGTTTCTCTGCTGCAAGAACAGGGGTCCTCTCCTGCTGTGCCAATGACACACCTGCAGGAAGTGGCAGGCAGCTGGCCTTGCACCAAGTGCTTAGAATCGCGGCTGCAGCAACAGACCCCGGAAATCCCTGGGAGCAGGGTCTTTCCGCTCCAGTCCCGCTCCTGGCCTTGCCTTTGTGAATGCAGAAGTCTGGAGAGCTTTCACCAAGGGCTTATGAAGTGCCTGTTCTGTCCTGGACACCGGTGGGCAGCTGAGTTCAAAAACACGAACAAAGCACAGATTCCGCTCTCAAGGAGTTTATGGTCTTTAGGGGACAACAGTCACGTGAGCAAAATCAATGCGGTGCTGTTAGCACAGGGACAAGGAGCTGGCCAGGTGTTAGCAGGAAGCAGGAGAAATTGATGCTGGTCATGAGGCCCTGGGTGGTGGTGAAGGACTAGCTCCATGCTCGCCCATGCTCACCACCCCCACCGCTACCCCCACCCCCACCGCTACCCCCACCCCCACCGCTACCCCCACCCCCACCGCTACCCCCACCCCTACCGGTTCCTTCCTCACCCCCTCAGCAGAAGTGTCTAAGGTTAGGGAAAGGACACTGGTTTGGCTAAAGGAACAGGTGGGGAGCTTAGACCCTGGAGGAACACAGTCCCGACTGTGCCGGGAGTGGGGGTGGCTTAGGAGCTGTTCCTGGAGGCAGGAGTGGGAGTTCTCAGGTGTTTCAATCTTTTTGTGTGGGAGGTCAACTGTAAGGCCCTCCTTCTGCTAAAGGAGCATTCTCCTCCCCAGTCAGAGTTGGACAGGTCAGGTTTGGCCACTGCTCTTGCCTTCAGGAAAAGGCCCACAGGGCAGGAGCACCTCTCCAGGCCCAGGCCTGACTTCCCTGCAGAAAGCCTCCTGTCCCAGGACTTTGCTTACCACTCTTTATCCGCTCCCTCAGGACCTCTGAAAAGCCATGTCAAGAGTGTTAGGAGACGGTCTCAGCAAGGGTGCTGATGGCCAGAGGGAAGGAATTGACTCAGATGTGTGCGAACCTTTGGTATGTCGTTGAAAGGTTGAGGTGTCTGCATTTCCTTTCTTTTTTGATACAGGGTCCTTCTATGTAACATCAGTTTAGCCTTGGCTGGCGTCAAACCTTACGCTCCTCCTGCCTCTGCCTCCTGGGTGCTAGGATTACAGGTGTGCACCGCTACGGTTGTCTTGATACTTGTATGTCTTGCTGTGGGGGAGATGCTGGGAATGTGGTCAAATCGCCCTATGGAAGGCTTTGGGAGGAGTGGACGAAGTCATCCTTGGTTTCAACTCTGAGAGTCACCTAGAAATTTGTGATGGTGAGAACAGGAGCCCTCTCCTCTACCCACCTCCCCCTCAGCTTCCAGATGGGTGGGTAGGCGCGTGGCTAAGGGATGTTTTTCATCTTTTTATCTTATATTATTTTATTTTTGTGGGTATCCAGCAGGGCTGGGGCGGGGCTTCTGAAGAGCATACTTCAAAGGCTGACAGAATGTCAGTGCATGGTGGCAGCTGCCAGCCAAGCTTCCCCGAAAATGGAAACACTCAAGCTGCCGCAGCGAAGGGCAGCCTTCCAGAACACTCTAAGAGGCCAAGATCCCCCTCTCTGCTTGCACACACTGCTCTCCTACTCAGGACCCCCTCCTCACATAAAATGCTTCCTGTGCAAAGAGAGCCCACTTGAAGATCCAGGAATCCTATAAGCCACCGCATTAGTTGCTCGTCATAAATATGTATGCCCTGGTGGTGTGTGCTGAGTGTGTTTCTGTACTGGGCAGGACTGCTGAGGGACAGAGGGGGTCCAGCTCTCAGGCAGTGAGAGGCCGGGCTTCCGCACCCTGTGTCCTGTCTGGACACCAGGATGTGGTCAGTCAGCTTTAGTTCTAGCTGGGCCAGCTGTTGGGTGGCCAGCACCTGCAATGCGTGAAGCAGGAGTTTGGGCAGGTGGGAAGGAGTCTGAGGCACATAAGCCCACCCCAATACCCAGTTCTGGGGCCTAGAAATGCCAGCATGGCTCACACAGAGGCCCAGGATTTAAGCCTGTATGCCCAGCTCCAAGAAAGTGTGTGCATAGCTGCATAGGCAAAGCGGGAAAAGTCAACTGTCAGCTGCCACCTTGGTAGCTGGTGACAACCTTTCCCCATCACACACAGGGGAGATTTACCCATCTGTGGATCTACAGCCATGGGCGAGTGAGCTGGGATTCAAACTCGAGTTCTTGGCCCAGGGACTTGTGCTCTTTCCCTGACAAGCTGTCTGCCTTATGAACTCCACATACTCCAGACATTGTTGACAAGGCTTCGAGGCCTGAAGTCAAGGCCTCTTTCTCAGCCTGGTTACCTGAGAGCTTTGAAGGTGGGGGGGGGGCACTGCCATCTGTGTGTGCAGTACAGGAACCTGGAGAGAGCGTCACAGGGTCTGCCACCCTGGCTGGGATCAGAGGCTCAGACGGAGGGCTCTGTGTCAGATGGACTGAGTCCTAGACCAAGGGCCACGGACTCTGTGGCAGCTCCGCAGGGGTTGTTCCAGGTAGCCTGCCCACACCTGGCACTCCTAGCTTTTTCCTTCTTTCCTCCTCCCTGTCTCTCTTGGCAAAGCCTTGCTATATAGCCCAAGCTAGGCTCAAACTCGTGATGGCATAACTCCCTGAACTGTTTCGAGGTGAGGAAATGGGGTGCACACAGATGCCAGGCACACCGTGCTATGCCCAGGTAGAATCAGCAAACGCTGGCTTGCTCACTGCCAACAGGTTCACTGCTGGCAGCAGGTTGCCCAGCTACCACCTACCCATCCTCCCACGTTTGCCCGCTGTCTTAAGTGTGGTCACTAGAGGGCAGAAGAGAGTGCTAGGAGCTTCAGCACATAGCTGCTCTTCCCAGATGACCTGGATTTGATTCAGAACTCCCAGAGGCCAGCTAATAACTGGTTGTAACTCCGGTTCCAGGGAACTCACTGCCCTCTTCTGGCATTTGTGAGTACTGCATGCACATGATGCACAGGCATAAATGCAGGGGAAACACACATACTGTACAGGCCTCCAGACCTCAGCACAACTCAGAGCCATCGTGGTCAGACTGGGTCACGGCCAACAGCCTTCAAGGTGTCTTTGCTCAGTCCTCAAACACTACAGGCATGGAGCTGAGGCAGGCACACCGTTCTTCTGTGCAACCAGAAATCAGAGGCACACAGGTGCCATAGAACCAGCCAGACAATACAGAAGACAGTGGTCAGGGACCTTTGCTTCATTTACCAGTGTAGCTCAGACACCTAGAATAGAGGCTCAGTCCACAGTAGGTGTCCAGTGGACATCCGATAAAGGAACAAGTGAATGGGTGTGGTCTGAGACCCTTGCAGGAAACAGCACACTCAAATGTGGTGCACTAGCTCCAGGGGTCCTTTATCTCCACCTCCCCAGCACTGGGGTTACAAGTGTGTTGCTACACCTGTCTTTGTTTGTTTGTTTTTTTGAGACAGGATTTCTCTGTGTAGCCCTGGCTATCCTGGAACTCACCTTGTAGACCAGGCTAGCCTCGAAATCAGAGATCTGCCTGCTACTGTCTCCTTTGGGATTAAAGATTTGTGGCACCACCACCCAGAAGATTTATTTTATTTTTGCATGTGTGTGTCTGTACATCTGCCATGTGTGTGCTGGTGTCCAGGGAGGTCAAATGCAGGTGTCAGATCCCCAGGAGCTGGAGTTGCAAGTGGTTGTGACCTACCTGATGTAGGCGCTGGAGAACAGATTTGGGTCCTTCTGCAGGATCAGCAAATGCTCCTAACTACACAGCCATCTCTCCAGTCCTCATACCGGGCTTTTACATGGGTGCTAGGGACCCAAATCCAGGCCCTCATACTTTCACAGAGAGCGCTTTAGACATTGAGCCACCTCTCCAACTCCTACTTATTGATTATTAAAATATTTCATTAAAATATTCTTTATCTTGATTTTTAAATTGTAGAAGCATCCCTTAAGTGCATGCCTTTCCTTGGTCTCGCCCCAGCCGTGATGAGTGGGAGTAGGGGGGCGGGTATACAGGCTACATGAGTGCCCAGGGAGCTGACACAGATCACCCACAATGCACTATTGGATTCTGCCCATAGTCTGATTGCCCAAGTGGGCTGGAGTGCAGAGCTCTTCCCCAGCCCTCCCACCATGCCTCTTTCTAGAAGTCAGGGCTGGCATAAGAACCAGGGGGAGAGGAGGCTGGAGTAACTGGAATTCATCCTCTCTCTCTCTCTCTCTCTCTCTCTCTCTCTCTCTCTCTCTCTCCTTCTCAAGACAGAGTTTCTCTGTGTAGCCCTGGCTGTCCTGGAGCTAGCTATGTAGACCAGGCTGATCTTGAACAAAGATCTGCCTGCCTCTGCTTCCCAAGTGCTGGGATTAAAGGTGCGCACCACCTTCGCTCAGCATGGAACCAGATGAGACAGAGGCTGGTGAGGGAACAGCCACACTTCATGCATGTCAACTATCATCACCTGGGTCTTTAGTCTCCACCACGCTGCATCAGTAAGGGTGATCATCCCATTTAACTGGTAGAGAAACTGGGTCATTTTCTCAGTCCAGAGGGTGCCCCACATCCTGCCTTGTCCTTGGTCCTGGGCTCCTAATGTCTGAGGACCCCAGTGGGCTGTCTCTTGTTCCTAGTCTCCGTCTACAGCCTACTCTCCCAGAAGCCCAAGAAAAGGTTGGGAAATCCAGTCGCATCCCGTCATAGGGAGATCCCATGGGCTCAGCAGAGAAAACAGACCTTGTGTGAGTTGTTAAGACAATTTGATGTTTCTCTCTCCACCAACCTTGATCTTAACAAGGTAGCAAGTTCTCACAGTCTGCCTTTAAGTAATTTTGGAAAGGCATTTGAAATTCCCATCTGCCCTACTCCCCAGCCAACAGTGTTTCTTGTCACCAGCCAACAACATTTCAAATATTTACAGCCCCTTCTTTGCCCTGGGGGTATATCAGAATAAATCATTGTTACCGCCAATAAATCAAAAATTAATCTCCGGAAAGCTCAATGCCTGTCTTACCCCTCAGATAACAAGCAGCAGACTCTGTGCAAGGGACGTGACATCAGCTCATTTCAGGGTTTCCCTTGCCGAGGGAGCAAGAGCTCTGCACTGCCCCCTGGTGGACCTGACCCTGTGCCAGTGCAGCCACGCCTGGGATGCCAATCCAGCCCTAATCACCATACTAAGTCTAGTTACACTCTTTTGTCCTAGAAAAAGCACCTCTTCCTATTCATTTCACGTCTTTTCTTTCCCTACATTTAAACACCTTTTCATCTCCCCAGTCTCTCCTTTCCCTCTGGTCTCTTTAAAGTCTAAATATTTTCTTTTCTGTTCCTTCTCCCTTTTTTTAAAAAAAGCCCCTCACTCCACTTCCTTCTCCTTCTACCTGCACAAGGCTGAGCCCATCCACATGCCGTCACGAGGCAGGGAGGTTCACTGAGAAACAGCTCTCCTGAGTGTAATGGTCTGTTCTGTTCCTTTAAGAGACAAGCCCCACTGACTCCCTCCTCTGTCCACTACCAAGGCAGACAGATCGTCCTTCTGTTTCCAGCCTGCGAGCCTTTCCCTTTCTATCTCTTTCCCAAAGATGCAGCTTCTGCCCCCTCCCTTCTCCCCACTTCTCCTCTCTCTGCCTCTCTGTCTCTCTGTCTCTCTGTCTCTCTTTCTCTCTCTCTGCCTCTCTCTGCTCTTCCCCCTTCTCCCCTTTCCCCTTCCCTTCCATAACCCACTAAATAAACACCCACTCTCTCTGCATGGCCTGCCTATCCATCTGTCTCTCATGGGACTGGCTGCCCCGCCGAGATCTCTTAACCTCTGTGCTGCTCCCTGACTGGGGCCAGCTGCCTTCATGACCCACCATGGTCTTGTGGCCCACTGCCCACTCAGGGACCTGCAACATTTCTGCCACTGTGCCCCTTGAGGAACCACAGCATTGTATTATTACAGTTTGTGGTAGCAGCAGGCTGCGGGCCACAAGGAGCAGCAAGTCCCAGGCAGGGAGCCATGTGGTGGGTAAGAGACAGAGAAGGATAGTCATGCCATACCCAGTGAGGTTGGATATTTATTTAGTGGGTTATGGAAGGGAAGGGGAAAGGGGAGAGGGAAGGAAAAGGGGGATGAGGAGAAAGAGGCAGAGAAAGAAAGAGAAACAGAGAGAGAGGGAAGAGATAGAGAGAGGGGGAAGGGAAGAAGTGGGAAGAAGGGAGAGAGGCACTTTGGGAGAGAGATGGAAAAGAAAGTAGGAGGAAGATCTGCATGCCTCAGCAAAAGGGAGGAGTGGGCAGGGCTTGTCTCTTAAAGGGACAGGACAGACCATTACACTGAGGACTTTGGGACAGTTAAGGGTCACAAAGGGAAGGGCAGTCTGATGTGGTGTAACCACTTAGACTTGCTGATGTTCAGGTAATAATCCTTGTTCTGACAGGTAACCCTAATAATATGCAGGGATCCACAGACAAATAAAAACCCCAGGAAAATGGATGGGGGACTTTAGGGGAGGCTGTTCAGCGAGAGGGGGAAGGAGGATAATACAGGAAAATGGGGAGGAGTATGATCAAAGTTTGCATGGATGTAATTGCAGAAGTAAATGTTTCAGGGGTTGTTAAGGAAGAAATGAATTAAGCAATCCAGCATGAGGACTGTGTGCTGGGTGCTGTGTCAGGTAACTAATATAACAGCCATGACGTCATCTATGGTGGACATGCCTATAGGGCAGGGTGGCATGAACAAAGACCATGGCTGTGCAGATGAAATACATGAGGTTGGCGAAGCCACCTGGAGTGACAGATCTGGGCAACCTGTCGGAGGACTAGGACAAGGCTGGGATGCTCTGGACTTGGAATTGGAGGGCCGTGGTGAGGCAGACTGCTGGACAGGGTAGCAAGCGGTTGGCTTCAGCTGTGAGTCCGACCATCTTTGGAGCCCACCTGAAGGATAGACAGGGAGCTGTTGGTGAGGATGAGATAGTTTCGGGAAGAGTGTGGCATGAGAAGAAACCTAAGGAGAGGCCCAGAAGGAATCGAGAAGACACGTTGTCCTAGCAGTCAGAGGGGCAGAAAGGCAGGAATTTAAGTTTTCCTGAAGGCCCAAGAGGAAGTAAACTTAAGAAAGGAAGGGGGGCAGTGTGTGCACCATCTCCATCCACTGGGTCCCCCTTTGTACACCTGACTGCCTTTTCCATTTTTTCCGAGTCTTTTTTTTTTTTAATTTTTATTTTTCCATTCAATTATTTACACTTCCTTCCTTCCTCCCAATCCCCTCTGGCTCCCCCACACCCTCTCCTCCCTCTCCCGCCCTGCTTGAGAGAGGGCAGGGAACCCTGCCCCCTACATCCAAGCTTAGGAAGCTGTGCATCCATATAGACTAGGGTCCCAGAAAGCCAAAACATGCCGTAAAAACAAGTCCCAGTGCCTTTAGCAACGTCTTCTCAGTCAGCCCCCATTGTCAGCCACAATTAGAGTCCGGTTTGATCACATGCTCCTTCAGACCCCGTCTAGCTTGATTTGGTGAGCTCCCATTAGAACAGGCACACTGCCTCAGTTGGTGGACCAACCCCTCGTGGTCCTGACTTCCTTGCTTGTCTTCTCCCTCCTTCTGCCTTTCAACTGGAGCTTGGGAACTCAGTCCGTTGCTCTGTTGAGGGTCTCTGTCTCTATCTCCATCCATGGCTGAATGAAGATTCTATGGTGATATTCGAGATAATCATCAGCATGATAGTGGGGCAAGGACAGTTCAGGCACCCTCTCCTCTACTGCCCAAGGACCTAGCTGGGGACATCCCATGGACACCTAGGATCCCCTCTAGAGCCAAGTCTTTTGCTAACCCTAAAATGGATCCCTTACTGTAGGTATCTTCTTCCCTGCTCCTATATCCGCCCTTCCTCCATCTCCACCCTCCCACTCCCCCAAGCTCTTGCCAGTCCTTCCTTTCTCCCTTCCCTCTCCCCTTCTCCCCTTCCCCCAGCCCTTTACCATCTTCTGATCTTTCTTGGTGTATTTCACCTGTTCAAGGGAGGAAAATATGAAGCTACGTTAATACCTTTCTCTTTTATGTGACAAAATGTCTGACAGAAACACCTTAAAGGAAGAGGGAAAGCTTCATTTGGCTTATGACTTCAGAAGTGACCAGTCCATCATGGGGATGGTCACTGGCTGCAGGAGTGGCTTCGTCCATGGCAGCCAGAACTTGAGAGAATACGTTCTCATGGAGGTCTGCCAGGAAGCAAAGAAAGCAGGAGAAAATCCCAGAGTGGGTATAATCTTCATATACCCACCTCTAGTGACCTGCTTCCACACATCTTGAAGGTTCCACAGCTTTCAGAAGTGTGCGCAGGCTCAGAGGGATGACTTGGTGGGTAAGGTGCTTGCAGCCAAGCCTGATGACCCAAGTTTGATTCCCCAGAACTCTCATAGAGAAAGAAGTGATTCCCTGCAAATTGTCCTCTGACCTTTACACAGGGTGTCATGACACGTGCACAGACAAGAGAGGGAGGGAGGGCAGGGGAAGGAGCAGAGGAGGGAGGAGAATGCCACAAGCTGGAGGTCAAGCTTTCAAAACAGCCTGTGAGAGACACGGGCATCACGAGGCAGAGTGGCCCCAGGCTGGGCTGTAGAGGAGGAATCCAGTGGAGCTAAGTGATGCCGGCGAATCACAGTTGTGTCTTAGCTGAGTCTCTCCATGAGCCCGGAAGAGTGAGGGACTGAACCGTCTCTTGTTTTTCTTTCCTCTGTCCTCAACTCTGCGACGTGAGTAGACTTTCTCCGCACCACCTACTGATAAAGCTCTTTCTTAACCTGCCATTATCTCTGTATAACTACCTGAATTTAGAGAATTTATATTTGTCATGAATATAAAATAACACATGCTCACTGTAGCAAATCCGGAGACGGCAGACATGTTCAAAGAAAATTAAATTCACCCATAATTTTACCACCCACGGATAACCGCCATTATTAACAGCTTGGTATATTTTACTCCATTTTCTTTGCTCTACATATATGTATAATTTATAAACTTTCTACAAATGTACCTTAATCTGCATGCATTTACATAGAATAGGTTATGCTACAAGAATAAAAATGACCCCGAGTTTTCCACTGTTTAACACATCTGTTCATTTGTTGTTCCTGCAACAATGTCGTACAGGTGCTTGAGTTTGCAGAGTGGTTCTGCTCTACAGCACCACTCAGGACCCCAGACTCCTTCCATCTCTTGGCTCCATCCTTGGGACCTTGTTGTCTCTAATCAGTTGTCAAAGAGAGGAATAGCATGGGGGAGGCATGCTCACTTCCTGAGAAACCTTTCGTTCGGATGGGCCACACATCACTAATGCTCACATTCCATTGGGATAACTTATTCATGTGCTCCCCTTCCACAACAAGGGCTGCTGGAGATGTAGGCCAGTCATGTGGTTGGCTGTGATGCCCTTTCTGCTAACAGAGGGATGGGGATTTGAGCGGATATTTATGCACTGATGCGGCACAAAGGTAGTGCTATTCTTCAGCCCTGGGTGCTTCCTCAAGGTCCTTTAGCTAGCCCCACCCCACCCACTGCCTGAGATGAAGCATTCCCCGTGAATGACCTGACACCCACCCCCGCTTCACTTGTCCTAATACATTCCATGCCTACATGGAATACACTCACATCCTTTCCCCCAGACTGAGGCTCTCCTTCAGCAACCCCAGCTCCTTCAGCTGAATTAGGGTGATTTCGCTGTATTCCTGTTTATCACATGTGTTGACAGTGGCTCAGCACCTCACCAACCAGACCATAAGCTTCTTTTTAAAATCATTTATTTTTTGCCTGTGTACCACGTCTGTATCTGATGTCCAAGGAGACCAGTAGAGGTGGAAACCCTCAAAGCAGAGTTACAGATGTTCTAAGGAGAGAATAGTGTGTTGAAGATTTGGAAGTCATACATCCCAGAGTGGAGACAGTCCCTGTCAGCAGGATGCATCCGTCGGTCACGAGCATCTCAGTAGACGTTGGTGAGGTAGCGTGTGGATATGACTGTTATTGGACAGAGATGAAAAGCTGTCACTGGGAAGCAAGACTGCGGAGCCCAAGGAGAAGGTGGTCAGAGGGCATCCTTAGTCCCTGCCATTCAACTGCATAGCCCAGTCTCCATCCAGTCTCACCTCCAGCTCTGCCTCTTTGAATCAACCGTGTGGAAAATTTTGGACACCTGGAAGTTAGAACTTGACTTTGCATCTGGGCCTATTACTCTCCCAAAGACGTTACAGTGGAGTGGTAGAAGTAGCTAGAAGAAGGGATGAGGCTTTAGACGTAGGGAGAGTAAAGGAAGGGACATGATTGGTGTGGGCTGTGGGGTTCAATAAAGGGATTTTTGTCTGGTTAGGTTTTATAAGTTACTGGAAGAATTTGAGCATTTGATATGATGTCAGAAAGGAGCCAGAGGATATTAAACTTCAAGAAGAGGTGAATTGGACTATATCAAAAGTAAATAAGATATGCTCCTGAAACACTGACACTAGGGAAGAGGAGGCAGGGTCGCTGAAAGTCCCAGCCAGAACTACATAGCAAGACCCTGTCTCAAACGACAAAACAAAAAGGAAAGAAAAAGGAAAAACTGTTAAGAAAATAAAAACAAATTTATGATCTATACTGAGCATATTTATTATATTATATTTATAATAATTTAATATATTATATTTTCATGTTACTGTATATTTAGATGTAGGTACATCACTACTACAACTCAATAATAAAACAGACAAAAGATGGCAAAGACTTGATCAGTCATAAAACAAAAGAATATTCAAACAACCAGTAAGTAAGCTCATGAAAAAATTCTTACACTTTTAGTAATGGGCAAAGAAGACTAAAACCACGGTGAAACACATTTAACAGCCATCAGAATCCATCCATCACAATGAGACACAGTCAACATCCATCAAAATCCATCCATCACAATAAGATATACTCAACATCCATGAAAATCCATCACAATGAGACATACCTAACCTTCCCATTAACCACAATGAAACACACCCATCATCTCTCAATGCCCATCTATCACAAGACCCACCATCCATCAAAGTCCATCTATCACAGTGAGGCATACTTAACCTCAACAAAAATCCATTCATTACATGGAGACACACTCAACTTCCATCAAAATCCATCCATCACAAAGAAACACACCCAACATCCATCAAAATGGCAAAGAGTAAAAATAGTGGCAACACCATGTGTTGGTAGGGGTATGGAGCAACTAGAACTCTCCTTGCTGGAATAAGAATAAAATGGTCCAGCCACTTTGGAAAACAATTTCCATAAAGTAACCATATACTTCCCATACACTCAAAAGTCTCAGTTAACATAGAAACACATGAAATGAAACCATGAAGATGTACACACGTATGCAGAGCAATTCTGTTTATTTCAAGTGTTTACCTTTTGTCTGACCTTGGGGGATATAGTCCACCCAATGTCTGTCCATCAGCAGCGGAGTGAGGAAAGGCATTGTAGCATCCTGTACAGTGGAATGCCTGTCTGCCACTCTGCAGAAAAAGAGGTGAGATATGAGTAGTCATAGTACAAAGAATTTCAAAGACATGTTGGAGAAAGCAGCCAAATATGAGAGATTATATACCATACTATTTTATCTGTATAAATTCCATTACAATCTAATCAACTATGACTGAAGTGTATCTGCCATGTCTAGCAGTGGCTTCTGGGACAGGGGCAGAGTCGAGGGGCACTGGTGACAGGAGGTGGCTCTCCTGTTGAAGAATTACTATGGATGATGGTCACAAGGAGTATCCATTTATCAAAACTTACCTATTTACCAAAAATGGTTACATTTTATTGTATGTCAATTTACTCTTTCCACAAAGTTAAACAGTTTTTAAATATATAAGGAAAGGAGAATAATAGAGCTAAGTCCCAAATGTAAAATGGGATTAAAATAATAAACACAATAACTAACCTAAAATGCAAAATACCTTTTTTCTTTTTTTTTTGACTCCACAGGGTGCTGGAAGAGAAAATATACCCAAGACAATGCAGATACTCTGGGGAGCATGGACGAGGGGAGGCTAAAGGAGAGCTAGGGAGAGTCTCAGGGCAGCAAGGAATTTGGCTGACAGCTCACTGTGTCTGCTTCTAGTGGTGCAGAGGGGGCTGGACAGGCAGATATCAGAGGGTCCCAGCTAATGACACAGGGCTCTGGTCCAGCCTGAGTTTCTTTTCTGAGACCCCATCTCATCTGCCTAAAGATGGCTGCCTCCGGTCCCTAAGCCAGCCAGGAATCAGAGAGAGGCAGCAGCCTCTGGTCACACATCATGCAGCTAGAACTGCAGGCGCTTCTGTTTTTTTTTTTTTTGTTTGTTTGTTTTTAGTTTTTTTTTCCTTGAGTTTTAAGGCAGAGACAGCCCAGCGAAGTCTTACGCATGTTATTTGGAAGTATTGTGACAACCAAGAAATTGGGCTTGTGTCAAGAGAAACCACAGTGGCTGTTTCCTTTTTATTATTTTTAAAAGCAATTTTGATCTTTCAAGCCCTGTGAGGAAAAAGTTTACTAAATATACCTCTGTGGGGGCGTGTGTTGATTTTAGCTTTTCTCTTCTCTCTGATGTCAGGGACATCTTCCCGGTTCCTTGTCCTCTGCTTGCAATTGGCTTTCTTCCCCTGGGGCTTTGCCCCAGGCTTCTGAATCTTTGGGACAAAGGCTTTGAAGAAAGGTGAGCAGTCCCTCTCTTTCACTCATTTGCCTGTGATTACAGAAGACAGAAATCTGTCTGAGGCAAAGAAAGCAAATCTATAGCTTACTTAACGCAAAGTGCAGAGGACTGCTCAGGCTGGGTGTGGCTAGCTTAGGGCTCAAGCGCTTCTAGGCGGGGACTATGGTCATCTCCTAGTCTACCTTTCTTGGACACTGGCTTCCGTCCAGACTTCACTGGAGGAAATCTAGCCAATAAAAGATGTGCCCTAAATTTTTTTCATGTTCTTAGTTCCCTGATGATATTTGAGGTGTTGATCTGTTGGCTCCTTTTAGTCTGACTTTGGTCATATGCCCACTTCTATCACTAATAGAATGCAGTTTGCTGATTCACTGAGGGGCTCTCCCCAGAAGTCAAAGAGCCCTACACAGTGTCTAGAGAGGTGCCTTGGGGGTTAAGAGCCCTCGCTGCTCTTTCAGAGGACTTGATTCAGTTCCCAGCATGTACGTGGGGACTCAAATCTGTAATCCAGTTCCAGGGCATCTGATGCCCTCTCTCTTCTGACCTTCACAGCCTGAGGCACACACATGCAGGCAAAACACTCGTATGCATGAAATAAAATAAGCATGGGGGATCTCAGTACGAAACAAACGCCGCATGAAAGGAGGCCACTAAGAGAAGCCCACATGACTGTGTCCCCCACACTCAGGAACAGTAGGCAAGCGCTTCGAGGCTGATTGTGTTTCCAAGCTCTCGAGTCCTTGCTTTCTGAAGCAAGCAAGAACAGACACGATCCTTGTCCGCAATCAAAGAAAAGGGAACTAATGAGTTTCTTGGGCCAGCTCCCATGTTTTCCATACTTTGGCCCCAACCCCCTCCACCCTCCCAATCCCCCACCCCCACTCTCTCCCCCAACTGAACATGAAGCTGAACTAATCTCACTTAATGTGAAATCAAGTCCAAACTGCCCAGGTCAAGTAGAAGACCTGGTGTGTCCACTTCTAAGATCTGGAGCAAGCTGACATCTGTGCCTGCTCCTTGTTAGGCAGATTAAGATGGCGGTCGCGCATATCACATTGATACTGAGTTTAAAGGCTTGAACTTGCAAAATTTGAAGGGCTGGTGATTTTCTGGTTGCTCTCCTCCCCAGCCTCATCTGAAATCTGATTCACCCTGCCTGAGGCCTGGGATAGCCCTCAAGCATTGGGCCTCCCACTGGGCTCCTTTGCCTCTTGGCTTCCATTGAGTTTGACAATGGAGTTGGAGATTTCCTCCCCGCCCCTCCCTCACCCTTGCCACACCCCGGCAATGGCTGTGACCCCCCCACTCTGCAACTCTCATTACATATTCCTCCTTCACCGTTCCTAGTCTCTCTTCCTCCTTGGAGACATTATTTCTTGCCCCTACTTTCGCTCACATCTCTGTCACATGTCGTCATTAAGATGTCTTTCCCTACACAACTCAGTATAGTTGCTGCCTCCTGCCGAGGCGCCTTTTAATACAATAGTTGGTGACAGGAATGATGTCCTAAGAAACAACCTTTAAAGCGGTATTTCACCACCAGGTCTCCTATTCACAGCCTGAAGACGTAAGTGACATAATTGCCGAGGGAATTGGGACACTGGGGTGGCATAAAATAGCATTAAGATTATGCTCAAATTATTACCAGTGTTGATATGGAGTAGATGTCTAGATTTTAAGTGACTAGGTCAGTTGGTTGCTGTAGCAACTGTGGCAAATGCAGAAACACAGGCACTGCAACTGCCGAGTGGTCTGGTTCCTTTTGATTGTGCCGGAGGAAGCGGGTGAGTGGGCTGTGAGCCTTAGAGCCTCGAATGTCCAGCTTAAGACATGGGTGTAGGACCAGGAAATTTCCAAGGAGCTTCCCAAGAGCCCCTGAGTTGCAGCGGGTAGATTTGCAGTGCGGGTTATATGCACCTCCTCATCAAGTCTCTACCCTAATGCTAAGGCATGCATTGTGGAGGGGGAGCTTTCTGAGAGCGGAATGACTACATTCAGAAAGACACAAAGGAAACAGTCTCTCAGAGCCCTAACCGCACCCCCCCCCATCTCCCTCACCAGAGAAAGTAGTTTCTTGGGTAGAGATTTCACATACAACGTGGCCTCGTTAGACACTACGTATCAGGCCACTGAGGTAGCTCAGTGGGTAAGGATGCTTGCCATCAAGTCTGGTGACTTGAGTTCAGTCTCTGGAACCTACATGGTGAAAGGAGAGAACCTATTTGTGGTGATATTTTGTTTATGCTATAACAAATAAAGCTTGCCTCAAGATCAGAGTGCAGAGCTAAGCCACTAGTTAGCCATAGAGGCCCGACAGTGGTGGCTCACACCTTTAATCCTAGCACTCGGGAGACAGAGGCAGATGGATCTCCGTGAGTTCAAGGCCAGCCTGGGCTGCACAAGATTGAGCCTGTCTAAAAGAGAAACAGAGCTCCCACAAAAGTGATCCCAGCACTTGGGGTCACACACCTTCAAACCCAACATTAGTGAGGTAGAGTCAGGAGTGATAAGGCTGGGTGGGAGGAGACAGGCGCTCAGAGCAGTCTGAGCAGGCAGTCTGAGGACGGGATCGCCCCTTTGGTCTGAGCATTGGTAGAGATAAAAACTTTCTTGTGTCTTTCACCCCTTGTTAGCTGACTCCGAGTTTTTGTTATTAAGACCAATTAGAATTCGTGCTACACCTACTCCAAGTCCTCTGATCTCCACACACATGTCCGTGCACGCGCAAATGCGCACACTTACAGAGAAGAATGAGCAGCCCTTTAGGTCAGGACCACTTATTTTATTACCTTCAGGTTCATAATGGCTTACAGCTCAGGGGAAACGCGGCAAGCCCTTCCCAGAAGAAGATAGCCCCTCTTCCAAAGGAACTATCACACCTTCCATTTTTGTTGACTTGGAAACTCCACATATGAGTGGGAATAAAGCTTAACTAAGATCACTGGACCTAGAAGGATGAATCTAATTTGTCAACAGGATTGGATTCACCTGGAATCTAGGATGTACTATAGTCATTTAAGTGGTCGGGAATGGCTCTTAAAGCGTGCCTGGTTGAGAAATTAAACCCTTGTTGTCAAAGTGCTCTATGTCTAATGGGACTAGGTGCGCCACAGCTTCGCACATTATGGAAGCTTAGTGTGTCGGGCAAGTGAATGTATCTGGTATGTGTAACTTGTTAATTACCTCCACTAAGACGAGGCAACACTCCCCTCCCCTCTTAAGCAGCTTAAAGGCCAGCAAGAAGAACACTGGCATGCTTGGCTATTCTCTCCAAACCAGAGGGCACAGTGGAAGACGTGGCCAGTGAACTGGGGCTGCTGATATTAATGATGAAAATAGGAACCCAGAGTGACAGCTGGTGACAGGTACTGACTGTCAGAGTCAGTGGCTTCAGTGCCTTTAAGCCAGAAGGATGGAATATCAAATTGTCTTGTTCCGTGTAAAATTATGCTGTTAGCTGGCTAGCTATATCAGCAGTCCAACAGAAACACACTATGAGCTTCTCTGATACATTTAAATTTTCTAGTAGCCACTCTAGGAAAGTCAAAAGAAACAAGCTATAACCATTTTAGCAACATGTATCACTTGTTACATCTGAAGTATCATTTCAGTGGGAAGTTAATACACACATTGAGATATTTTATGTGGTTCTATCTTTAAATTCGGGGTGTATGTTTTATGTAAGCACATCTCATTGGCACTGGCTACAGTTCAGGTGATCAGTAGGTATATGTGACTGTGTTTGTTAGTAAAGACCTATTTAATTGGGAAAATTATAGCAAGTGTGGGGAATTCTTAACTTCTCATGAGTTCTCTGTGCCCAAATGGTTCACTAACTTGGAATCCTCTGAGAAGCCGGGTTCCTTCTAGGAAGACCCTGAAATGTGTCTCATGTGTTCTGTAATTGCCTTCCAAGTCTTCAACAGAAGTAACTAGAGGGTCACTTGTGAGGATGCCTGGACACAAAAGAAAGAAAATATCCAGGCTTGGCAGCGGTTGTTGGATCCCAACTGAACCGATGCTAACCTCTACAGGTGGGGAGGAAACCAAACAAACACCATGATCCATCAGCCAGAGTGAGGGCTTACAAAGATCTGGTGCTGCAGGGCATCCCATTGAGGCTGTCAGGCAACAGTCTAACAAGACCATGGAGCAAGTCTGTGTCTGCTTCCACAGTTCCTGAAAGCGGAACCTGTTAGGTCGTAAGTGGCAAATGGGAGAATCCTACTAAGGTCATGGAACAAAAACTCTCAGGGTAAGATAGGCCAAGAGGAGCCCTCTAGGAAGCTGTCATTGTTCGTTTACCCACTTGTCAAAAGCGGAAACCATTCTCCAGGGTTCAACCTAAGTTAGGGTCTAACAGACTAAGTTAGAGTCACTATGGAGATGTTGAAAGAAGAAGATGGTGGTTCTAAAAGTATCTCTGTTTAACGCCTACTTGATCAGGAGAAAAGCGCTAGCCATATAAGTAGCGGGAAGCAGAGGCAGAGTTTGAGGCCAGCCTGGCCTACTAATTTGGTTCTAGGACAGCCAGGGCTACACGGAGAAACCTTGTCTTAAAAAAGCAAAAACAAAACAACCATACAAGTCATAGAGTATGACTATGGATTGTCCAAACCTCGGTAGGTAGCTGCTGCTGGCCTAGTTGTTTTATCTGTTATAGCATTACAGTCTGTGAAGATAATTTTCCCTCCATCTTAATTAGTAAGAACAGTCTGAAGCCCTTTGCTTTCCCCTGGCTGAGGCAGGAGTTTACCCTCACAGTCTTCACCACTCCCTCTACTGCTATCATAATATCCATTTCATAATACAGTATCTCATAGGGCTTCATGATGGCCACTCATGTTGATCGTATTATGTCAGATAAACCTTGTGAACAAAATCCCCTGAAGCCTTTATGTGATAAAGATATAACAAAGGGGGGGGGGAGAAGAACCCTATAAGATGTGTTACAACTGTCCGCGGAGATGGCCCTAAAAATTGGTAACAGGGAACAGCCTCTCAGTGTGGGGACTGAGAGAAACTGGGACAAAACAATTGATTTGCTTGGAAAGGAAGGTGAGTTTACACACAGATTATTCAGTGTTGTGGGTAGTGGCTTAGCTTGAATGGTTAACGACACGGAAAGATGAGCCGTAGTAGACTGAGAGGATGGCTGGGTTCTCGGGAGGAGTATATGGATGAGACTTTTGTGATGGGTGAAAACATGAGGATATTGCTGGCCCGGTCAATTGTGAAGTCAACAGCACCCACTTCACAAGAATCTTCCCAAGAGAAAGCCGGTGAGATGAGCCACCTTGTTGCTATGGCCAGCTTCCTCCCCTAGCCAACAGCTGTTTGTTCCATGGGTACAAAGTAGCCATAGTGATAGAAATGGTTTTGCCAAGGCTTCTCTGCCAGTCACAGTAACTGAGTGCCTAATTTACCATCAACAGAAGACAACACCGAGCCCCAGAAAGGGCACGGTCACTTTGGGAATCAGGCAATCACCTACCTTTGAGTTCCTTCTTGCAAAGGTCTGAGCAGTGTCTTATTGGGGACACTCAAATATTCTGTATGAAGAAATGTTCTTTACCTAAGTGGGTCTCCTCTGTCAACATACTCATCAGAGACTCACAGGTGTCTTACACAAAAGGTTTCTGGCTTCTGACAAGGAGTTCCTTTTAATACGGAAATAGTACGGTGATAGGGTCATGTCAGCAGGACTCCCCTGCATCCTGCTATCTGAGGCCACTGGTCCAAGAGATAAGTGGAAGGGAGGAGAGGTTCACTTATGACCCTACCTGGATGAGAATGCCCTGAGAAATGAGGGTGCTATTCTATAGGATGCCACATGTGATTTAAATCTGTGACCAAATGATAGCACCCTATCTCTCATAGCCAAAATATGAAGGCCTGAAAGCCAAGAAGAGGTGGGGAGTGACGCCTGTCACCACCACACCCTGTAATACCTCTGTGGATGTTTCCTCGCTGCATGGTTTCTCCTGCCTTGTCAGGTCTGGAGGTCCTGAAACTCCCACAGAAGAAACAAAGAGCCCCGACCATGATTCCGTTAAGTTGGAAGTTGACACCTTCACTGTCATTAGGGTCTTCTCTAGCTGCTTGACCAAAACAGTTCGATCAGGGACTTCCACGGTCTCACTAGGATGATTGGTCCAAAGTGCCAAGAGGAAATCAAGATGTTTTTATGGCCCCAGACTACTGGCTATTTTAAGACCCTGTATCAGAAGGCTCTGGAATGCTGTGCACTATGACTTTGCCAATGATAGACTCACAGGAGGACAAGCTGGTGGGCCTTCCTGGCTGCGTTCCAACTGTCATCCTTCTCCAGACTATTGAGTGAGAAGACAAGGTTCATGAAACTCAATCCAATCAAGAAGCTTTGATTGGAAAGCTCTCGCAGGAAACAGCGCGGCACAACCAGCCAGAAGGCTCGTGAATGAATGGTTCTGGTAAATTGAGCTTTGCTAAGTAACCGTGCTTCATTTGGAAACCTCTTGTTAAGTATCTTCCTGGAAGGTCTGAGTCTGCTCTTTTTCCTCCACAAGCACAGCCTGGTAAGCCTGGCAGATGCTTTCCCTGACAAGCAGGGATGTTAACGAGTCCCGAGATGTCTGCTTTCAGAAGACCGTGTCTCAAGGTGATAACGTTGATGAAGCAAGGGAAGGTGCTGGAACTGAAACACATTGCACAGGACAGACGTTACTTCACCATAAGATAAATTCCCCATACCAGCTTGATTCAAAACCATTTGCCTTAGGAGGAAGAAGGAGTCCCTGAGGAGTCTGGCTAGCAGAAAGCTTCTGGGAACCAAGGATTTATTGCAGCGATAATGGCTGCTCACCTGTGCTGCCAGGACAGGACGGCTGGCTATATTTTCCTGCCTCTTTCTTGTCTATGCTCCACTCATTTGAGTCTCCCATCAGAGAAGGCCTGCCTGGTCATTCTCACTGTGCCTTTGGAGCACATGAACGTGTGGGCCTGCGACTCCCCTACCCTCTGTTGTAGCAGACAGGGACAGAAGCCTCTGAATTGATGTTGCCGGGTTTGGTTTCTGCTCCAGATACTCACTTGGGTCTACACAATGAGAAGGAAATACATTTTCATGAATCCTGAGAAAGAGGAGAGAGAGAGAGAGAGAGAGAGAGAGAGAGAGAGAGAGAGAGAATATATTTCAACAAAGAGGTTATTGCAGTGGGAAAGTTCTAGAAAGAAGGGAGGGAATCCCAGGGAGTGTCCTAAAAGTTACATGTTCTTGCTCCACAGTCCAGAATCCTAGAAACATGGCCTAAGGGCCATTTTTCTCCTACAGTGGAAGTCTCTATCAAGGCTCTTGCCACTTTCCATGAAAACAAAATCAGGACTTGGCCCATAGAGAAGCTTTTGCTTCCCGTTCCTCCCTCGAAAGGAAGAGAACTCTTTTCTGAACTGACAAACTAGTCCTCAGCTCAAAGTGAGCAGGGATGCAAAGAGCCAGGAGCAGGGAGGTGGCAGCGTGGGTTTGAAGTCCTGACTACACAACATCAGGCAAATCAAATGGGTTTAGCTCATTCCTCATGCATGCAGGTGGGCAGAATCTTGCCTGTTGCTCTTGGATTCCAAGGCTGCTCTGGGAGTAAATGAGACCATATGCCAAGAAAGATGTTCTGCGCTGTTCAGAAGCAGGACTACAGACAACCGCTAAGCTGCCCCTAGAGACTCCCCGCACAGGGAGTCTTCAGGGAGAATATAAAATAAAGCCTTTTCTGAGTATAAGAACATCCTGTAGACACACATGCACACGTACACACGTGCACACGTGCACAGGTGCATGCCATGTCCGGCCTGCTCTCTAACCAGATGACCAGCAACAGAACTACTTCTTCTTGGATCCAAACTTTTGCCCATTGTGTCTGTCTTGTTCTCTTGTCCATTTCTGCCTTGGGTCTCACAAGCGTTAAGCTGAGGTGCACACTTTGTCCCATTAGCAGGAAATAAAAACAGTCTGATTTGTCACAGCCTAACACCTGTCAGACAGAGGAGAGGGTTGGGGCAGGATGACCCTTTCTATTCAGTGACTTCTAATGTCTTTTATGAGATCTGAGAGCCAATACAATGAAGAATCTGCTTCCCGAAAGAGAACTTGTGTACTAGTATTTTAATTTTATTTTTTGGTATTTTTAAATAAAGGTTTCAATGCATTCTTATACCTGGTAGTGTTGCAAACTATTCAAATTCTTAAAAAAATTATTTGTTCGTTTGTTGGGGTGGGTATGTGTGCCATAATGAGTGTCTATGTGGAAATCAGAGCACAACTTAAGGAACTGGTTCTATCTTTCCAACGTGAGGGTTCTGGGGATCAAGACTCAGGTTGTCCAGATTGGCAGCAAGCACCCTTACCCACCCAGCCCTCTTGCTGTTTGATCATCTGAATTCTTTGAGTACCCTATACATAGCAGACACTCAACAAAAACGTGTGTAAGACTGCGTGAGTAAAGGAAGGGGTGGAGTGGTCATTCCCAATGAATCAGGAAGTAGCCACGTGACTACAACAGCCAGTGCCTGTGCACTTGGCCTGAGGGCAGCGGCTTCCCTGTTCCCTGCCCTCTGTCGGGTCTTGGACATGAGTGTTACCTTAGAGGCTCAATTCTTGAGAACTTGGTCCCAGAGGGTGGTACCACTCGGGGAAGTGAGGCCTAGATGGAGACAGGTTAGGGGGTGCGTTTCCATCCCTGGTTTCTTTCTAGCTCCCTCTCTGCTTTCTGGCTACCGTGAGGTGACAGTTTTCTTTCCTCTCTGTCCTTCTGCCATGATCTTCTGCTTCACCACAACGAGGATCCAGCCAAAGAGGGACTGAAATCTCTGAAAACAGGAACCAGTCCTCTCTTCCTTCAATGGCTTCTCCCAGGCCTTCGGCCACAGCAACAGCAACGGGAATTAACATGATAGCCTTTTGTAGTGCACTGACTGTCCATCTTTTTCACCATAATGAATCCTGGTGGAGAGACACTAGGACGGAGGGTGGCACCGTTAACCCATTTTACAGATGAGAAAACTCAGGTTCTGAAAATAACTCTAAAAATAGTATTTCCCATAAAACAGGACCTTAGTTGCATTTTATTTATTTCTATTTATTTTACTTATTTTAATGTGAATGGATATTTTATGTATGTATGTATGTATGTATGTGTTCCACAGGTATGTCTAACATCCACAAGCATCAGATCCCCTAGAACTAGAGTTACAGGTGTTTGTGAGCTGCCATGTGGGTGCTGGGACCTGAATCCAGGTCCTCTGAAGAACATCTCAGCTCTTAAATTGTGCCATCCCTCCATGTCCTTTTATCTCTTGCTTTGAGACGGGGACTCATTAAGTTGACCAAGCAGACCTCAAACATCTGCTCCTCTTGTTTCCTGAGTAGCCAGGAGGAAAGACCTTGCTACCAGGTCAAATTAAAGCACATGAGTGTTGTAATGTCATTAATAGTTTTTTTGAAAGCAATTTCTTCTTTGTGCTTATTTTTAGTATTTTTGTCTTGGTCACTGTTGTATTGCTGTGAAGATAGACCATGTCCAAGGCAACCCTTATAAAAGGAAGTATTTAACTGGGGCTGGCTTACAGTTTTAGATGTTATCATCATGGCAGGGAACATGGTGGCGGCACACAGGCAGATGTGTAACCGAGAGTTCTATATCTAGATCCTCAAACTAC